>NW_028186945.1:459976-510187 GCF_003343005.1 Rhea americana | reverse complement strand
CCAGCGCAGACCCCCTGCTCCCTTCCCTGTTTGCTGGCAGCCCCCTGTGCTGTGGGCCTCAGTGGATCTCCTCAGCATACCCCAGCCCCTATTTAGCTGTTCCCTTTTATTCCTCTCGCCCTTCCCCCCCCTCTCCGGACACACGCTCCCAACACCAGATCCAGCAAGCAGGGGTTTCTTCCCCTACAGGTTACAAATCCTCCTTCGGGGTCTCCCCCTGTTGCTAGTGATGCCCCACTTCCATTTTAGTGCTGGCAGTGGTGGCCCTCTTGCCCCTTCCCACCTCCACCACATGCTTCCAGGGAACCCACGAGACTGAAGCTGCGCTGTTTTTATTTCCTACACCCCTAGGCTGGATAGTGGTGGGTGGTGATGGCTCCTCCTGTGTGTGCAGTTTGGGGGAAGATTAGAAAGAATTGCTTTTGAGCTTTCCTGATCTTTGCAGTCCAGTCCCTGCTCCTCTCATTCCTCACTTGCTTTCTGAGAGAAAGCTTTAAAAGTCCCTTCTTCCTCAGTATTACTAGTGCAGGGGAGGCTACTGCTCCTCCTGCTTGGACAGTAGGACCTGAAAAAGAGAGGGAGACATGAGGACTCTTTAAAAAGAGCATGACCCATACACAGAGCAAGATTGTCAGCTGCCTTTCTCTGTGTGTGTTTGTGTTCACTGTTTGTTCCCCACACCCTATGGTGTCTCCTCTCCAGGTTGGGGTGTGTGGTGGGGGGGTCGCTATGTCGGATGACGATTCGAGGGCCAGCACCAGCTCCTCCTCATCTTCATCCTCCAACCAACAGACAGAGAAAGAGGCAAGCACACCTAAGAAGAAGGAGAGCAAAGTCAGCATGAGTAAAAACTCTAAGCTGCTATCTACCAGTGCCAAGAGGTGAGGCTGCAGTTAGACTTTTTTTTTTTAACTGCTTCGCTGTATCTTTTCTCTTTCCTCATTTTCTTTGGCTCTTTTTTCCTGCTGCTCCCATTCCTCATCTCTAGCACTTATGTTCAACCTTTCCACACAAAGCTGCCATCATCTTACTTTTTTCAGCATCTCTGTGCAGTAAGGAGTGTCTGCCCGACATTACTGCTCTGTGATCTCTCTTGCTGCTTCTTCCTCCATTCCATCCCAAATATTTTTCTTTTTCTCCAGACTGTTTTTCTGTCCTCCAGTTATTTCTGCTGCCTTTTCTCTTTTCCTTATTAGCATCAGATATAGGGATGTTTTAGGAATGGCGTGGGGGAGTTTAATTCCTTTTCTGCTAGTGGAAACTATGTGGTCTTGAGTAGCATATTTAATTTCTACATCAGTTTCTCTCTCTGTAGAAAAGGGTTGTTATATAATGGCTTTTTACTTTTAGTACTTCTTTGAGGGTTAATTAATGTTTAGGAAGAATTTTGAGTTCTCTGGATGAAAGAAAGTGTATATGAGTGCAAGTAGTGTAGTACAGTGCCAGATCTTTTCCACCAAATACATTACTCTTTTCCTGTTTGCTCATCACATATATATWTTTTTTTCTATATAGCTGTACATTGACTAGAGTAGATAATCCATAGCAGGTCCACTTGTGGACATTCTATTCTAAAATACCATTTTTCTAACAAAGCAGAGTGGATTTTTTTTTAGGGGAAAAATACTTTAATTCCAGAATAATGCCCATATCGGGAGGAGATGCCTGAATAGAACAGTAATAATTCCAGCTACATCAGTCAGATCTCCTCACCTGGACAGACTCTTGTAGTCATTCAGTTAAAACATCATTACCCTTTCTTATTTACTCTGTTTTGCCTAAATTTAGCAGCATCCAGAAAGCTAAACTGACAAATGAAGTTCTCAACCAAACTTTCAGTACTTCAATAAGTGTAACAGCCTATCTCATTGAAAAGCTTKGTCAAATGGCACAGAAAGGTTATATGTGCAGATGTCAAAAGTGACAGGTTTTAGGCAAATGCTCTGCTATCATAACTAAGAGTTCTCTGTGGCTTTGCAGAATTTAGGCAGTTTGGTTATTCTAGATCTCCACTCTGCATGTTTCCTTGGGAAACTTGCATAGATAGTGGCAAGTGGTGTTTATGTGTGGTTCTCCTAGCTATTCTGAAAATGAGATAGTTTTAAAAGCCTACTGATTGTGAAGTGCCTAATACAAAAAGACTGTGGTTCTTGTTGCATGTGACAAGTAGCAAAGAGGCAGAAGATGCTGGTTGAGTTTAAAGGGGAACAGAGGCAGACTGAGTGCTGGGTGGGGAAATTTGGAGGGAAAGCTTGAGTGACAGTAATGGGACTCCAGGGAAGGGGAGGATAGTTAGTTGGGCATTTTGTGGCAAAACAGTGTGGTGGTATGTAAGCCCAGAATAGTCTGTTGAGGGAGGGGAGGGTGTTGTCTGAAGTGGTGAAGAGAGGAGTGGCTGAAGTCCTGAGGGAAGGGACGTAGTTGTTACAGGGTTTTTTGGAGGCGAGGAAAGGGGAGAATTGGAGGGCAGGTATATGCAGCAGCCTTGGAAATATGCAGATTTTCACCTTCTTCTAAGTGTCCTTGGAAATGGCTTAGTTATTCACTCCCCTGAGGCTGGTGTTTTTTTCTCAGAATGGTGATGGAGAGAAGGGAAGCCAATTTGGCAGTGAATGTTTCTTTCAATCCAGCAAAACAAAATTCTTTCTGAGACTGCAGTTTTGTCCTAGAGCCCTGTACGTTCCATTTGCAGAGGGTGTCCCTCATTTATAGGCAGGTTGGCAAGAGTAGAGGACAGGCTTTTCCACTGCACCTGTGTGGCTGGCATCTTCATGGGAGCATGCAGCAGTGCATCAGTCTGGGTTCAGGGCACAGTGCCTGTCTGCTTTTCTGACTGTCTGTGTAATAGGGTACCTGTCCTGTTTAGTGTGTTTGGACTGGTGGGATGCAACAACTGAGTGCTCCTCTCTTACACAGTGTTGCAAACTCATGGTAACAGTAGGTCTGTAAGGAGTACATGTTAACTGCAATCTCGCACAGTGACTTACTTTTGTTCTTTTTTGCTTTTATTGCTACAGGATTCAGAAGGAATTGGCTGACATCACCTTAGATCCACCTCCAAACTGCAGGTTTGTGTTGATTCTCCCCTGGGGAGGGTGGGGGAAGATGAGGGGCTAAAGTGTGTTTTGTGTTAGTTGTAATTAACCTTCAAAGTTTCTGGATAGAGCAGAGGAATGACAGTTTAGATGGCTTAAAGTACTTTTGTGAATACTTGGATGACATCAGTTTCTGGGAGGTCCAAGAGGGGGACTGCAAAGATGTTACGTGTTTTGATATGAGTTTTCTGGGGGGGAGGGGTTGTTTTGTTTTTCTAATAATTGCGTTTGAATCTGTCATACTGCTTGTGTGTATGTTTCTGAAACTGTCCTGTAAAGAAGAGTGTGAAAACTTGCTCTTGGTTTGTTTTTTCTGGTTTATAAATCTAATACTTGACTGTACTAATCTTATATAAATAAGACTCCTGCCAAAAAAGCAGAAGACATTAAAATGCTATGAGCTTTTTAGCTCAGAGAGTTCTGTTTTAAACAGTAACTTATAGTGGAAGAGATGTGTGAGTTTATCACTCAGTAGGTGCCCTACAGTAGCATGTTAGCTGATGAAGTAGAGAGATTCTGTTGCCTTTTATGGAGCAGCTTATTTTTGAGTATGTTTTAGAAACTGGTACCTTTTAAAGCATGTAACTGGTTGATTTGGTTCATTACTTGGTGGCCCAGCCTCTTTGCGTTTGGCGAGGAGACAGCAGTTGTGTAAAATCTTTGGTTGTGCCTGTTCATTCAAGAAGGTTGTTTTCAATCTAGTCTGTGTTCACTGTAGCTGCCAAAGCATGACTCTGTTCTTTTCTTCTTGCTGTGGTGGGATTAGGTTTGAGGCCTTTTGATGTTGGTAGCAGTAACAATCAAAAGAAAATGTTGTTTATAAATACCTAAGTTGATCTTTTTAGTATTGAATTGTCACAATGCACATACGCCTTTTTATTGAAGATTTTTTGCTCCTGGTAGTCTACAGGGAAACATTGTCATGAGTTAGGCAAACAAGTCCAGAGCCACTCTTTCAGGACCAGTCTGAAGGATCAGAATTAATCAAATGAGGCATGTGAGTATAAGTCTAGACTGAAAAAGACCTTCTTATTTGAGTAGATTCATTAAAATCTCACTGGCCCTTCAACAGCTGCTACAGATGATTTGACAGTGCTATTGGTGGGTGATGCTTAGGGGAAAGGAAAGTGGTTTAGGGTATGTAAAGCTTTTTTTATTTATATAGTGAATCAATGTCAAAAGTGTTTTCTACGATGTATTTTAAATATTCATCTAAATGAATTACAATGTTTCAGTAACTGGCTAGGCAAAAAAAAATTTTTTTACGTGATACTAAGATTTTGTGCTGCTTGGAAGATAACTAATGGGCTCAGAAGCCTTCAGTCATGATGGTATTATTTTGGTAACCATAGTGACTACTCTTGTTTTACTGGAGCTTCCAGCTCTTGGATTGGAAATGTTTGTCCTGTCTGCATCCTGACTCTGTGTCAGGATGAAGTCCAGATGCTTTCCCCTCCTCATTGCACCATACTCTGATTTTCATTGGAAAAAAACCCAGAAACGTGGATCAGAAAGGACCTGTGACTTGTAGTTACTCCAGTCTGGATGATCAAAGGACCAGGATTGTGGTTTGAACCTAGTAGATCTGTCAAAAGTTGTAGTAGTGTATGTCAGATTGCAAGTTTCATCTGAAAGTTTGTTTAAGTAATATTGGAACCCTAATTTCTCCTTGTCTGAATTGGCATCACTCACGGATAAAAATGATCTAGCAGACTACCTGTCAAAATATGATTGTGATTTGCTTGTTACATAGACCACTGAAGATAGTATGCTTCAAGGCACACACAGTAACTTTGTGTTGTTTCAAACTTTCTAAATAGTTCTAATGGTAAAAATTAGTTCATAGTAAAAGCAGTGACTATTAATCTTTGCCTATAGTGTAATGGCAGGTATTCTGCATTCCTTCCAGCCTTCATATGAATGACATTGAAGGTTGGCAAGTCTGAAAAATAATACTGTGAAACTGGCATATTTCTTACTGTCTGTTGATATGTTGATAAGTAGGAAGAAAAGGACAGAGGTTTTTTTTTTTTTTTTTTTTGTGAGTGTGATCAAAGGTGTTTTTGGTATTGCTTATCTTAGGGTGGAAGTCATCCTACTTTATTAAAATTAGTGGTGAGAGTGAAGGAGAACAGCTCTGCTTATGACTAGCCAGATTCAAATTGCACAGTGGAGCATGGGAAATTTACCTTTGTAGCAACTGGTTTGTAAAAGAGTAGGCAGGTGCTGATTGCCACAACAGTGAGATGAGTTTCAGCTATCGCAGTTATGGAGAAAGTTCACCTCTTGTCGAAGAAATAGTTTGTGAGTATGAGGAGATTAAGCAGTTGAGAAACTGTAGTTGCTGTGTGATGTTTAAAGTTGCCAAAACTTGCTCTGGGGAAGCCTGCTAACAGTGTCACTGCTTTCTTTTATTACCCCCCCCCCCCATATGAACATTATTAACATGCTGTGAGTAAGGTATTAAAAAAGTAGTTTCAGAACTTAGTTTCAGTTTCCTTCCTTGGGTGCTTTGATTATCCTGACCTTTCCTCTGATCTCAAGCCCCTCATCTCTGCTGTCCTATGTGCCTTTTGTCCTGCGCCTCTGCACACTTTTTCAGGTGTTACTGTGGGAAGTGTGTGTGTGGGAGGATTCCCTTCTTTTTAGAGGAACCTCACAACCCCTTTCCCCCGCAAGACTAATCTCAGAACTCATATAATTGGGTAGCTATATAAGACCCAAGGTATCATCTGCTCTGCTATTAACTTACCAACTTTAGAGGAGCAAAAGTCTCAAAGCCACTTTGGAAAATGAAGTAGGCTCCAACATTGCTTAAGTGCCTCTGAACTGTACATTTTTTAACAGAAAAGATTCTGTGTTGTTTTGGAAATGTAGGACTCCTGTCCTCCTACCACTGGATGCTTGATCTTATACCCCTCACCATCATTCTTTTATTTTTCCACGTTATTTTATCCAATGCCCTGTGTTTGACAGCAATTCAACATTGGTCATGCTTTAATTTTTGGCCTCATTGCAAAGTGCTGCTCTTCTTCCACTCTTACTGCAGTAATAGGAGTTCAAGATATTTAACACATCCCAGAGCAACTGAGCATGTTGAAAGAAAAAGTTCTAGGTTGTAAACAGTTTTTAGTAAGAACTGTTTTATATTTCTTCTTATAAAACACCGCATATAAGATGCAGTTGCAAATAATGAAAGCCATTTGATATGTCTTACAAAATAACATAAAAATGAGTTTCTCTTTTATTCTTGTAGCTATTATTTCTACAGAGGCAGAGGTTAGCTGCATGGAAATACAGTACATGTTTGGCCTGCCTTTGCAGAAATAGATTTTGGATTTGAAGATTTTTTTCTAAACAATACATAATTAATACATTTCACAAATTTGTGGGTTCCTGAAGGAGACAGTGCTATCCTGGTTAATGTCCTAGTGTAGCATATGTAAAGCATTTTGTTCATTTTGAATGGTTCTTACCGTTCTTCTCTTCTTTAATTTTCTGTTGTCTGCAAGATGATTTGTTTCTGATATTGATGTTAAGTTATGAAAGTTAAATGTGGCTTTCAAATTCAAAAGGTGGTTAGTGGTTAATATGAAGTGGAGAATAACTATGCAGACCTAAAGTGTTTCAGATCTGTTAAGATGGTACCTGATGGTCTCTTCCTATTTTGAATTATAATGGAAAGTTGTAACTTTTGAGTTAGAATTTAAATAAGACTCTGGACTTTCGTTTTTTGTATGTGTTTGTGATAACAGTGTATCGTGTCTTTGCACTGGATCTTAGAAGTCTGCATCTGCAACTGTCTGTAGTTGCTACATTTGTAGATAACACTTGTGAATCTTGTGCCAAAGCTTTAGTTCTGTCATGATGACTAGGTTTCCAAGCTTTAGCAGGAGTTGATTAAATCTTAAAGTACTGTTTATATTCTTTATGTCATTTATTTGACCTCCATATCTGCGCATCTCCTGTTCGTAAGTCTGTTAATTGCTATGAGGTTATGAAATAAATGGTCTCTGTGTGCTGCAACTACCCATCTGTAAAATGGGGAAAAACAAGTGACTTGTCCAAGGTCACACAGGAAGTCTGTGGCGAAGTGGAGAAATGAATGTAAATCTCCTTTGTTGCAGGCTGCCTTGAGCTTAGCTGTTCTGCTGGAACTGTGTACATCGGTTGTGTTACGAGCAGGGCTTTGAGTTAATGCTTTATTGGGTGTCTGGTATTGACTGTATGTAAGCATGGTAATCTAATGTTATTTTTCCCATCTGTGTAGAGAGACCAAAATGGATATTAACTAGAATTAATGTTTTTAATCTTTCTTTCCCAAACTGAAACAAGTTTGTCTCCACATGGCTCATTTAAGGCCATATAGGCAAGACCAGCTGTTACTTAAAAATCATTTTCAAGTCTTTACGGAAAGAGACATTTGCCTGCCAGGCTTACAATCACTTCAGAGTGAAATGCTATCGCAAATTCGTTATTTAAATAATAATAAAATACAGTTGTGTTTCCTGGCTCCTTCAGCCTCGTTTTTGTAAATTCATAGAATAAGGACCAGATCTCCTTGAGAGTCTTGTGAAAGTTARCTGTCAACACTTAATAAATACATGTCTCAGTATAGACAGTGGGGAGAAGTGGTCTCTGCTCTAATATGTGGAATATTTGGAGTTTTCAAAACTTTGCAAAGTGGAAGTAAGGTTTCTTGACTAGGGAGAAGTCTGCAGAAAATACGTGGTTCAAAGGTATTTTGAACTCAATGGTTTATTTTTCTAATTAATATATTTCCTCTACATACTGTGAAAGTGTAGCATTTGTTTTGATTTGTTTTGAAAAGTATGCATTTTTCTGGTGCTTAGAATTTTTTGCAAATGTATTTTATGAATATCTCCAACTCTAATAATGCTTTAAGTGCTTTTAAATCTAGAGTATTATCTAAGATGTACTGTTGTTATTAAATTATAGTTTCACTCTTTTTCATGATTTGAAGACTTTCCTGAACATAGCCACACTCTAGCATAAACTTTCTGGTCTTGCATTTTGTAATTACAAATGTTAATTTCAGTAAGGCATTTGTTTCTTTATGTACACACTCAAATTATTAGATCAAAAATGACACAAATGCAGAGTTTTATTTCCTTGTTTTTTTTTTTTGAAAAAAAGTATGCATTTTTATCTTGTGGCTACAATGCAGATCCCGTTTAATTCRAATTCCCAGCTTGTGAAAGTGTCTTCAGCACTCCATTGTTCCTCTGAAATAGTTTTTTTTTTTTTTTTTCTGTAAGAGGTTTCAAAGTATAAGATAGGAAAGATCTTCATAATTACTGCTATATGTAGTTGAAAAATGTCTTTTGTCATATAAACTACTAGCGGTTTACCATTCCCTCCCCCCTTTGTTTGGCACATGGTCCCTGGAGAAATAACTCTTCCTTTTGAAACAGAGTATTAACTAATTTAGCCATCCTCAGCAGCTGGGTATGGTCTATTTTGCAAACCATAAAGATAGTACYATTTATATAGTTGGTGAATTCCAAGTATATGTAGGTTGCAATTCCTTTAGGCAAAGTTCTCTGCTTGATGTCTTCAGACAATAGCTGCATAGGAGCAGCTTCTTTACTGTGGACTGATTAGTTAATATTACAAAAATTCACGTTTCTGAAGACAGTGAACTGCTTTTGCCAGTTTYCTTTAAAAATCAGAAGCAGTTTAATGGCAAGGCTCCTCAGATCCTGTGGCAGTGGCTGGCTCGGTCTATGGTAGATTGTTTGGCACGTCCTGGCTCAGTAATTCCCCAATGAACTATGTTCTGTGCTCTTGCATGCCAAACATCAGAACGATGAATCTTGMGGGCGGCTGTGAAATTGTATCATGGCTAAGAACAAAGAGGATTGAAATCCCTCCTGTGCACACTCTCTTGTATACTACTTAATTTTTATTATTTGACTTTCAGCTTTGTTGTCCTTGGAGGGCACTGTGCGATTGTATTTGTTATGCTACATATATGTTTTATCAGACACATTCTAATATTTCTGTCTTGGTTATGCAGTCTTTAATTTGGTGAAATTTCAGTCGCGTTCCAGCTTTGCCAGTCTTGATTTTTATACTTGGATGCATGCATAGCAATGGGTTATATGTCTGTTTTTGTTTTAAGAAATATCTGTATGACATGTGCATTGTACTTTACAGACATAAATAGGAAGCATTATGTGGAGTACGCATTAAGGGCTTGATTCTGCTTTGTCTTTTTATAAGAAGATAAAACTTCCACAGAGAAGTAGGAAATCTAGGGGACTGATAATGTGATAGGAGAAGTTTCTGTGTTCTGAAGATTTCCACAAGGGCAGGTTGGTAGTGACTGAGAGTTTTGTGGTTTCTGTAGAAGGGATTGATCCTGAGGTCAGATAAGATGTAGTCTGATGCCAGGCTGAGCATGGCCCTGTTAGCAAAGGGGTGTTCTAGGGTAGAGACAGAACTCACCTGCACCTATAGAGGTTATATCAATGGATTAAGGTTATTGATAAGCTTGTGCGTAGCAAAACTTCTGCAGCTTCTGCCTGTAGTCTTGTGTAATTTTAAGTGAGAGACTACAGTCTTCCATATAGCACACCTCTAAAAGTATTTAATGTACTAAGCAAGAAGGGCAAGTGATTTTATGTGAATGAGTTAAGAGATTATTGCACATCTGCATAGACTTGTACACCGTATACAAAGTTAAGGGTGTGCTTTCTTGACCAAAGAAAGTGCTTTAAACTTGGTTAAATTAATTATATTGTTTAGTCATTATAGTAGAATCCTTCCAATCTGTACATTTATTTGAATGGAATAAGTTTGTATGTATTTTTCCTTCTGAGGCTTTACACTGCAGGTCTAAATACTGACTTCATTATTTTACAAGATGAACTAGGGAACATGAATTGTCAAGTACTATAAATAAACAAAAAGTGTCAAAATAAACACTGTACACTTTGGAATTCAGAGGGGGTTTCTTCATTCCCTTGCCAATTTGCAAATTTCAGCAATGTGCGATTGGTCTTCCAAGGCATTTGTGGAAAGTGTAATGGTTACTACAGTGCATTTAATAAATATCTTCTGTGTGTAAGAGACTAATTGACACTACCAGGAGAATATAACATAGATCTGTATGCTTAACTGCATCATCAAACGAGCAGCGTTCTTTATTAACCTGGGCTTCCTGGGATGGGAGATGGGGAGAAGAGGAGAGCGGGTTGTGCGGATTGTAGCATGTATTTAGATGTAGTGTTTGATTCTTCTCCTTCTCCTGCATGATTTTGCAACTTAAAATATAGATCAGGTAAGGTTTTAGTTGAGCTGTTTTGAGAACTGGGCCCAGGCCAAGTTTTGGCAGCTCATTTGTTTAAGAGAAAATACAAAGTAATTGGATTTAAAAGACTGTACGATTAATGATGTAGAGTCCTGTTAAATTTTTTTGCTTCCATATTTTTGTGAAGAGGTGCAGAATTTAGGACTTGATTCCTCCAAGGTCTTCAACTTTTAGAGTCAAAAATGAGTGTAAACCAAATCAGGATGTCAGTGGATGTATTTTAATTTTTTTTTTGTATTGGTAGAAAAGACTGTCTAAGAGATTAGAGAAGTGCATTTCTGATTTTTCCCTCTGGAGCTGTTGGACTCACTGGAAACCTAGAAATGATGTAGAGAACTGTAAAGGCAGTATAAATGTTACTGGCTAGAATAAAGGTATTCCTGTGGTGGGTAAGCTGCTAATATTTAATGTTCTTTCTGCTGTGGATATATGAGCAATAGTTTTTTGCCAGTGAAGCTAATTCCAGTGTCTGTTAAGGAGAAACCAGTGTGATTTTTCCCCTTTCCTGCTGAGTAGTGCAAACATGAGTGAAAAAGCCCCACAAACATTAAAAATTAATTCTGAAGCTAAAGGTGGCTTTTCACAGTAGATAAGTTGATGGAGGGAGCAGGGGAGAAATCTTGTTCTATGGATGCAGAAATTCATCAGAGTTTTAGGAGACACCAGAATAGCTTCAGTGCAGTAGTGATTGTTACACAAGGAAGTCTGTCAGGATAACTGTCCAAAATGTTTTACCTGCAAACTGACTACCCCCACTGAAATGTTAAAATGCTAATTTAGGTGATCACTGCTATGAATGTGTCATACATTTGAAATTTTCAAGTGGACAACTTCCAGAAAGTTTTAATGTATTGTTTGGTATTCTGAACAAGCATAGACTCTGGCTGCTCTGAGAAATGGCCTATAACAAATAAAGACATTGCAGTATATTTTAATTAAAGCAGTGCTTAACTGTTGCAGATGGTTTTGAAAGATTGCTAAAATGTACACAGTTGTAATAACATATAGTTTTAGAGCAATTATATCAATACTGTAGTATACCACAAAAAGTCATTTCATCATAAATTTCTGATCAATCAAGCTGATTGTTGCAATATCACATTTGCACATTAATTATTTCCTGCATGTCTTAGAAACCTTTATAACTACCTTGTAAGTTGTTCATCAGCAAGAATTGTCTAGTTTTGGTTTTGATTTTTTTTTTTAATTTGGGAATCACATCATGTTTTGTTATGCTCCGTTTTTTTGAGAAAACTGTGTTACTTACACTTGGGGGGACTATGGGTGAGAGGGTAAAGACAGAATACTTTAAATAGCTATGCCAAATAAAATCTCAAAATATCATGAATGTGACTATAATTCTCCATTGCATTAAAGCTATTATGATTCTTTTCTTCCTACTTAAAATTGAACTTTAATATTGCAGTATAGTGATCTAGGAATTTGAGCAAGATGATGTGTAATAGTTACAAGAATGACCTAGGAAGGCTGTCACTAGGAATGTAACCAGGTCAGGTCTTCAGTTTATTCTTCAGGTGCCCTACTGCTTGTTTTATAGTAGCATCTCAGGATTTAAGCCTCTAGTGAAATTTGAACACTTTCTCTGGAACAACAGCTTCCCGAAATTTTTCTATCTCCTCACTTCCCATATGGGGATAACTATACTGCTGGTATTGGAAAGACTGTGAGAATTAATGAGTTCGTGAAAAAGTGGAAAGATGTGCTTCCCAGCTGGAATTTGAGTAGAGACACAAAACCACTCTGGGCAGAAGGTCTTGTGTCCTATGGACAGCAAGGTTGTGCATAGAAATACTAACAGTGAGTGTAAAGGGTGGCACTGAGYGATGGCCTGTCAAGATGGCTGAGACAATCTTGCACTAGTTGCAGAAAGAAAGGTTTGCAGCAAAGGTGGAAAGTGGAGGAAGACTAGTTTTTCTCTCAGCTGCAGCAGTTTAGCTCCACTTTCTTATTGCTCTTTTTAAAGAGCAGAAGAGATGGGACATCCTTCTCTTGCATGGATAGAGAGGGCCATCCATGGGCCAACCTTCTCTTGTGTATGAGTGAGTTTTAAATAACAAGCCGACATGAAAGCTACTACAATAGTTTTCACTGCGTTGTTGTATTTTACACCCATTTGCAAGCCAAAATATTCACAGAGCAATAAARTCAGCATGTTTATACAATCTTTAACTGCTCACAATGCTGTGTAAAACAGGAAGGCACAACCTACTACACCTTTCAGAATACAATGCATGTAACAGGTGCCCAACTGTATCTTTGCAGGCCTCCTCGAACTGCTGCATGAGCTGTGTGCGGCTCTTGAGCCCTGGATTGTCTTCCTATATCTTTAGAAGCGCATGAGTAAGAGCATGAGCGAGAAAACAACGGTGAGAAGTGGGAAAAGAAATTTAGGGGAGTGACAGCAAGAAAGGAATGGAGTGAGAGAAAGGCTGATGTAGAAGTAGAGGGARGGGGAAGAAGGAAGAGAGGAAACACGTAAGCAAGCTGAAAATGGGTAGGGAAGTTCAAAAATCACTTAAAATTTAGTGGGTATCAATCAATGTAGATTAGTATTAAAGGTAGGAAGCTACAGATTTAATCTGTTAAAGGCCCAGTAAACYTCTGTCTCCTGAAGGAGCACACCCTGCTTCGTTAGCAACTGGAAGAGAAGCATGACAAGAACTCTTACTCACTAAATCCTRTAGTATATGAAATAGGGTTATTTACTGAAACTACTGGGGGTCACTCTAGAACGGATAAAATCCCTGTGTACAATGGGCAGTGAAATTCAGGAATCTGTTCTTGCAGGAGGTTGTGGAGGCAAATAGTATCAGCACATTCAAAAATGGGCTAGAMAAATTTATGGGCAGCAGATAAGCAGATACAAAGAGAAAAGTCAGGGATGTACCCTTTATCATCCCTAATCCAGTGGCTCTAGATGGTGCGGGAGTACAAGGGGAATAGACTGGAGATAGTGGCCACAGTCATGTATTCTCTGTAAATAGTATCTGTTCTTGCCACTGTCAAAAATAGGATACTGAATTAGATGATCCAAAAGGAGCCGTTTTACTTTGTTAGGGGAATACCCACCAAATACGCAATTCCTGCTCTCCTGTCTCCCTTTTCCCCTCTTGTTCTTACCCTTATTCTAGTCCACTAACTTTGGTCTCTTTTCTGCTGCCTTGTTCTACTTGGTATTGCTTTTAGGCACAAGATGTTCAACTTCTGCCCTTTATGGAAGAGTTGCTACCTCCTTTTTTCCTAAACTTTGCTTTTTAAAACAATTTCTCATTTTCTATCACTCAGCCACTTCTCTTTGCCTTTGTGAAGGGCTAACCTACATGCTGAATTGTTGAATTCAGACTGTAAAATTTTCAGGGCATAGGATGACCTTTTTTTTTCTTTTTTTTTTTCCTTGTCTGTATTTGCAAAGAGTTATGTCAATTTCCAGCTATGTTTAAATATTCTTTAATAATAAAATAGGCTTAGTCCTTGGGCTTGTAGCTGTCTCACTGTCTGTCACCCCAAAATTAAGTTCTGCATATGTTCTGACATGGCATTCTTTTTTTCTTATCTGATTGAAGTAAATAAGTGAGTTGTTTTATTCAGGACCTATTGYAGTATCTTGAATATGTGATTTGGTTATTTTCCGGTTTTATGCACATCAAGGTTATCACAGCTGTTACTTTGTGATACTACTACATTGTAATAGGATAATGTGTTTTGAGATATATTAGTTTTTTTTTTCTGGATAGTAGCAGAGAAATAATAAAGATGTCCAATAGCTAATCTTTCTTTGCTGTCTTTGTGCTCCTACTTCACCTTCCACCTCAATAACTAGAAGGACTGTAACTATTTGTTAGGGAAATACTGGTTAAATTGAAGAGCTATTACATGTGCTGAGACATTCCAATTTAAAGTACTTAGTATGCAGTGTGTGTACTTAACTCCTAATGACTATAAATATTCTGTTATATTTGAGCTTTTGCAATATACCAGGTATGTCTTGTAGATATTTTTTCCGTAGCAATTGCAAATTTAGATGCATGTAGATGGTGCAAGCTGTGACTTCTACATCTCTTTACAAGGATTTTTGCTTTGTTTTTCATAGTAGATTTTGTTCTTTATGCAGGGATGTGAAGTTACGCGTTTAGACAATTTAGTACTGAGATTGCTTGGGTACMTGTTTCATTGCAGTGCCAAGTATCATAGAACTAGCTATTTAGAACATCTTCAATATCTAGTATCAGATTTTGTCAGGAAAGATTAAAAATTAGGGGTCAGACAGTAGAGCTTTGCACTGGAGATGTGATGAACTGGCAAGGTCTGGGCAGGCAGAAATGGASTAAAAGACTGAGGGAAAGCGGGGATGTGTCATGATCTCTCTCTCATTATGGCTGACTGAGCAGCTGGATGGGATTTGTTTGTGATCAGTTTGGCTTAAAGAGAGCAAAGGGAAGATCCCTGTTTGGGGTCTGGATCTGGAAAGGGGAATTGTGTGTTAGCTGGTGAAGTCTATTCAATTCATTGATTTAGAAAGAAGAAGAAAAGAGAAAGGCACTAAAGCTGATGACTGAACTACYACATGCTGGGGAAGATTGGGAATGTGTGGGGTGGAGTCACGTGTGGACTTTGGAAGTGGAGAACCTGGAGGGAAAAAATGTATTTTGCCAAATTCCTTTTCCAAGGAGCAAACTTCCGACAGTCTCTTAAACAGATTCATGGCTCTTTGCATTTCTCTTCTAGGCTATTTCTTTGTTGCAGTCTAGTGTGTACCAACTCACCAGTGAGGTGTAAGCTTTGCGAAGAGGACCAGTGTGCCTCTTCTGGCCCACGGCAGTGGCTCTCTTCTGCAAACAATTACTGGCTTGCGAAGAACAGTGTTAGTGTCTTYCTGCCCTCTTTTCCAGCTGCACTAAACTGGTTCTGGTCCCTTCTCTTTTGTAATGCTCATACCAGTCTTTCTGCAGTAAGCCATTACTGTTGTCAAACTCTGCAGCCCATGTCTGCTGGGAAGTTGAAGAGACAAGGTTCTCCTGTCAACAAAAAGCAAATGGTTATGAGGAATTTTAAAATTGAACAAATAAAACTATCTTATTTTATTTACTTGCAAATGAGTAGCAATGATCAACTGAGCTACTGAAWGTGTGTATAGATTTTTGAAGTATTTAATCATTAATCAGAAGAGTTTGATTAAAAGAGAAAGAGAAAAGAGTGTTTTTAAAGTGCTTAAATGGTCAATTGGAATAATCCTGAGTGTGAGGAGTACATAGGAATTGACATTCGTCATCTTCATTTACATGGTATTCTTTGGTCATTGGAAAAGTGTGTTTTATTACCTTGAAAGGTTTCTGGTCAAGGGGATGTATCTAAAYTTCACTTTGGGATCATGGGAACATCTTTGTCATGTGCAGTAGCTGAGCCTAGGTTAGCATTTACACAGCACAAAATTGTATGCAAGGCAACATGAATTGGTCAACATTTTAACTAATCTTTCTCTTACATACTCTTTAAATTATGTATATTTGGAAAATCATSTAGTAGTTTCAGCAATTGGCTTATTTTCAGAGAGAGAATTTGGTTTTCTGGACTTTAAGGTAGCAGTGGAATTGTGATGTTTGCTTAGATGGCTTTCTGAGAAGGTAACATGTCATGAACAACGTGAGATCAAGTGCTAAATTTCTGCCCTTGCTGAAGATAGTGAATGAACTGCATTCAAAAGCAAGTGTTTGTGTTTGTCTATGTTCATGTTATTACAGTTCAAGGTCACTACAAGAGCTGTGAGGTTTAATGTATAAAATGTTTTATTTACCCATTCTTTCTTTAATGAAGTTCCAAATTTGTTATTGAACTATTCAAGCACCTTACTGTTTTATAGATATCCAGGGGTTTKCTTTCTCTGAACTAGTATATGTAATGCCAGTAAGCATTTTTCCCCTTTTTTTTTCTTTTATTAATTAGGCTGAGACAGCTGTACGGAAGATTGCTTCTTGCTTTTGGCTTTTGTAGGAAAGATACTTTTTTATGTGCTGGGTTTTATATAGGATTRTTTTCTAGTGGGGATTATATAATATGATTATGCAGTTATCTTCTCTTCCTAAGGCCATATATGTGCTATCTGGTCAATAGAGAGAAACTCACACTTTTGACCTGTATGTCTCTTTGGACTCGTTAGCTCTTGGACATAGTGGTGCTTCTAAAATTGCTTAATTGTTCTAAAGAGATCATTTGTGCTTACTCTGTTATTGCCTTTTGATGCTATCTCTCCCCACACTGCCAAAAACCTTCTGTATATTACGTTTTTATTGTTATGTAAAGCAACTGTAAAACCACGTGGTTGTGTAAGTGTATTTGAAATCTTTGCTATTATCTACTTATTTTTTTTCCCTTTGTCTCTGATAACTTTAGTAGTTTTGCACCACAAGGAGCTAATGAAATGCAAATATATAGGCTGTTTGTTTAATAATAATACAATGCTCAGATTCATGGTGCTTCCTTTCTGGTGTTTATTATCCTGTTTCAAGTGTAAGAAATGCTAGGGCATGCTGTGTTAGTTTTTTTTGTTTTGTTTTGTTTGTCCGTTTGTTTCTTTTTCCTCCGTGCATGTGTTTGACCATTACAGTCATCTGATTTTAGGAAGCTTAAACGGTTGTAGAGTGAACGAGCATATAGCAAAAAGGAAAGGAAAAAGACTGATGCATGTGCAGAAAGACATTGATCTAGATGAGGGAAGATCTTCTGAACTCTTGTTAATACTTGTATGCTTGTGCAGAATCGGTCCCATGTGCATCCTGAGCACCCTCACAGGGATTATGKAAGGTAATTTGTTTTACATGTTCCAGTTTATCTCCTAACAAGTAATACTGAAGAAAACAAAGGGCTTAAGTTATCCTGTATTTTTTTAATTTTTTCTGTACTCATTTTAGTCTGTAGCAGAATTGTTTGTCTCAGAAGTGAAATTATGAAATGYATATATTTATTACAGGTCTGACTTTCAACATTAGCTGTTTATAGAGCACTCATTGAGATGATGAATCTCTAGATCATTCCTAGCCCTAGTGGAAAATGTATTTAAAAACAGCACAACAACCACTGGGCAGCCTCTTTTACTACTCTTCATCCACGCTGGTCACAGCTGCTAAGACATTTTTAATAAATAGATTGCCTTAGTTTAAGCTCTTCTACTTTAATTGGAACTTGTGTAGCTTAGATCCTTCTTTCCACACGATTCAGAAAGCTATCTGAACTCTAGTTGCCACTGAGCCAATGCCGTATTCCTTCTGTAGTATGTGTGCTGGGGAGGCCTACGTACTTGTTGGGGTCTGCTGTGCTTGGATTAAAAGAACAGAACCAAACTACCAAGATGAGAAGATGCTTGGGAGAGGAAATGCATATTTGGATTTTGCAAGTAGATAAAGGTGAATGCTAACTGATGCCTTGTTCTATTTCAGTATGTGTTTTGCAGTGGGTAAGTTAGTCKTCTTCTCTGGAGATATCCAGAACCCGCCTGGATGCGACCCTGTGTAATGTGCTCTAGGTGACCCTGCTTGTTGAGCGGGAGAGTTGCACTAGGTGATCTCCAGAGGTGTTTTCCAACCACAACCATTCTGTGATTCTTTGAAATTATTCGAGAAGTATAAGAAAACAATAAAGGTGTCAGACTTCAGCTTTGAAATAGGTGAAGTAGACTTTCATTTAGATTTTATTTTGTCCAGTAGTTCATTGTATTTTCCAGGGTAATTAGGAGGAATTATTAATAGCTTGCAAATTTTAAAATCTCTAGATATCATCTGTACAGCAGCTCTAAGCGAGCAGTGTTACATCTGATCTGCTTTCTGCTCATGGTGTATTTAGAGGGTGCGCATATGTGGACATACCCCTGTTGAATTCAGTTATCAGAGGGCAGTTGTATTTCTGAGAAAGTGAAGTTATTTTCTGTTTACTTTTCCCATTGTTGCTTTCTCCAAAATGCACAAACCAGCTGTAATGGAAGGGAATTATTGTAAGATCAACTTTTCTTTTCTTTAGCATTTAACTTGACTTGCTGAAGTGAACGGGATACATGTTTTCATACATTCTAAACATTACATCACCCAGAAGCACACATGGGAAAGTCCCTTAGGTGCAAGCAAAAAAGACTCCTAGGGTTAGTGCTGAGCGACCACAGTTAATCCCAGAAGTATAAATGGTAAGGCCAAACATTGTCATAACTGAGAGGAGGAGCTGTTAGCTTTGATTGGTGCTGCAATATTATACATTATGTCATCATTTTGTAGCAAAAATAGGTTGCTAAAGTGATAATATAATTCTACATCTGCCATCGTGGGAAACCAGATAAAAGCATGTGTGTTCTGAACAAATACTTAAGCAAAGGGGCTGAAGCAGGCTTATTCTCTCCTATCAATCCTGGATGGCCTTTCTACTTTCTTAGTGTTATGACTGTAGCAGCAGCTGTTCATTTTAACTGTCACTGAGCTGAGWTACTATACCTATGGAGACATACCAGTTTTATGTGGGTGTGCCCATAYGTGTGTATATACGCACATACATTTTTAAACATATTTTTAATATGAAATAAAGTGCATGTATGATCAGGGCAGGACATAATTGTGCATTATCACCCAAGTTTGTTTAAAGATGTATGTCTTTTTTAGAAAAAGCGGTCTGAATGTCATCACACTCAATTAAGGCACCTCTTTTTGTCTTTCACTCACCTGGATTTCCTTTTTCAAATGTATCCGTCTGTCAGCAAGTAAGAACAAATTGGACTCTCGTGCCCTTGGCAGCTACCTACCAATAATAGCAGTCTGGTGGGTTTCCCATAGTCCTTGCACAGTTTTAACTTCAAAAAAATGAACTTCTTAATGGTATAAAAGCATACTTGGTTTTCTGAATTATTCATTGTGAAAATGCACCTTTAAAAAAATCTGGTCCARATGACAAGTATTGTCAACAACAGTTTTTCTGTTCCAGAAATTTGTTCTCAGTTCCTGAAACTGCTCTCATGTAAGTGATGCCTTTTCACATTAATAATGTGAATGTAAAGATCAAGGATCTCACTTTCTCCCCAGGGTGATTGTCCTGCCCCCYCCCCCYTTTTTTTTCCCTGAAGGAAAAAGCAGGCTTCAGGAGGAAAAAAACAGCACCGCATCCATGGTTTTGCAGAATGAAGCATTGTGATGTAAATATATTTTCCTCGTGTACAAGCTTCATTTCTTTAAACATAAAAAGAACCAGATTCTTCAAAATGAAGACGTCATACTCTTCATTTAAGTGGYTTAACATGAAAGCACTGTGATCTCAGTCTTCTCAGATCCATTGGTTTTATATTTGTTCTTCTGAATTGCCTTCTAACTATGATTTTCAATACCTGGCCTGTGAGGAAGTTTCAGGCAATCGAATACGAATGTGCACAGAGCATGCTTGAACGTTACTTGGCAGGTGGGTTAGACTTCCTACAGAAACTGCCAGACTTCTTAAGTCAACTTTTTCTGTGTTCCATGATTTTTTTACCTGGACGATTTGATGCTGTTTTGGATGTAGCTAACTGCAGCAGCATCTCTGCCATTGGAAGGCAAGGGAAGTTGGAATTGTGCTCCATCAGTCATGCTGCAGGCTATTGAATCTGAGAGTAACCTTTGTATTTAGGGACCAGTCCTATAGCTTAGGTAATGGAAGAGCTCTGCAGTGCCTCTGAATTGTCCTTTTCTATCCTTCAATAACTTAATCAAGCAGGGTTTCCTCTGAAACTGCAACACTATTGTCATCAGTTTGTAATCCTATCAGGTCCCTCTGAAACCTCCTTCAATTGATTTTGTAAATTCTTTGCCTCTCCATAGAGATCTCTACTTTATGGAATGTTTTGGTTGAAGTCATGTTTGTGCTCGGTGCAGCTTTCACTCTAGTAGGAGCAGWTATATGCAAATACAGATATATGCCCTTCCTGCAAGTTCCCTGAAATGTCATTGTAAAGTCGTGGCATCAATTCCCTTTAAACCACTCAGCCATGACACTGATGATGGCTTCTAAGAACTTGTTYATGCTCACAAAATGAGTTGGAACTGTTGACTGCTACTGCTTCTACAATGAGGTTTAAAATAGCATGCTGAACATTGGTGATATCAGAGGTTAGGGTGACGTTACATGATAGGGTATCTCTCTCTCTCTCTCTCTTTTTTTTTCTTTGTGCTGATTCAGGAGGAGGAGGTGGGAGGATTATTACCCCTCTCCTTCACTAGCGTCTTCAGCCACACAGATGGCTTCATTCGGTTAGGAGATTTGTTTACTTACTTATTTTCAAGTATAGGTTTATTAGAGCTGAATAGAGGACTATATTTGATGCTCTCAGTAGTTGTTTTCTCATGTTTCCTCAAAGACAGCTTGATCTGAGTTTGTAAAGTTTAGGGTTTTTAGTTCCTTTATTTGTTCCTCTTTCTCAGATTCTACTAGTAGACAGGAAAGTTTACTCTGTCTGGAAGAACATAACCAGAGTGAAATACTTCAGTTATTTATTTAACTGTTTGCTTTGTACTGCATTGAATACTACTGTAAAAGAAAATAAATTGGAAACATCTCTTTTCCTTTTTCTCGTAACGTAAGAATAAAGAAATATTCTATTGAAATCAAAGGTGACAAATGCAAGAGTAATAAAATGAATGAATTTTATGTGTCTTTCACACATATAATTAGACTGTGGAACTTACCATCACAAGAAATGGAGGCCAAGAAAATAACAGGATTTGAAACAGAACTGGGCAGGCATTTGGATGTTACGAATATTCAAAGTAATTCTTACTAATTATGGTGATTTGGGAGAAATGTCAAACCCTTACTCCTAAGCTTGAACAAGTTCATCTTGAGACATTCTACCAAAAGATCAGATTTTTTGGTGTTCCCTCAAATTAAGCTTGCAGACAAACTAAAATGTGCTTGGATTMTGAACCTTGAATGTCCTGAATCTCCCCTCCATTTAATCCCAGCTTGCACACGTGCAAACATTCTCTCCTTCCCTTCCTCTAAATATACATGTATACACCTGTTTTGTGTCTCTCTGGAAGTGAATATCCTCTTTAAATACCATCTTTATCCTTTTCCTAGTAATGTTATCATCTCATCTCGGAAATGACCATTATGCACCATGTCTGATCAGGTTGCACAGGAATACCTATGGAAATGACCTGTGAAGTAAGGAATGGAATCCTAGAACTTACGAATGATGAACACCTACGCAGAACAAGAGCCACAAAATTGGTTAAACTTAAGCAGGCTGTAATGAGTGAAATCACTGTATTTCTGAATAGGAAGTGCAGAAGGTAGCAGGCTCTTTACCGTGTCTTGGCTTTTTAGTAAGTGGCACTTTAAATTATAGAATTAATTCCATAGAGTGGAAGAATATAAGGAATGAAGTAATAAATATGTTAAAAGATTTGACTGTTGTAGTTGACATTTATGCCTGCAAATCTCAGCAGGGCTTTAAACTATATACAGTTCCTACACAGGAACTGAAGGGGGAGGGGATACCTTTTTTGATATGCTGAAGCTCTTTATTATCTTTAATATCAGACAGAAAAAAAGTGCAGAAATATAATAGGAAAAGCAATTAGAATTCCCTTGTCATTAGCCAAAATATTCACTGTCTTCAGCTTCTCTTATTGGGAGTACTGGAAAGGACTTTTGAATAAATCATACAGTTTTAAAAGAAATGACTTTAAAAGGTCTCCTGTAGAAGAGTTCAGTTCTCTTTGCAGAACTGTATAAATTCCTATGTACAGTTCTGCTATTCTTTTATTACTCAAAAGCTGTATTCAGGTAGGTTTAGAAGCAGAATGTCAGAAGCAGAGTTTGTTGTTTATTTATGATATGGTCAGCTGCAGCATCAATTGATCAGAAACACTTCGTTTATTCTTCCATAAAGAATACATTTTATCTTTTTAGAGAATGCAGAAGCAACAAGGACACTTTTAAAAGCATTCTTTAGTGAGAATGGGGGAATGACATAATTCCAACTGGGCTGAGTGTGATTGAAATAACCCCCCAGACAAGTGCTTGCAGCCGCTGTTATTTCTTCTGGGTTCCCAAAAGAGATTTCTGTGTGTCCTGCATTGCACATGAAACTGTGATTTTGCTGAATTTGATGGGARTTTTGCCATTGTCTTCAACAGACTGAGGACTTTTCCTAGCCCAGGTTGATATGGATCTACTGACTTCTAAAAACAAAACAATCAAACAAACAAAAACTCTTTAATACGGGTTTGCTGAAAAGATGGATCTTTAACAAAGTATAGTCTGCTTTATACGTCTTATTGTGAAAGTGTGGAAAAGTTACTCCTTACTGGCCTGTTGCTCATAAAGGATATGCTTATGGTGATAAGTGTTACCATTTTGAACAAGAAGGGCAATAAGTATTTCCACCGTGTGAATGGGAAAAAGGCTCAATACAAATACATTAAAAGCAAAGCTTTGTCTGCAAAACTTTGTGTAATGCTGCCCACTTTATCTCAAAAAGAATATTGCAGAAATAGCTGGATTTTGGAGAGGACAGATGGGAATGATAAAAAAGTGGAAGAGTTCTCATGTGAAGGTACAGAGATTGTTTACTTCAGAAAATAGACAGACTATTTCTCTTCCTTATTTTTATTCTCTAGAGAAAATAGATGGGAAACATATTTTTTTCTGTTTTATAATAAAAGAACAAAGGCATATGGAAGGAGATTAAAAGATAGAGAAATTTATTTAATTTCTGTGGCATAAAATTAGACACTGAGATTCCATGTCATAGTACATTGCTGAAGCCAGGAATTTAGCAAATTTCAAAAGGACTCTGACATTTCTATGGAGAGCAAAACCAGATAGAATTACTCTAGCTTGTTTGTAACACTGATTTCAGAAGAGAAATGTATGTGCATGTTTTAGAGTTTCAGGCAGTTTTTGATGAGGCTGTTGCTAAGATTAGGAAAGAAAATGACCTGGCACCAGCATTCTAAATCTCAGCATTTGACATCCCCCATTTGATGCAGGAAAACAGTCAGAGAAAAGCTGTTGGAATAGGTGCACTTCTGATCTGATCCAGCATGGTGATTCTTACATTCATTCTGATAACCTAGTAGAGGAACAAAGTTCTGTGGCAAAATTTGCATTTGACCTGTCATCAAAGTCTTTACAATAATACTACTTTTATTATACTAATGGGTGGATGAAGCCTTTTTTATTATTATTATTAAGCACTTAAAATTTGACAGAGAAAAAATGTGTTTACAAATGATCTTATCTTTGCAAGTCATGCTTTAGCAGGTTTGTGCACTGTGAAACATACATATGACAAAAGCACCTGTAAGAGTGATCTTCAGAAATTTTTTCCATAATAACTTTGTTAAATTAATATCTGTCTCAAATAACTCAGTTTTAAAGATGAAAACTAAAGTGTGTGCATACTTCAGTTTTTTACTGCAGTAGTTAATCTTAAGGGTGACTTTGGTTTTGATGTCGTTAACTCATGGCTTGGAAATTGCATCAATATGACATGTAGTTTTATGTATTTATAGAGAGTGCATAAAGAAATCATGTCAGTATTGGTAGCTTGCTGTTCTCTTGATGATACTAYTGTTGGGGTGATCAACATTAACTTAAAATTTTTTGTGATGTTTTTGTGACAATCACAAGCTCAGCAGAACAATTAGTTTCAGTTAGTTTGTCTTAACTCAAAAAGAGAGTTGTCTCATCACAACTTTTAATTACATTTGATTAAAAATCCAAATTAAATAGTTTATTAAAAGGCTGTTTTAATGATGGGAGTGCCATCTGCCTTTGGAATTTGTCTGTTCTTACAGATTTATTAAGAAGACTATGTATGTGTACTTCTGGGTTTTTTTTTTTATTTACTGATCTTTCCAAACCGCAACCATGATATAGAAACTTAAATGAAGGAATATTTCTTATCATTATTTTATTTTGAAAGTTCAAGTGAGATTGCCTAAGCTAGCTAAGGAATTTTCTAACATAATGCAGATAAGTGTAAATATATATACATTGTAAACATATTGCCATTTGAACATCTTTATTATTTCACTGAAAGGAATATTTGAGGTGTACTTTGTTTTGTCTTTTAGTGAGAAAGCCAAGTGAATGAGTCTTTTCAAATGAAGCTGTAGAGACTGGAAACAAGCTGTTTTGCTTTCTTCTTGCATTGTGTGTCCTTACCTTCCTATAAGAGAAAAATTTGTGATTTGTAGCTAATGATAGATTAATTTCTTTTCTTGTGTTGATATATATGTAAAATTGCATCAAGCTTGGGTATTAAGCTTGCCAGTTCTTCTACGTGTTTTGCCATATTACCATATATTATTTTACCTGTTTCATATTTGTGCCTAAATATAAGTAGTTTACTCAGTTTTTCTTYAGAAATCTAGTAGCATAACACTAGATGCAAAATGCCTAGCTATCTCTGTCAGTTTTCAAGTTTTATAGGCATGCCTCTTCAGAGATCTTTTTCACATGTGTCTGTATGGGAAAATAGTCATGACATACAAAACCCTACACAACTCTCAAAACATGCCAAGGAATTCTTTTCTGATCTTTTCACCATTGCTTTAAGGTGTTAATTGTAACGTAGCCTGCTTATAGTGTTAGAAAATGTGAATTGCTTATCTAAACCAATAGCATGTGTATGAGTGATGTGCTTTCCTTCTTGTGTATATAATCATGAAATTTAATAAAAATTTAGAATTGCTACAAAGTAACTTTTTAACACTCTCTGTTATAGAAATGTGTGAATTTTTACTAAATGCCCCTGAAAATCCTTCTCTGAGAACTTTACAGGTTCCTTAGGAAGCTTTTGAGAAAACAGGTAGTTTTTGTGACTTGAAGAGCCTCTGTGTTGTGAGAACATACCTCTGAAGTATTATTTAACATCAATGTTTGAGCTCATTTTAGTGTGCAGCACTGCTGATGAGGAGAATGCCTAAACTTTTTGTGCTCCCTGGCAATTCTCTTTTACCCACCTGCCTGTGGGCCTCTCCTAGCAGAACTTAACTGCCATCCCCAGGTGTCTTGTTTCTAGCTTATTAAATTGTTGTTAAGTCTTCCCTCTTGTGTGGAAATTGGGGAGGGACAGACCTTATGCTGGCTTTCATATAAAAATCACATTGCATACATAGGTGTAAGTGARGTAATGCCCTAAGTGAAGTTCTTCTTGCCTGGCACTTCATTGTCTGTAAGGTTTCCTTAYATTCTTGAGATGCTTTCAGTCAAAACCATAACGAAACGAAGTTCAAAGTCAAAAAAGACTGTGAAGTTCAAAAGTCAAAAAAGAAAGTTGTCAGTGATAACTTCTTTTGTTTTGGGGGCAAGTTACTTAAAGACAATGGCTGAACAGAGTTCTGGAGAAAAAAGATAATTTGCGAAGGACTGTATCTCCTTCAAGTTAAGGCATGAAAGTTGGGCCCCAGCACTATATGCATTATTTGAGAACACTGCTTAGTCTTCTTGTGACACCTAATGTGGATTAAATTTAATAGTCCTAATACTTTGAAGATTAAAAAAACAAAACTACAAAAAGACACCACAAATTCCTTGTCAGACTATCCTTGTGAAAATACTATCAAAAGTACGTCCTTTTGAAAGATAACGTTTATTTCAAGCTTTTACACTTAAATTCAGCTTCAGAATAACATTTACATATGTTACTGCTACAATAAATGTTGATTAACTACAGTGATGTGGCTAATGCTTGGAACTGCAATTAATACGAACAACTTGCAGTGGTATATAAACAAATGTTAGTCACTGCTATGTAACTGGCTGACAGCTGTGCTGTATTAAATTGTAGGTAAAGTTTTACTTAAAAATGGTACATTCGCATCTCATCTCTGTTGGGCAAAACTTCTACTCTTTACATGTTACAGTTTTAAAAGTCAAAGTGTTTGTTTTACAAAACCTTTACTGCTGGGCAGCTTCGATGGGAGTTAAGAACTGAAAATCAGTAAAGAGATGGTCTGGGCATTGCATGATAATTGATCATACTTTGTTGTTGTCTTGAAGTGTAAACAACTTCTGTGTTGGCATTGGGTGGTTTGTTCAGTTTGGTTCTTGTTGTGGGTTAATCCAGATGCAGTGATCTTAATTTGCTGAGTGAATGACAAGGAAAAAAGTTAATATAGGAAGTTTAATGTAGATAAAAGAGAAGAGGAAGACATCCAGAATAGATTTTTTTTTTCTTTCTAGGTTTCGTATAGCTTTAAAGTACATCCTTCAAAACATATATGCCATGTATATTTTGATTAGCAATATAGTGTTATTGGTATCAGCATGGATACGCTGATTGGAAGCAATACAGTGRCTAAAATAACGTGATGATCTGGCTCTCCAGGCAGATAATGAGGATTCCACCCATCCTTGGTCTGATAGGAAAGTGACTGTGTTGGTTTTGATTGACTGATACATTTATTTTAATTTATGATATATTTTTAGGGTGAATTGGTTGCTAGGTAGTTGGCAGGACAATAGTAGAGGGATCAGTTTTGGAGCACATAGTACATGGAAGATTCTTTCTTTGGGTTATGTTCTCTTGCTAAGTTAAAGTTGTGTATAAAGTAGCAATCTTAAGTACTACATGATCTGGTCTGAATACAGACTTTCTACAGAATTGCTTTTGTTACAGGACGAGAGAGATTACAGTACGCTTGCATTGTGTGTTCTCTTTAAAATAAGCCTTTTTCCCCATGGAACTGTGAAAGCTAGTTTGAGGAGACAGTTGGGTGAAGCCACAAGAACCATGTCCTTATTAGTTTGAGGAAGTTAGAGAGTCTTTGTCTGCTTTCAGTTTTCAGTGTAGCAGAGACTTCTTGCCAAGCGTTACACGTAATTTTTAATTTTCTGGGGTTAGTTTTTGCAAACAAGTTTGTAGGTGCCATTGCCTTTTCCATCTAAGTTGTTTAGCTTATGCATTTCTTGATCTATGGAATTAGTAGCTATAACAAAATGAAGAGTGCAAACTCTTAATTCAGTTTGCACTCTTCATTTTGAATTGAGAATGAAGTTTGCGATAATCAGTCCACTATTCTATCTCAATGCTGGATAGCTAGATTTATTAAACAGATGGGATTCTTTTTCCCTAAAAGAGCAAATGACTTCTGAAGAGATGGAAGCCTCTGTATCACATGAATCTAAACAAAATAGTTAGCTTAGAAGTTTTGCAACTAATAGAAAATCTCAACACATCATAGTATATTTTATATCTGTTTATCAAGACCACTTTTCATATTCCCACATTGATATGGGTAGGACAGTAATTTGGCATGGTGGATGGAAACAGATGTATGTTCTGGCTTGATTCTGAAATGACAGGTTAATTGTGGTGGATTTCCATTTTTCTTTGTGGGTAAAACATGATTTAGGGAAGAGCCCTCTGATTCTTTTAAAGAAGCACTGGACAGGCTGCTTCTGGGAGGAGGAAGAGGGTGTTCCAGGGCTTTTACATTTTTAGAGTAGATAGGGGCTTTTTTTTTGCCATGAATTTAAGGCTCTATTATGGCCCGAAAGGTAATAGGAGGAAGGAAAGCATTTGTTTTTGTTTATCTCCTGAGGTGTACACCACAGCTGAGATTAATGACCCAAGAACTTTATTAACAGTATTGATATGCTGTTTCAAGGGAGAATTGAGTCTCTTTTCTTGTCTCTAAATGCAGAACYGTCAATTTGATGTTGGGCAACCACTTTAAAAGTGTTTGCCTTATGAAAGCATTAAAGTTACAAAAATAAATAATGTTTACTAATATACTGGCTACCAAAAACCTGTTGGAATTTGAGGTTCTGAGCAAGTAGTGCAGTCACAAAAATGTTGCATTTGTGAGAATGCTTGTTTTGCTTACCAGTTGTAAATTACACRTCTATGCCATAAATACTAAATTTGGAAATGAGGTCTGATGGGGCCAGATATTCCTTCACATCATGTTGGCAGCTAATAGTCCAGCTGACAAATGGCAGGAAGAAAACTGATGGTAAAAATAACACAAGGTTAAGTTGGCAGAGCATAGCTTCTACCATCACATCTTTTTGTCATTTTAAATAAGCCACTGCTGATTGTCAGGCAAGTCAGATTCTCTGCTGCTCTTTCCCAATTCATTTTATTGTTTCCTGTGCAGGGACTTATTTAATGGGAGAAGCAAGGTTAAATATAAGCCAGTATATTTTAATTTGGAGGTAGCAGTGGTGGTGGTAAGGTGTCAAACAATAATTGGGAGGGGAAGAGGAAAGCAGATTTGCATATGATAACTAATTTCACTGCCATTTTTGAAGTTTGGCATTTCATATGTTTTCATTGTGTATATATTGAAACCATAGATTTCCAGAAGCAGTCCGCTTCTCTGTGGTCAGGTTGAACACTTAGTGAATGGCGTTGCATGTAATGGGACAGACTTCAGTGCTTTGAAGCAGAGAAGGCTAGGAAGAAGCCAGCTCTAAGGAAAGAGGAAGCCCTTGAGGACTGAGCAGGCTGGATTTATTTTCAAATTTGGAACCAATGCTAAATGGATTAATTTCTCTTGAACCTTTTTATGAGGACTTGTGTCTAAATTGAAGTGATTATTGTTAAACTAAATAGAGCTGTAGCACACTCCTGAGAATATTCTAAGACTCCTTCTGACCTCTGCGTTAACTGAGCTTTTATTTTAAATCTTTGAAGCCCGGTTTAAAAACTGAACTTTGCAGCAGAATTATTCAAGAGGGCTGGCCTTTTCACAAAATAGTTTTGTAGCAATTGCCCCATAATATGTTGCTGAGACTGAAATATTTCAGGTGGTGATCCTAAATTTGCAAGTACTCCTGTTGTCATTGAAGAGAGTGAATTCCTGGAAGGGATCAGGCCCTCTCAGTTATGATGTGATGTTGCCAAATATTTTTGATATAAACTATTTCTCACCTGGAAAAGCTACTTTATTTCTTTTCCGAAGAAATACCCTCTGAAATAGTTTTCCTTGAAGTCTCATAAATCCCTGCATAGCACCTTATCAACTCCATTATCAGAGCTATTTAGTTATTTAGTTCTTTTTTTTAAAACATCCTAAGAATGTAATTCACTGCACGGTTTACCATCCAGTTTAAGCTTTGTGCAATTTATGTGCAATTTTTCAATCCCCCCTGTTTTACATTAGTCTGATACTTAAGGGAAAAGCTTTCCAGATGCTAAAACAGAAATTTTGTGCGCTCTTCTCTCTTAGAAGCATGGTGGGATTTGTAAGGCATTTACCCTTGTGCAATAATATTGTGACTGCCACTTTTAATTTAAGACAGAAAATACAGTAACTATCAACAAGTTACAATAAAAACAGTATTTACTGCTTTGTATTTTAAAACTATATCCCTGAACATGGATAGGAAAGAGAATTAAGATTTTTTTTATCACAATTTTATAATTGAAAGTGCTATAGCAGTAGAGTATACCATCTTTGCTTATTTATCTCCCCTTTTATTCCTTCTTTCCTATTTTTTAATTACAGCCAGCTTCAAATTTTTCCCTTACCCTCCTTTCTCCATGCCTGTGTTTGAGATCCTAGACATTTCACCCATGGCCAATCCATCATTTTTAGCTAATTTTGACTCAAGGGAGCAGCTTTGCTTGTATAAAGGCAGTGGGCAAAAATCATAGACTCATAGAATGGTAAGGTTGGAAGGGACCTCTGGAGATCATCTACTCGAACCATCAGCATAGCCTGTATGGGGATTGAACCCGCGACCTTGGCATTAGCAGCACCACGCTCTGACCAACTGAGGTAAATATTGCTCTGGTTCACATAGCCACGTGATAATTCAATATGTTACCATTAACTTGCTATGGTTGCCTAGGGGAGGTTTTGTTATCATTTTTTCACTTTTTCTTTCCTTTTTTTGATTAAAACTGAGAAGCAGGAAAGTTGTATCCCACATTTAGGCTACTTGACTGAAAAGTAGCAATTAAGTGAATGGCTCAGGATATCCTCCTAACTGCTTCTGTTTATCTGGGTCAAATTTCTTTCCAATAACTATGTAATGCTTTAATGCTTATTTTATAAATGAAAAACCTGTTTAAGTTGTGCACAAATGTCTTTGGATTGCATTGTAGGGTGGTTAGCATACAGTGTTACAATATTAGAAATCATCATCATCATCATAATACATTTTAGTAGCTAAAGTGTGGGGGGGAGGTGACAGTTATTTCTAAAATTACAGCTAAGCATTACTCTGAAGTTTTTGATGTGACATTATGGCCAAAGTATTTTTTTTAACTTGACTTTGACATTCCCATTTTGAACATAGCTTAATTAAGGGTCTGTAGAGCAAAATTTCTCTGAATAAGGGATTTTGTAAGTGTGTGTGTGTTTTCAGTGGCTAAGCTAAGTAGCTGTCCTGCGTCCTTCCAGGGACCCTGCATCTGCATCTCCCAATGAGCTAAGTTTTCTGAGATGCCTCTAATTCCTGCCCCAAGTTCATCCTCATAACCTAGGTTAGCAATGCCAGCATGAACCTTGGTGGACTACCAGAAAAGGCAGCATTTGTAACATGATGTCAGGAATGTGGTGTATTAGGACTRAAAATCAAGAAGCACCATAACTTTACATGAGGATGTCGTCATTCTACCCTAGCATCTACCAGCCAAACTGTTTCTAATGCATTTTATGCTTGCCACCTTAAAAAGAAGAGGACAAAAAATGATGTCCTTCTAACAGTCAGCTAAGTATTTCCTAAAGCTTTCTAGTAAGGTGATGACCTGTGACCTCTAAGACGCAATTCCTTGTTCAGTCACTCACTATTTCTTACCTACAAAACAAAACAAAAAATCAGTGTTGCTATAAGTTTGTAGTTGAATAGCTTTACATTAGAKATCATTTAGGTACTCTGACACCTTGGAATTCCCCTATACTTCTAGTACATTGTTTCTTTTTAAATTTGAGCTATGTCTCTTGGAAAAGGTAATGTCTGCAGTGTTTTGGAAATTATGTTTATTTCTCTACGAGTGCAACTTCAGAACAGCTACTTGCATCAGACTCTTCCTGTTCAGGAAAAAATAGTCTCATAGGGGTATGGAGTAGTTGAAATATGAGTTTGTAGTTTCGTTGCTCATGGTTTTAATTGAAACACTTGCTAGWTTTTCATTAGCTGCTGTTTACTTCAGCATACCGTGAAATTGTCCTTCTCATCCTGACAGAAGGTACTCTGGCATTTTGAATGACTGCTAAATTAGTTTCCTTTTAAAAGGAATATACGCTTCTTTGGTATATTAGGGTATTTGTYTAGTACCTGTAGCATTGACTGGTTTTGATTCACTTATCATAACAGTGCTCTCTTATTTCATGCTTTCTGTATTTCACAGAGGAGGAACTGAAGTTCACTGGGCTATATTTTTACTAGAGAARAGCTTACGTTATCATGTGGTCAACTCCTAGAAAGAACTAGGTAGTTTCCAAATGTATTAGCAAGCTGGCGCAAACAGTGGGCTGCTTCCTAGTAATTTTTTCCCGGACCTTGCCCTTGAGAATGTCAGCAGTGTGTTACCTAGGATTTTAGTACGTGAGCGATATGTGGTGAACAACAAAAAAACCTTCCCTCCATGACGTCGATATACTTTGAATCATTTGCCTGAGGATGTCTGGGCAGAGGAGGGCCCTGAGTTTGCAGATGCAAAGTATTGAGTTTGTATTATGTAATGTAGGCCAGCAGCAGAGGTTGTATCTAACCTGCTTACATGTAAAAGACACAGGCTGGCTATTTTTGCACTAGACTATCCTAGCTGTCATTTCAGGCCTTTTTAATACATGGATAGGTTTGTGTGTATGTATTTTCTGCCTGAATATTTAGTCTCTGAGACAAGAGTTTTATGTTTACAATTGCTTTTCTTCCTGAGTATCAGCAAGGCATCTAAGTATGCAGCCTCTTTCGCTAGGCTTTACTCTGCTCCCCAGCCTCTGCTGCAGGCATTTCTAATATAGCTGTTTGTTTTTTAAACTGAGAAGGAACATGGCATCTGCCAGCAAAGGGAGGCAGAGCAAGATGGGCTTTTTCCAAAACTGGTTGGGGCTTGCTTACCCCAGGCAGATCTTTGAGCTAGGTCTCATCTCTGTGTTTACAAACTCTCCCTACCTTGCATTTACTGGCAGTATTCAGACTGTTGCTTCTAAACTTGAGAAGTTAGTTTTTCATTCAAGGACTATCTGTCTTTGCCCTGGCCATTTCCTAAAGGCATTAATGTCATAACATTTGTCCAGAGGACAGGTTAGCAGCAAACTGGGTATGATAAGAAACAGTTGTTACAGTGGGTGCAGTGCATCCTCACTGAATATATTACTGTGTTTCCAGGGAAGAGAGAGGCTCATCTGTACTCTCGTGTTACACTGGTACGGTACTTTGGTGGGTTGTGGTGGGGTTTGGGTGTCTTTATGTTGTTTGTTGGTTTTTGGTTTTGAGGTCCTCTTTTCACTACTAGTCTTTTCTCATTTCTTTCTTTGGAAGTGAAGAGGTTGTGGGTTATTGAGTTTAATACAGAAAGTTGTATTTCACATACTCTTGTCTTGCAGTGGAAACAATTTCTATGTAATTGGCTAAAATTGTCTTCACAGTGGTCATTTGCCRGGCAGCTTCAAAATGTTGCATTAGCAGACACAGACACTTAATTTGAGCAGTGGTGACACATATCAGGGAAGGTGGCAGCTGTGCCTGTGAGCCCTGTATCTATGTATCAGTGAATTTATTTTTGAAGCAGATAATTGCAAGGATTTTTAAACAAAGAATGTAATCTTTAACCTTTGACAATTTTTATATCTCCACCAAAGTTAATGCTACTGCACTTAAGCTATGTTCCAGTATTGTCACTTTTCTATTAAGTACTAGGTCTTCCTGAGCTGCTTGATACAACCTAATCCTAATTTAAACCCAAGCAATATTACACTTGGAAGCCGACTTGCATCTCCCTCTTTCAGTCTTTCCTTTATAAGAAATCAATGTTAATATATAGAATTTGGAAATCTACCGCTATTTCACTCTGTTAATTGAATTATGAAAAGCTTTAAAGGTAAGCTTAGTACATCACTGTTAAAGCCTACTGATGTTTTACAAAGATGTTGCACTCTTTTAATACAGGGGTCTAGCAGTATATTACTTGCATGCAGTGATAGCTCTAATTGGAAACCTAATAGGGTACAAGGGATTTCTAAGACTATTATAAATAATAATACATTATTTTTTTAAGTCAGTGGGATTTCTTTTATTGACAGTCCTTTGGGTTAAAGCTGGGAATAAAATGCAAAATGTTGAAATATTTCTTATTGCTTCAGAGGGCTGTATTCAGTGCTAATCACACACCACATTTCTTGAATGTTGAAGTGCTCCCAGTTGGCAGGTCTTGTGATATAAATTCCAACAGTAAATTGGTTCTAACAAATCTCAAGTACCTGTTCCGTTCAGTAGTTCCATCTTTAGGAGAGGGAGGGGAGAAGGATGATCACTGGTAAAACCTGGAGCGATGATGATGTTTCAGTAGGTTGCTAATACATATATAGAGAGGTGATTCCTTGGAGTGATGGCTAAGGGTGCCCAAGAGAGTCCTTTTTGGTAAGTTTTCACAGTTAAGCTGGTGTCTTTCAAGAGCTAGAGCTTCCTCTCGAGATACAGTGCTATTCCAGTCCATTGAACAAATGGTCGCTGGAGAGTAATGAATGTCCAAATATATGGACCCATGTAGGGCAGGGACAAGTCATTAAGGTGGAGCAGGATGCCAGGAATCTTGAGGATGGAAAGACTTTTACTTTAATTGAGTGCAATTCTTGTGAGCAGTGTGAAGTTTTGTGTTTTGTTGAGAGAYATCTTTCCCCAACAGATGGTGCAATCACTTTGCACAGAACTTTCTCCCTTTACTACCTTCCTACATGCTCTCTCTCCCCTACAAGTGTGTTTTTAGTGGTAGCTTCACTATTACAGAACTAGTTAGCATCAAAATATCGTGAATGTTTTATTTTCTGTGAAATCTGTAACTGAAATTTTAGAGAGATTTGATAACAAAACTAATTGGCTTTCTCTCCCCTGATTCCCCTGCCATCAAGAACACATTCACCAATACTGCAAAGGAAAAACAGGTCTCTGATTACTGTTGTTTTGTTGAGAATTTATATTTTTGTAGTTGTATTTTTATTTGTAACACTATTACTAACACTAGCAGCACTGGCAATTGCTTTGGTTCCCTTCAAGTAATCAAATGCATATTGTCATGTATATATTGAATTTATTGGATTGCCTTCCCTCTCAAGTGTTACTGCTCCATGCTTGTTATAATTTGAGAAGAGCCTTTGTTTATGCCTTGCCTCACACCACCCTGGTTAAAAGAAAGGGGAGGGAAGAGGAAAGGCTGTCTTCCTTTGCATTAGGGGTGTTAAAATCCAGCCCCTTGCAGAACAAGGGGAGAAGAGATTTCTGAAGTCAAAGCATGCATGACAGGAAAAGCTGTGTCAGCAACTCCCTTTATGCAAAGGGAGTTTCCAGCTCTAGGATCTTGCTGATATAATACTACTATAGCAGCACAGAAAGAAAGAGGTAGCAATGAAATCCTAAACCATTAATGGCATTATAGGTTGAGCTGCACTTAGAAATACTGAGAGACATACAGCACGCTACAGAATGCAAGCGTCTGAGGATATCAATAAAACTTAATTTTCAAAAAGCATCCATTTTTGTTCTGCGATATCTTTAATGTGCATTGTTCTTTGAGAGATGCTGGTAGGTTAGGGGGAATCTAGAATTAGACAAAGCTGATTTGAGAAAGCCCAGTTTTAGTTTGAGATGATGAGTTTAATTCTCCCTACAAAATGTAGTTCTGCAATGCAGACAGTATCAGTGAGATCAGTCCATATGGCTTTACTTTAGAAATCATTGTAGCAAAATGATATGAGTGAGGAAAATCCTGGCATTTAAGAGTATCATCATACACTTGGGTTCACTTAATTATACAAAGTGAGCCATGGTTTAGCAATAATGTAGTAATATACTTTTAATCCTGTGTGCTCTATTTTAGGATGAATAAAATCAGTATCAGTCCCTAATTTATTTAATATGGTCTTTGATGTGGTGTAGTTACAGTAAGGCTGAGCTAGAACAGCCATTTCTGAAATACACTAAGAACTTTTTATTTGAAACTTGTATGTTTTCTGTTTAGTTGAGAATTTTGTGTTGTGGTTTGTTTAGGAGAAGTTCTGGGCAATGCTTCTTTTATAAATGTCAGATGAGAAAAGCTGAAAAAAAACAGCCATTCCTAGTTTGTCAGCAGACCTTTGCTAAGCAGTCTGGAACACTGAGTCCAGATAAGACTTTGGGGATTTTTGGAAGCATTTAGTCTACTTTGTGTCATAGTCTACTCCAGGTTGTTACATGAAGTGTAATACTGAAAACATTCTGCTGCATCAGACTCTGAGAATATATGAGGTCATATTTATTCAAATTGTGGTAATATTCCTAAACTATTTGATTTTTATCTCTTAGTGCTGGCCCCAAAGGTGATAACATCTATGAATGGAGATCAACCATTCTAGGACCTCCAGGCTCAGTCTATGAGGGAGGTGTTTTCTTCCTTGACATCACATTTACACCAGAATATCCTTTCAAGCCTCCAAAGGTAAGAAGAGAACTGTAGTTGATATCTTATGTTATGAATGCTCAACAAACCATTTAGTAACAAGCAGTGTTAATGGGATGCAGGCCATTTGAAAGCCAGTCTACTTTAAGAACAAGTTTAAGCTCATTTCAGACACTACATTGGTTTCTCTTAGCTAATGTTAATTGCTTTTCCAGTCCATTTGATCACTATTTCGGAGCTTTTTTCCCCCTTATTTTGGTATAAGAGAGCCTATACAATTAGTACAGGCATCGGAACAGGACTGAGAAACTGTAAAGTAAATAAACTTGGGAAAAAGAGGAGAGGAAGCAAGTATTTGTTTCTCTAATCACTCAGTTACCACAAATGTAGTATTTTTGTATGTTTTGGCCACTGAAGTGAAATTTAAGTTTTTTGTTGTGTTGTTCACTACTTGTGCAGTAGCAATCTTTTTCTGTAGTTGTGTGATATTTTTGAAACTCTTATATTCCATTGTTGTTGTGTTCTAATGGTACAAGGCAAATAACCAGGGCAAGTGAATGTTATCTTGTGGTTCACATACTTGGCCAGAGGAAGAGTGTTCGTTAACAAGAAGAGGTGGTTGTATATACACTTCATGTTTGCCTTGTACCTGAAAGCATTTATGTGTGTATTTAACTTYCTACTCAAAAGTAGTCACACTGAGATAAGCACCAATGACTGCAGCGTCTTCAAAGACATTGGTCTAGTCTGGAGTAGAAAAGACTTCCTGCCACAGTTCAGGCCAATAGTCCATTTTAGAGGAGATGTTGCTAACTGGTCATACCAGCCGAATTAATACAAATTTCTCCAATGAAGTAAACTGTTGAATTGTTTTTGTCAGTGTAACTACAGATTTTTTGGTAGCATCAGGACATTAAATTCCACACCTAAGTTTAGGTCTTTGATTCACAAGCAGCATGGTCTGCCTTGGGACATCTGTAGCGATTTCCTGATGACACCTGTCCATCCTTCTTTGGGAGGTCGTCTGGCTGTATGGATGGTTCTGCTTCTGTGCCYTAGGTTAGAATTCTATTATTTTGTTTATAATTAGCTTGCATAAAAAGGATTGGATAACTGTTTCACAGATAGCTATTCCACACTTTTACTTCCCATGCTGTAGGCTGGAAGCACTTACAGTCTCACATTTGTCCAACCTGATACCTCAACAGACCTTACTGTAACTACCAAAGTATTGAGATGGCCCTGTATGCTGAGTTCTCTGAGTTCACAGAACCAAAAATACAGCTTTGTCAGTGCAGCACAGCTCTGTTTTCTGTTCTGGGTTCTGACTGGGATTTCGTTCCCTTATCTTTGGATCTAAACTTTCACCTGGGCTAAAAGACATGTTACCTTTTTTTCTATAAAAAAAAAGTACCACATATCCACATATTAAGGCCTCAAAAATCTAGTATAGTGGAGATTCACTGTATTGTGGCAGAATTGCATTTAAATGGAGACTTTCATCTAGCAGCGTCAGAGCTAGTTTACAAACCAGATTTACATATGTGAATAGTATATGTACAGCTTCAGTCCCATGGAGATGGGACACAAGAGAAAGCATACCAGTGATCTAACAACATCCACCTGTGCTACTTGTGTACTTTGGGTTCTAAATGAAGAACCTTTTCCTTGCTGAGAACCAAAGACTCTGTTGAAGTGACTCCTGTGTTAACACCTTTGCTGGTGTTAATCAATGATAGTGTGGAAAATATAATTATCATATTAACGTAATGTTTGCTCCTACTTTCTTCCCACTAATTTGTTGATTTCAAATTGCCCAGCTGCTTGCACTGACTGGTAAATACTATTTGTGGGTCATTTGGAAGTGGTAGGACTAATATTATTGCCATAGCTTTCCTATATTTTAAGACAGGAAGTGAAAAAACAACTAGTTCAAACAATGCCAGTGTATCATATTGATGATAAACGTTAGTAGAGTAGCAGAATGGTTGAAGGCAATTTCAAAAGCCTTGACCTCTGAAATGAATAAGCTGACTAGAGTGAAAGGACTAGTTTCTCTTGAATCTTCCTCGGTAAACCTTCAAAGAGAGGTGGAAGAAAACCTCTATTGCCCCTTTGAGTCCTCTGTAATTATTAGGAGGACAGTCCTACAGTGGGCTGCCCCATGGCAAAGTGCCTATAGCAGAACATGTTTCATAACTTGAAAATGAAATGTCATTAAAGGACGTGCCTTCTTAAAAGCAAAGAAAAAAAAAAGAGGAGGGGGGAAGAGAAAAAGAGGAAACTGGACATCCTGGCAGGCTGCCAAGTTTTTTAGGCAGATGAGTGAGACAAGGTGCTGTAGCAACCACATACTGACAAATGTGGTTGACAAGCATCCTATAAAAAAAAAAGTGTGGTGATGATTCACAAGTCCAGGCTTTGAGAACTGGTGCTAGCTCCAACTGAGAGTTTAATACAATATATTAGAGGATATTTTGGGGCAACCTTTTGGGGGAAGATGTTGCCGTAGGAGAGTTGGAGAGCCTGTGCTGCAAGTGATATTAACTGATTCCTAGAAGGATAGAAAGAGGGACAGCTGCCATCTGCAATGTTTTCCTCACATTGTTTTGCTTGTACAGAAAGTTTGGTTGCTGTTCCATTGATGCCTCAATTTTTCTGTCTGCAAATAGGAAGAGTAATTTGTCAACCTGCACTGCTGTACTTGAGTCTGGAGAAGTGAGAAGTGTTAAAAWTTGACATTGAAATGCACTAGACAATACAAGGGACTTCAGTGGGAGAAATCTGAAACAGAGCTAGATACTCCCTGTCTTTGTCCTAAGAATATATAATGGAGCTCTTTTGCATTCATTGAGCACTTCATACAGCACTTTGAAGATGTTAGTGATAATCTGTTCTCTGTTTTTGTTTTTTCATTTTATGTGGTATTCTGGTTTTGCCTTTATGTTTCAGATAGCGATTGAGGCAGAAATATGCTGGGTGGGCCTGTATTCAGGAGTATCCAATAAACAAGTATGATGAGAATTTAAGAGTTAGTGTTTGGCCTTCAAGATGACTGCTATTGTTTTGTACTATTGCACTGAGTGTTTTCCCAAGTGTTGCATTATAGTTTGGTTAGATTTCATTTACTGAGGTGGAAACAGTAGCTTGGGCTGACCTGATGTGTGCTTTTATCATTCTTATTAATAACTTCTTTCCCCCCACTCCCATTTTGCTGGTTGTCTGTCTTCAGGGTAAAGTTGAGATTAGCTTCTTCATGTCTTTTCAAAAGCTGTGCTTAACTTCATGTAGTTAGTGCGTTAAGGTAATCTCAGGTGAGACATTCCGAAAGGATTGTTCAGTTCCACTATACTTTTCTGCTATTCCACACAGTAGTCTCTTGACCCGGAATACATTGTATTACCTTCTAAGTATCTCAGTTTCTCCTGGTTTTGGTCTGAATCTGCTAGTTTTATGTGACTTTTTTTCCTATAATGTATAATGAGCATTTACCATAAGCATTGTTTGTTTGTTTGTAAGTGGGCCTGTAATTCCTCCCCCTTTCCCAGTTTCATTTGGGTTCTCTGTGCCGCTGGCTTTTGTACCATCAGCAAAAATTGTAAATGGCAAACAGCTGGGCTAAATGTGTCTAACACCATCCCATTTCTGTCTTGCTGCTTAAGTGAAAACAAATTCAGGTCTTTCCCACAGTGCTTTCGGTAGGTAGAACTCCTCTAACTGGAGAAAAACACTTTCGGTGCCATGGTAAAACATTTAAGGTTTCATCAGGCTGTTCTGCACATACGTGGGTTTTATTTTTTTCTCTTTCTTCTCCTTCTCTAAGTAATAAAAAAGGAAGTCTGATTCTCAGAGGCAAATACGATTTGTGCCTTGTAACAGGTTTTTAGTCCACTGGACTGAAAGGCTGTCTAAAGAGATTGCTTTCTCAGATATCAGGTATTTAACTGTTGTGCTCAAATTAGAACTCTTGTCTTGTCTGATAATTTGGTACTTATTGTATCTACTTGGAAATACTCTATGCTTCCCCTTCTGGAAGTGTTAAATCTGTTAAATTTAAATCTGTTAAAATTATTACCTCACCTACATTTAGAAGCCTTCTTGGAAAGAGACCAAAGCTGTACATCGAATAGAAAAATACAGAGCAAGCAGTGGGCTGGATTGAGGGTTGCTTGAGAGCCAGTGGCAAAGCTGTTGCCAGCAAATTGTAAATGCCACAAACTTGTCTTTTGTCTTACAGTAAACAGGATGGGTTAGGGCACATATCGTGGAGTCAGGTCAGCCCCTCTGTTCAGGCTGATATATGAGTCCCACGTGACCTTAGAGAGCCCTGCTGCACTTCCCATTGCTGCTCATCCCATTGAGGATTACATGGTCTGGGAAACGAACATCCTCCTGGTTTGGTACCTTCTCTACCTATGAGTTTCCCTATGTAGATGGAAGCAGGGTTCTTGTTTCAGGAGTTGTAGCTTGTTTGGGGGGGGGGGGGACATGACACATCTCTGGTCTCTCACAGACATTATGCTGTTCCCACGCATAATGTGCAAAAATGCAGGGATTTTTTGCCTTTTTTCATTTTAATCTAAAATCCAAACAACTTAAAAGGAACAAAGTAGAAAGTCTCCCTAAGTGTGTAGTGTGGGTGTCTCCTATGTGACAAGTAACTGCAGTTGTGAGACCAAAAATAGCTGGTGTGCTCTGTACATCAGGAGCATTCTTGGAAACTTAGAGATGCAGTACATGGAAAACAAGAGGCGCTACAGTTTTGTAGCTATGTAACCCCACCCCGTGTCTGCTCCCAGAGCCTGGAAGAGGGAGGGTCACAACCAGTGTTTTTGCATCAGAAAGACAAGGAAAAAAAGAGGGTTGACTGGCAAGTTTTGTGTGTGGGCTGGTCTAATCTCAAGGGAAAACACTAGTGTGTTCTTCTTGTCATACCACCCGCTTACCAAATGTGTTTCRCAAATACCCCTGTGACCTATAAACAGACAATAAAATTTGTGGGTGTGGATAGCTGACAAATTCTGAGGATTTAGGGCATGAACCCTGCAACCTTTATTCATGCAGATTATCCTAATTCATGCAAGTTCCACCAAATTTGTTGTCACTGTTCATCAAGTGAGTCAGGATAAGGCCTTTCTACAGGTCACATTCTTCTGAAAACAGTATTGTCATGCTTTTGTTTCCCTTTTGGATAACTTATGTGGCAAGTTGCCCAGTTCATTCACATCTCTCAAATTTTAAAATAATAAAATCCAACTGACTTTTCTGAATGCTAAGCACTTAGAAGTGACAAGAGCTGCAATTCCAAAGAGCCTTGGTGTACTTGAAGAGTTTTTTAAAGTGATTTGGAGCCYGAAATGTTAGTGGATGATCTTAAAGCATCAGACCTCTTTGCTGCTGTGAGCAAAAAGACATAAAATAATAAAAAAGCTGGATTTCACAGTGACTGTAAGCACCCAAACTTGGAAACCTGGCCATAGTTCTGCAGTGAGATTGTAAATGTGTTGTCATTTATGACTCTTTGCTTAGACATGCTGAGACAATACTGATTAATTCTGAGGCCTTTGATAAGTCACTCAAGCTCTAAATTTCAGTTTCCTTTCCTTTAAAAGCGAAAACTGTAATGTGACCTTTAGTAGTATAAGCAGGGTGGCTGTTTATTAGCACAGCTGAGGTGTATTCAGAGAGGCTGGAACAGTATTGTCAGCTACAGGCTTGTGAGATTTTAATTTATTTTTAGCTCAAATTAATGCTCTTTTTATTTGTCTCTGGCTTCAAGGTTGTACTTGAGTCATATCTTTATATTTTACCCTGGAATTATCAGCTAGAAACTTCTTTTTAATACAAGCTGAAATTCCCAGGTAATTACTTCTGTGCAGGATCTGGGGCCCTCAGACTTCCTGCAAACACATAACTTAGAGTAAAACCCCAAAATCTGACAATCTTGGAAGAGAAAGGCATTGAAAGTATTTATCTGCTTTCTGTTACTATAAATACAATTAACTTTAGCATATTAATTGCAACCAGAAACTTTTATCTGGTGGCCTTGGTAAAGTTAATGTGGCTGCTGCCTTGCCATTGCTAGTGTATGGGTACGTACCAAACCTTGTCATCAACGCCAGGGATATGACCAAAGTTTAAAAGGCTATGGAGCTTTTTTGGTAGAATTGCTTCAAGTCCAGACAGGAGGAGAAAAGGACATTTCCCCCTCAGGCACCGATCTGACATCCTTTGGCTAGTTCTGAGGGATTTTAAGGGAGCGGAGGCAGCCCTTGGAGCAGGTACCCAGGAGGCAGGGAAGCGCGAAGGAAAGACGACCCGCGATGCGATGTGCGGGGCTGAAATGGAGGCAGCTGGGCAGCAAAAGTTAAACCACAATTATCCGTGGGGCGGGGGGGTGGCAGCAGGGGGGTGTTAGCAGAGCGCAGGCCTGACTCCCGAGCCAGCTGCTCCGTGGGTGTCGCCTTCCCCGAGGGTCTCGGGCCGCGCCGGTGGCCGTTGGGCTCGCGCCGGAGCGGGGCGGGCGCGCGAGGGGGAGGGGCGCCGCTGCCGTCTCGCCAACGGCCGCCAGAGGGCGGCAGCGCCCCGGGGAGCCCGCCCGGCCCCGCCTCGGCACGGCTCCCTAAGGTCGCTCTCGGCCCGAGCCCAGCGCCTGCCTGCCGCCTCCTGCTCCTGCGGCTGTGTGTGTGTGTGGGGGGGTTCTTCTTAAAATTAAATTAAAAAAATATATATTTTCACTGTCAGATCAGCGTTGTAAYTGATGTCGTTTATCACCATGCCACGCGTAATATGTTAGCCCACTGTCTAACAGCTGTTTCTTGCAGGTAACGTTTCGGACAAGAATCTATCACTGTAATATTAACAGCCAAGGCGTCATCTGCCTGGACATTTTAAAAGACAACTGGAGTCCAGCATTAACCATTTCTAAAGTTCTCCTCTCCATCTGCTCCCTTCTCACAGACTGCAACCCGGGTAAGTCCCTGTGCTGTGACAGAGCCCACCTGTAAGGTTATACCCCACCTGGCATTTCAGTAACTTGACCCTCATCTCATCCTGTTGGCTGCAACCAGCATAGCTGTGGCCTCTAGCACCTCGCCTTTCTGTCCCCAGGGCACCTCACGGGGGACTAGAGGTGGAGGGTTGGCTGCATCCCACCTGCRCCCTCTTCACCTCTCCTCGGGCAGAGCTGCAAGGGAAGTGGCAGTGTCCCTCCTGCAAACTGAAAATCCAAAATCAGAGTTGGTTTGGAAGGGAAGGGAGAGGGGTTAAACACTCCTCACTGGTCTGTGCCAGGCACAGGTGCAAAACTGTAGTAATTTGGTAGCGGATAGAGCTATGAAAGCCAYACACACAGTTCTGAAAATGAGTGGATTAGCTATTTACATTCTACCATGTACTTAAATACAGTTACCAACTGTGCCAAAAGTAGTCATCACTACTCCCTCCTTACCCTACCCATTACCTATACTAGTTAAGAGGAACGTGTCGTTTTTTAACAAAGTCAATTTGAAGGTGTTATATCTTTGTGTATGAAAAATGAAAGAAGTGTCAGACAATTCATGCAATTTTTGTGCTTAAAAATAAAAATTTAGAAAAATAAAACCTTTCCTTGTGATCTCATCATTCCTAGAAGCCAGATTTATTTTGATACAAGTATACTTAGCAATAAGTATGTCCTGGGCAGTCTTAGAAAAGGTAAAATAAACCTGAAACACATGAGTTGGTGAAAGCCTTCAGTAATGCAAAATACAACTATTGATTTGCTGTCTTTTAAAATTCTTAAAACTTTAATTGGTATTTGCTTCCTTATTAAGTAATAGATTAATATGATGCTCTGTACTGCTCTGGCTACACAAACTGATGAAGACACGGCAATCTAAATGTACTGAACTGGTATTCTGTAGTGTATCTTACCTATATGATTCCTTTGTGAGTGTTAAACTCATACTTCAACTGTATTTTTTTAGGTTTTTATTCACTGCCTTGCCTGAAATAAGTAATATATTTTTCTTTTCAGCTGACCCCCTGGTTGGAAGTATTGCCACTCAGTATATGACTAACAGAGCAGAGCATGACAGAATGGCCAGACAATGGACCAAAAGATATGCTACATAAATTGGAGTTTTGTCAAACTCTTGCATTATTCGTCTGTGATGGAAAGAGCTGCTTATGATTTTGAAGGGGTGGGAGGAGGGAGGGTGCTGGTAAAGAGTAGGGTATTTCTATAACAGATTTTATTCAGTCTTTTATTTCCTAAGATTTTGTTGTTGTAACTTAAGGTATCTTGCTACAGTAGACAGCTAGAATTGGGAATAGCATATTTTAAGACTGTAATTAGTTCAGCAATATTAGCTCACATATAGTACCGAGAAGAATGTAAACTTCTTAGACTTTTATGGTTTTCAGTTTGCTTGCAATATGTAAAAGACTAAAACAGCTTAATTTTGTACAGGTACATATGTTGACATTTATGTAAAAGTCCATTTAAGACTCTACACACTGTTTTTGCTTTTTTGTTTTGTTTTTGGTTTGGGGGTTTGATTTTGTTTGGGGTTGGGTTTTTTTGTAAAAAGATGCTGGGATTGTTTTCCCCTATGGAGGGCACATTGGTATTTAACAAATCCTTTTTAAAGACTGTCATCTCATGATCTGTGATATGGAGAAGTGAGTATATGGCCTCATATATGAAATGAGAAGTAGTTAATGTATTATTTTATAAGCCAATCTATCTTTGTGAAAAGAATAAAGGTTTTAATCAGGACTTATGGCAACCTGTAGTGAAATACCTTAAGCTGTTTAACTGTAAGGCGTGGAATAGGAGTCACTCAGTGGATTGGTTGTATGTTGTGGGCTACTTAAGTCTGCATTTGTTACTGTGCTAATAAAAAGATGTTTAAAAAAAAAGAAAAAAAGACCTCTACTTAGTGCCCTGCTTTGTCATTTTGCCAGAACAGTGTCTACCAGTACACTTCAAGGATTATAATATGGGTAAGCATGAAGACAAGGGAGCTGTGCAGGTGAGTGCGCTGACTGCTTCTATTTTGGGACRATGTTTCTAGACAAGCGTACAATGGATGGCAATGTAAGAATTTTTCAGTTGCATATTGTGTAGGTGTTGAGCAAGCCRGCGTGGCCCATGAAGAGGCTGCCTGCTGCAGAGTCCTTGCAACTTTTTAAGTTACTTTTCACAAGATAGGCTTTTCAGGAATGGTATTTTATTTGTAAGCATGGATGGAAAAGCATAAGAGATCTGAAAGGGCAACTGTCAAGAGGAAGATGAGACTGGTTTTCTGATGGAGTCCCCTATTCCCATTTGAAAGAGGAGAAAGAAGTCCTGGGCAGCTAGCAGAAGACATCTTAAAGGAGAGTAAGGCAGGCTGAATCTACAGCTACGAAGATTATCTCCTAGAGATACACTGTTTGCACTGAAGTATGTAGCAACAGCAGGTAGTTGTGAATATGGTATTTTTGACCACTCCCTTGAAGTAATAGCAGGAAATAAAGACTCATTTTCATATGGCAAGTACTTCATGTTCCAACACATTTCTGAGTGCTTGTTCTCTGAGGTTTATTTCAGTACTTAAAAATATGTATTTAATTGATTTACATACTTTTCTACCTATCTATATGTCGATCAGATCTAATTTGGTTCAAACAACTTGCTAATTACAGGTGCCCTTCCTTTGCTAGGTGGTAGTATGCTAGCCTTGTTTGCTAAAATGCCTTTTTTGACACAAAGTATGTTTTGGTGTATGAGCTCCCTCAGCTGTCTGGCTCAGCCAGAATTCATAATTTTCTTRAGAAAATTAATGGTATATAGCTACAGCACACCAGGAGCATCCCTAGTAAGGGACTGTCTCTTAAATTCATTTCTCTCTCCCCYTTACTGTGTGAGGATGTAAATAGCTCAATCTCAGTAGGCTTTTGTCTGCTTCTTGCTTTGTATTACCAGTATAAGCCAAATTAACTTGTACCTGGCAGGGGGAAGGGAGCTGGTTCAGGTGTCTGTCTGAGCAACCTGTTTTCAGCAGGGCAGAAGTGTAAGAGGAACAGAGAAAACCCTTACTAGTTTTTTTTTTTTTTCTTTTTTCTTTTTAATAATCTTCTTTCTCCATTATCTGTAAAAGAACTGTCTACCTGCATAATATGTAAGTAATCTCAGTGACCTAGGACAGGTTTTGAGTCAGTGAAACAATACAGAGGGGAAAAAAAAATTGTCTAGCCCTTCAGCCACTAAATTGTACAGTTGTACTTCACTTATTAACCCTACGTAAAACTGTCTCATGTTTGCAGAGAAAAAAACTAGCATTTCCATCACCTGCCTTTGAAATGCTGTAGTATTTGGAAAAGACTRTTGATTTGAGTGTTTAAAAAGAAGCAGAATAATGTGAATGCCCAGAAGGATCCTAGAAACAAGTTTGACCCAAAAGAATACCATGTATTTGACTTTACATAATCTGTTTGGAAAAGTGGTCTTAGTCACCCTAGAAGTTCCCCTTTTCTCTGCMTTTCTTAGATCGTTGTCAAGTCCTGAGTGTCTGTGGACCAGCTGATGTCACATGAGATGGCTTCCTCTGATTTCAGCAGCAAAGCGTGCAGAGGTCAGTCTCAGCAGGATAATTGGCACTTAGCCGGTAGGGCGCAGACTTGGACAGGAACCAGTCATCTCCATACCTTCCATCCCTATGGTGTTTTAAGTGGAAGTTCACTGATAGTCTTGACTGGTTTCACTTGTCAGCCTGCACTCCTGTGGCTCGAGGGTCAGCCTCAGCCACAGTGTGCAGTTAGCAGAGCCTTTTGGTTGTTTTAACTGATCCAAAGCTTAATCAAGTGACTTCTTGAAGAAGGGTTCTGCCAAACTGAAGAAGAGGGAACATCACTGGTTTCTTGGTGAGAGGTTGTGGCAAGGAGGTGGTGAACCTCAGAGGCTAGTCTGAAGTCACCCCTACTTCCCTGACATGCAGACCAACAGAGTCTTCTGGGTGGGGAGAAGGCTCTGAGCAAATGTACGTATGTTCAGTAGGAAATGAGTGAGGAGGGAGTGTTGTTCTACAGCGTAGTTGCGGACAATGACTGTTACTAGCCAGATTGGGGGAGGTCGTGCTACAGTGCTTACTCAGCTGTAGTGTTGCAATGGAAACAATGGCATGTTTCTTGCACAGCATTATAGGAGCTTGCTCATTCGTAATTGCTCTCTTATCTTACTCCTTGGCCACAGCAATCCAAACTATATTGAGCAAAGCACATAAACAGTTTCATCTACCTCCATTATAAAGGTAGGAATACTTGCTTAATTCTTAGTGAATTGTACTGTTGCTGTGACATTAGTAATGCTGACAGGGTTTGTCAGTATTCAGGAAGAGCAATGGTATAAGCACACATCTTAATTGTGCTCATTAAACACACTATTTAGCAGTTATGATATGACAGTGCAAATACTGTTTGTGGTTTTGCTGACTCACAAATTCTCAATATTTTTTCAAAACAAGACTAATTCAGTGGAAAATTATGGAACTGAGTACTTCAGTTCACTACCTCTACCCCATTCATATCTTCAAAAACAAAGAGAAGTGAGCATCAATTTGTTAGGGTGCAAAAGCTGGCCTTTCTCCCTCTCAGAACAGTCACTATTTCGATTTCGATCTATATTCGATTTGGTTTTGTACACTGATAGCTTGACCTAGGACAGCAAATTCCTGCAGCACAAATTTACCCACGTGGAGAGTCAAGTGCAGTATAGTGTGCTCATGCTGCTAGACAATGTGCTGCTTATTAAGGCCAAGAGATTTGTACAAGTATTTCTGGGCATTTGCTACAGAGATGTTTGCAGAAGACAGCCTCCTACGCTCCCTAGTCCCCTCTCACACAGCAGTACAGTGCTTTGTACCAGTTGTTATCAGGCCTCTAGTTTTGTACAGATTGTGGATTACTGCAGCTTCACTGTACAGCTGGGTAAGAGTGTTATGTAATGCACTCAGCGCTCTGGTGCAGTACCTCCTGCTTACAAAGTTGTTCCATATAAATTCTCAGTAAAATTATCACCTATGTGAATGTGACTGATTTGTACTGGACATGCTGGAGCAAAACCACATACAGCTATGTTGTCTTTCAGGTTGCAGTAAAATTAATAAGTGTTCTGAGAGCTTTTCTGGTTTATACAAATAAATTCTGAAATTGAAAGCTCTGTTTGCCAGACTTTGCTGACAATCTTCACTTTAAGGTAGATTTGTTTCATGGTCTCCCACAATGTGTTTTTCTTTTTTCTTTTCTTTTTTTTTTTTTTTTTTTTTTTTTTTTTTTTTTTTTTTTTTTTTTTTTTTTGTACCATTCCGCCCCCACCCAACACTAGCAGAGGCTAAATCTGCTGGTAGTTTTACCTCTTACTCCATCCCTGCTCCTACAACAACACACTGACCCCAGGCTCCCATAGCTCCAAAAACCACTGTGCCGAGGGGTGTCCCTCTTTAAGGTCAAGGTACAAGAACTGCTGCCATTTCAAACATATGCTGTCCCAGTTTAATGCTTTATTGGAGCCAGCACTACTTGTGACTAGAGGCTATAGATCTGCAGGCTTGCTGGGGGATTGCTTAGTCATCAGCCTGTTGATTTGTTCCTCAACATGGCTGTACCTGGAAAAGTCTAGCCCCTGCTAAATAAATGACTGCCTGCATCTCTTCCACTTCCCCTTTTAACTACTGTTGCAAGGTAACTGCTATCATGACATGCTTTTAAGACTTTGACMATCAGTGACTTTCAAGCTAAGCCCCCAAAAAGGAAGGATACCTCTTAGCCATAAGCTTGCTGATTTTATTGCTGAATGAGATTATTGCTTTAAGTGAAATTGTGAGAAGCAAATGGCAGAAAAGAGGCTAAGACTGTGACCTTAGCAGCAGCAGACAATGTTAAAGTGGCTCAGTTATCGCTGTTACTCCCTTTGCTCTTCCTTCCAGGCAAGGGAAATGTTGATTTGTTCTGGGACTGGGAGAGTTTGCTAGCTAGGAAGGTGAATGGCTCAAGCAATGTTTTCCGATCTGTCACAGTCACTTCCCACAGTCTGATTTTTTCAGCCCTTGCCCATTGCTGTGCTGCTTCTGTTTCCACTTGTCTTTGCTCCAGGAGGTCAGTTTTGTTTCCCAAGACAATAACAGTTACCTACAAACAAAGGGAAAAAAAATGAGCTTTATACAAAAAGCATCTACTACTGGCAGTGCTTTTAAATAACAGGCACATAGCAACATGTTCAGACCTGTTCTTTAACTCAACATTGGCACAAGGTAAACTGCATATATTTTGGAAGAAAAGGCTGTGRGATTCAAATCAGCATCATCTACTTGTGAACTGGGAGCAGACTTTAATGGCAGGCCAGGCTAGATTCCACCACACACACACAGATCACTTCAAGGGAGATCATTCCCAAAAGAGCAAAAGTTAAACAGCCCTAGTCTCCACTTACTTTGCAATTGAGCTGCCGTAGACAAATGATAAGAGCATGAGATCCAAGTAGATCAAAGTARCAAATGCTTGACAGATTGGGAAAAAAATGCATGACAGCAGAGAAAGCCTGGCCCTGACAGTTGTAGGTTTCACCCAGGCTGCAGTATAAATAAAGCCAATCCCTGCTACAAAGCAGCCTGTGTAGACAGCATCAGGCAGCCCAGCAAGGCTGCAGCACAGGCTGAACTGTTAGCTCTTCTCCTAGCTGACTGTCCACTCCTGCAGGCATGGTAAGCCACTAGAGGGACCTAAGTGGACAGTCTTCTGCTGCTGAACGGGTGAGGTAAGCACCAGTATTATTCTACTGGAAGCAGTTTCAAGAGCAGCTAGTTATTTAGCTAGAGCAGAATAGCTGCATCAAGTCATTCCCTTAGTTGTAAGGATCAATTGAATGACTTCTGTATCACCAAGACAGTGCAGCAGAGCTGAGCTCCATGGCCTGCCCAGTATTTCCATTCTAGGAAGTACTGAATGTAGAGCTGACCACTTCAAGTTACTTTTCTTTCATGCTTATTTTAAGTCAATTATTTTCAAAAAAAAATTTTTTTTAACTGTATTAGTCTTTATGGGTATCCATACCAATACTGCTATTCAAAGGTCTTTAGTCAAACTGTGGGCTCATCTCTGCAGTCTGTAATGGCTTGACAAAGACTTAGTGATAAGGTTCTCTCCTGTGTGGTGGGGTTTTTTGGGGTTTGGGG
>NW_028186945.1:449263-459882 GCF_003343005.1 Rhea americana | reverse complement strand
CTTTTTGCTATGGAGACACCTGCCTGCCCTTCCCTGGGATGTCTCCTGTTTCTTTCCAGCTATAGATGTTTTGTCCTGTTCCTGTAGTTTAAAGCTTCCTTTCTTTTCTATAGCAGCACGTGGCATTTGGATAGACGGTCTTTCCCTTTGCAGAGGCTTTGAAAGGCTCTGTAATCTTCATATGCAATTACCACCTGCTCCAACTGAATTTTACCTATGGTTGAGTTCTGTCAGTGTGAGAGAACACAACTTCTATTTGGTATAAAATTTGGCCAGACTTTAAGGTGCATGCTGGAGAACTGCCACAACCAGCAGAGGCAAGGAAGCAGCCATCAGTGTCTTCTGTCATCTGCCAAACAACAGAGGACTGTGTCACTCAACAAGGTGAGGTTTTGCCAGCTCTGAGGCACCACCATGTGTGGAGATAAAGCCTTAATTCTGTTAAGGAGACATTATAGCAGAGCCCAGGCCATAAGCCTGTTGATGCTATCTAAGGACTCCTGGGCTCACCTTCTAGCCACTTCAAAGCTTGTTTTATATTGAGTGGAAATCTCTGTGATGGAACTAATTTTATCTAGTTTATTGTGAGCACCACTATTTCCATTACATCATTCTCAGCCAAGAACACCACAACTTCCAGTTTGCACAAAGGAAGAGCAAATTGGCAATTTTCTAAAAATACCTGCATGCAATGAGAGAGGAGRTCAGCAGCACACAAGAGCAGAGACAGACATCCTGCTGGGGCTGTGACTCTGTCTCTCTGTATAAGAGCATGCCCTAACGTAACAAGTCATGGCCCTTGCAAAGCACAGTGCCTGGGAAAAACTTCCTGCTTGTCCGCTTCTCCTTACCCTGCAGGGAAGCTATGACTGACTGCAGTAACCCTGTTATACATGACAGCCTGCAGCTCCCACAGGCCCTACCAGCTCTACCTACCAGTCTCCTGTGACTGYGTGTTAGGTTTCTGTTAATCTGTGAGCCTGCCTTCTGTGTGCTGTGAGTACTAAGCAAGTTACGTYCTGGAAAGTGTCTCCCTACTGTTATCCAATTAATTCTTTATGCACTTTATTTTTTTTAACAGCATAAACCAGACATTTGGAGATCTGTAGGCTAAAGACATTTAGCAGGGAAAACTACTACAGAATATAAAGATACTGTAAGAAAAACCATAATGGTAATGCCACATGCAAGTTGTATTTGTTTAGCTAAGCTGGAACACTGTCAACTGAAAACACTAGCTGCTTTCTAAGGGAAAATAGAGCAGTCATTTCACACAATTGAATTGATTCAATATGGTTGTTAAAATACATTAAAGCTGCTTTGCCAATTGACTAATGTCTGGGAGACCCATTGTCAATTACACTAGTTGTAAGCCATCAAGTACATGAATACAAAACAAACAAAGATAATGCCCTTCGTCACATTATTCTGTGCACTTGACTTCCCATGTACAATGTCTAAAAAAACATACGAACTGCACCGCTGCGGACCATATGTTTTATTAGTCATAAGTGTCCTGACTTAGGCATTCAGCTATTTGAATTTTAGCTGAAGTAGAGGAAGTAAGGGAAAAATCAAAAACCACATACACATTCTTTTGTGTGACTTGCATGGCATGTGAATTAGGCTTCCCCAGCATGAGAAAGCTTTCTTTTGTTGGATTGCCCAAGGCTGTGGTTAAATTTGTTTTCCTTTGTATGCAAGTTTTACAGAAACAAAATTCATGCTTTGCAACCTTACTTCCTATCAGAGATATACAAATAAGCCACGCAGTTAAGGCATCATGCAGTTACCTCCTTTTTGTCTCTAAAGACGTCGATCTCTTTTTTGAGCAGTTCAACCCTTTGGAAAGCTTCAAGGCTGGTCACAGCATACACGAGAACAAAGCCATCAGCAACAGAAAAATAGTGTTTTGGCAATTCTACACCTTCCTGCAGACCCCTAGTGTCATAAAGCCGTAACTGTTCCTTTACGCCTCGATCTGTTTCCACCGAAGCCAAATACACATCTTCCATTGTTGCACCCTCTTCTAAGCCTGTTTTAAAACAAGCAGGAACATTGAACTGTTGTAACTACAGCGGCACTATAAGAATTACTCACACTGCAGTAAAACTTTGCATGATAATAGCTTTCGGTGCATACTCTTCTAGGGTGACTTGACCTGKACTGAACCTTGACCATCATCCCCACTGACAGACTGTATTCATAGATCACCATGCCAACTATTTACAGTAGTGACACTGTTTAAATACACCCATCTGATATATATGGTTATGCCTGTAAAATTAATCCATACAGCATGTAAATTCAGGATGGAGTAAGCAGCTCTTCCCCCAGGTTTTCCAGATCCCAACCACTCAGTGTACCACGTCTATGCCAAACATGCTGCAAATAGGCCTGCCCAAACATACCCTCTAGGAAGGACAGCCAAGGAACAGCAGATAGTCAAATACTAACATCTTGAGCCTGCTTTTTTTCTTCATGCTGGGCTGGATCATACTGCAGAAGCAGGAGCTCAAAGAATAATTCTGGAAATTAATGTGTGTACTGGTGGTACAACTATGCAACAAGTGAAATCAAGCCAGCAAGGGAAAGGGATGTTTGCATGCAAGCAAAGGTGCATGCTGTGTTTATTCGAATACAGAGTGAGCTTTTTCCATCCCTTRGGGATTTAAAATGACTCAGATTTGCTAATAGGAGCAAGCTTATTTACTGCAGGGTAAGAACATGCATAAGGTAACAAACTTTCATATATATCACCTGCTCTATGGTAACTATCTGCATACTGGTTCTTCTTCCTTCCTCTCTCCCTGGTAAACATGAGGTAATTCAAGGTAGCTTTGAACTGATTAAAACTATTTTTCCAAGCCAAAACTGAAAACACGTGGATCAGCTTAGATTCATGGTCACCCTGAATGCGAGCAGATAGGGTTACAGGTCCCGATACACTATCTGTAGCATAGCTGGGTCACTTTCAGAGTCAGCTTTAAGTTTTCAAACAAACCCTCTGCTAGCCATGTTTTTGCCTCCACTGCACTCCGATATACATGGATTGTTTGCTGTTGTACGGCTACTGATGAGCACTGCATTATTCTCTTTGTCTGCCAAAAAGGAACCATATTAGTGCATTGTTTAAGAAAACACCAGGGATTATGCAGACTCTGAAAATAAGGATTTTTCTATATTCAATGACACTATTCAAAATACTTCACATTGACAAACAAGCTGAAGAATTCCACCCACGCTGATCATTTCCCATGATGTATGCAACATTCCTTTGCAGAAAAGTGTCACAAGCTATTCTCTTTGCCTCTCTCTGTGCACTCTTCATAGATAAAACTTCAATAGGTTTGCTGCAAACTAATTTATTTTGCTTCCAAATATAGCCACATTAATATGAGAGAGCAAAACTAACAGCAGAAAGGCAAAACAGAAAGGTAAAAAAGAAGCATGAGCATATTCTGAGTGGTTGTGAAGTGTGTTACAGGGACATTTTTAAAGACTGAACTAGGTAATAGAGCCTTTTCTGTATTTTTTTTTTCTTGCTCTGCTTTACTTTATTGTACAGGCAGGTCAAGGAAGTATCTAGCATGAGTAAGTATTACTTTGGCAAGCAGGAATGAACAATAAAGTAGCTAAGTTTTCTTTCTGGAAATCAATGAATAATGCTGTATGGATTTTTACTACCTAAATGCTGCGTAGTAACTTAGCAGTCTTTAATATATCCATAGTCTCCCGTGATGGTTTCTTCCTAATAGCATTAAAAGTAGCAGTGAAAATAATGTCTTTTAATATCCTGCCTGAAAATGAGGAGGAAAAATTAAGACCTGGGAGGTAAACCAGCAGAGTGCAGCATCACATTTTGACAGGAAATGGAAAAAAATGTCCTTGGAGGGAACTGAAAATCATATATCAGTATTGGTTTCCAGAGGTGAATTTTCACCTACATACCTACATACATCAGGGAAAATAGTACATGCAAGTAGATTACTAATCAAATGCAGATAATTTTTAGATATAACTGTGTCACCTTATTATAGGCCATGGTTCTAAAGCTCAGACCATGCAGTAGCTAAAATCTTGCTCACAACAATATTTACACTTCTTGTTAGTACAGTCCTCTTTAAATATTTTCCTGATCTCCATTCAGATGTGCACAGGACAAGTTGTAGTATGAGCAGCAGAATTAGTTAGGAAAGTTCAGTGTCCAAGGAACATGCCTTGTATCATCCCATCCTCCCCATCACAAGTGGCCCGGGTCTCCCTTCCTTCACTTGGTGACCCTAGCCACAGTGCCTCAGGTGTCCTTCTACATTCACATCCTGGATGGGCAAGGGCAGTTGGCACTGGGGAGTTAGACAGACAYTGACTGCCTTGCAGGCTGCTGCCAACTCAGCTAGGTTTTCCCTAGCAGAGAGCATTAACATGGGTCTGTTCTCTCTATCCTGCCATCAGTTTTTCTAAACTTACGGAAACATATTTTGAGATACTTACTGCTGTGACACAGATGAACAGGCAGATGGAATCAGCTTTCAGGTTCAGAAGCTATGCAGGAAAAGGGGAACTAACAGATAGTGACCAGTCTCATGGTGTCTTCGGAAACTAGACTAGTGATGAAAAAAGTTGAGGAGGGAAGGGAGGGATAGAGAGGAGATTGATACCATTGTAGCACCTATGTAGCTCCTTACACCTAGGTAGCTGGCATAAGTCTCAGGAGAGGCAGAAAGTCTTCATCTGTGTTACCAACTGCTGCCATAGAGGAACTGTTTGGGGAAGCCTCAAACATAACTTAGGTGATGCTTCAACCTCTAGTGGTTTCCCAATGAGGAAAAAAAAGAAAGAAAGAAAGAAAAAAAGGCTCAACGTACTAATGAATACCACAAGCAAGCTAGGCCRGCTATTGCAAATATCAAAATAAAGAAAAATTTCAAGACTGATGGAGTTTCAGAAGTTCTCAAGTGATGCAGAAACATAAATGCAATGCAAAGTTTGTTTCTTCTTTGGTACTTTTGGAGATCTCACTCTTATATAATCTCTCCTTTTCCCTCCCCTACAGGAATTCAGCAAAGAGCTCCTAAAGCCTGCTGTTCCATGTATTTGTACAACTGTAGCACAGCAGCCTTTATTTACTTAGATCAAGTGACAGCATATTGGTTGCTCAGAGAGGTTGTGTGTCTCCATCCTTGGAGATATTCAAAAGCCATCTGGATAGGGTCCTGGGCAACATTCTTTAGATGACCCTGATTAAGTAGGGGAGTTAGACTAGATGATCTCCAGAGATCCCTTCCGTTCTGTGATTCTGTGATAACAGAGGATTCCTGATTCAGMGGAGTACTGGACAGGCTTTAACAGGCGTTGGTCCAATTGGATTCAGCTACTAGATCAAGTACTGGTCCTACCAACTGGTAGCCACATTTGCCATCCTCTGTTCCATACATTCACCTCCATTTTCACTAATTTCTAAACTGGGAAGTTGACTGTAGCTCTGTTAGGAGGTAGGTTAAAAAAGAAAGACCTAAGAATGTGTGATTTTGATTAATTAGCCTCCACATATTTGGAGCTGTCAAAGTCTTTCAGCCAAAACCCCAAATCCCTCAAACTGAGGCCAAGTGAGGAAAATTCTCTCTCATTATAGATTCTACCACAGTAATATATAGTGTTTTCATTCCCAGTTAGTAAGATGATTTGCAGTACCTGCTTATGAATAACCTGAGCATATAGTCTCTTTATGCYGTCAGGAGGAAGAGATAAGGAAGACAGTATTTTCTGCAGGAAGAGTTTTCAAATGTTTCTGCTTAGCCGATAAGCTTTACCACAAGTTGAGAGGCCAGAGACATTTTAAAGGCAGAAGGAAGACTCCTTGCTGAGCCATCATTGAACTGGTTAAGGAAAAAGCCCACCATCTTTACAGACATCTCCCATGTCAAAGCCAGCAACTTTCACATTAGCTCTCTCAAGAGAGCTCAGGCCAGCTGAAGGGACAAGCTTCCGACTTGACAAGTTCCTCAAGATAATCAAGACAGTCAAGGACCCATTGCATGAGCAAGGAGAAAAGACTGGCTATTCCTTCTTTAGAAGTGCAACAGAAGGTGGAGGATTTGGACGAACAAAACACTGAAGCSACAAAAAATGAGACAGTCACATGTACCAGAAGGCCACATGCTTGTGTGCAACTTTAACAACTTGGCCGCCCAACCCACAGCAATATTGTCCCTGTGTGACTCAGAGATGAATATACACACATTTCAAACATCTCCATTCAGGTTTTGTTTGATTTCCCTCTCAACTGAGCCAGACAGGCTGCCTTGCAATATGTACATTACTTTAGAAGGCTCTGACCACCTCTCATCTTTTTGCCCTGTCTTGCATCATAGGGCCCCAAGGCAAAATACCCTTCTTCTGGTTTTAAAGCCTAGCATAAACTCAAATATCATCCTTTGTTGCTCAGAAGTTCCAGGGATGGAGATCTTCGTCTTATAGAGGAAGATCTAGTTGTTCCCTCTCTAGCAATTTTTTCCCTTTGACCTCAAACAATCCTGGTGCCTTTGCGAGACTGCTAGTGGCTGACCATGTAAGAACTGCAACACTTAGAGCCTTTATCCATGACAAGCCAGGAGAGATGAGGTGCAGATTTTTCTAGGAAAAAACACACCACTACTGGGTCTACAGCACCACCACCAAGCACATGGCTAGGAGCACAGGCTCCCAAGCCAAGGGCTTTACATAGCAGCATGAAAGCTCCAAGGACACTTAATCACTTCCCTGATAACAGCTGTGCCACCACTCCCTCTTACAGAAAAGTCAACAGGAGGCACATTCACACTGACATAGACTTGTGGCTGATTTACCACTAGGASGAGACCACAGTATCAGTGGCTTGGACATCTCGGAGGATGACGTTGGACTTTGTTCTCTGAGCCTGCTACCAGATTCAGTTGCTCCCCTTGTAACTGCAAGGAGGCTATGGATGCTGACAAGAACGAAGAGGCTACATGCGTGAGCTCAGCAGTCTTTCTCACTGCACCGCATCTCCAGTCCTCAGCCCAGAGACCAACAGAAAGCTGCTCCTGACGTCAGTCAGGAAGCACAGGTTTTGAAACAGCTTGTGCCCATGTTGCTGTACCTGGTGAGCTGCCTTGCTAGTTGGCTCTGAACAGATAGGCTTTCAGCAAACACACTAGTCCGTTCTGCCTCCTGCCAAAAAGGCCAACAGCCAAGATGCCAGCTTTCTGGAGCTCACAAGGTTTAAGAAATAATGCTCAAGACTGAGTAATCGTACTTTAAATATGAAGGGGCCATGCCTGTAATAGTAACACCAGCAATAGACTGGGGCATTTTAGAGCAGTTGAGCAATCAAGCAGTTGCCAGTTCTGAAACTGTTATTGCCTTGTAGGTCAAAGACCCTCCTGTCAGTGTCCTGCTTCTGCATTTTTATACTGGTTGGAGCAATAGCTAAGGATCTTCTGAAAATCTTTTCACCCASGTGAATTCAAAAGAGCTGGACACTGGCCATTCACTCCCTGGGGCTGCAGTGGCTCTGTATGAGCCTACCCCATACTCTGATCTTGACTTTACTACCTGATGCATTTCTCTGAATATCTTAGGAATAAAGTTGGACAAAAAGCACAAGCAATGAGAGGCTGCTTCTTCCCTCTCTTGCACCCCACTTCTGCTAGCAGCTGCTCCCTCCCCTACTATTAACTCTGAAAAATGACAGCAGTGCTGCAGCAAAGGAAAATGGATCTTTTCAAGAAAAGAGGGGGAAAAGTCTGTGTTGCACAATCGCTGAGTAGGAGCAGAGCATTAAGAAGTGATAAAGGGACATTCACAGCTAAACCACCAACACGAGGCCTCTCCCTGGTTATGTCAGTGAGTATCCGTGATGTTATATAATCATGTTGCTGGCTGCTTCCATAAATATCTCTGATCAGTAACACCCGGATAGCCTCCCTACCTCAGTTACTAATAGGAACTAGGGGCAGGAAGCAATGAAGAGCAGTAAGATTTAAGCAACGTGGTCTTGCCCATGCTGCTTTGACAATCAGTTCACAGTAGATAAGAGGCAGGTTAGCAGTAAAGGAAAAATCCTGAAGATACATGTTTTGCAACTTCCATGCTGATATACTCCAAATGCTACACAAGGCAATGTGCACAGGTCATGGTAAGATGCTGAAAACAGATGCTGCTACAAATTAGAGGAAATCCTCCTCTTAACAGTATTACAGATCACACTGCAAATTCATCCTATCCACACATGTTAAAGGAACAGTGCTTGCAAAACACAATTCTACAAATTCTAATATTTATCCAGTAACTTATCCCTACACTTAATAAGCAATTCCAAACAAAAGATACTAGTCCCTTGACTGGACACCCTCTGTGAAATCCCTTAGCTTCATTCTTGGTGCCACCCCTTGTCAGGTGAGGCCTAACAGATTTTGCCCCCCTTCTAAAAGCCAAGTCAAGTGGAAGTAGAGGGAAACAAGCGGGCTTTGCCTTCATTTTGTTTCTTTTGTGCACAGCAAGTCTCAAACAACCCCTGCTCCTGTCTCAAATTGCTTTCCATGGGAGGATTTCTTACACAGCTGGAAAACTCAGCTCTTACATTTCAGAACAGAACATGGAATCTCAAGCAGAGTTGTTTTTCTTCCCAGCGCTTTGATTAAATAGTAGCCGAAAACAAGCAAAATAAAGTTTTAAGAAGGCTAGGCAAAAGTCTAAACAGTCTCTCCACTTATCACATGAGGTATTTTTCAAGCATCTAAAGCATCTTTCAGGGAACAAGATATTTCTTACATAAATAGGCAGCAAGCACATCGTCTGCTTTTTGTGTTTGTTTCTTTTTAAACACGCAGGTATTTTAGAACTGAGAACATCAAGAAAAGAGTTCTCTTCCAAGCCATCTTTAAAAAGTCGTAAATAAGGAACTAAGAATGTCTAGAACTGCTCGGAAACGAAACAAAACCACATTCATTTCTTCCTTCACCTCAGTGGAGTTAGCAGTCCTCAGCTTTGGGGCCCACACCGAACAAGATTTTGGAAAGGAAACAATCTGAGAAAGTAAAAATATCTCACCAACAGTATGTTTTCCATAGAGAAGCTGCTCCAAAATCGCAGTTTTTCCCACTGACGCCATTCCACAAACCACCACCTTGTAGCCCTTTCCCATCTTTTTCAAGATGGCAGAGTCAGCAAATAAATCCTGTCCAAACACAGGAATCTGTTACACTTGTGTGTTAGCAGCACGCAGGCACAGACAGAAGCAAAGCCCGCAAAAGGCAAAAGGCAAAATGCTTAGCAGTGGGTGACGCTGAAGCACAGCTCCCTCTCATGTTTTCATCAGCCACTGATATTTTTGGGACTACAGTTTCCTCCCACACCGTTTTTAAGGTTTTACGCTATTGCCATTGGTACAGATGCTTAACTCCAACCTCAACAGCTGAACAGCTGACATGGGGTCCAAGGAGGCTGCTTGCGAGTGCCTAAGTGTGCGCGCTTCATTGCCAGCCGTCCGGGGCAGGGACCGTGCTAGCTGGTGCGTGTGCACGCAGCAAGTCTTAGGTTATCGGGCTTTGTGTTTTTGCTACAGGCCTGATGGTATCTGGTAGCAGGATGGCTTCTGGAAACGTGACAAAATAGCAGTTCCTTCCCCTTTATTTTGTACACAGAAAGTTTCTAGCTTTTACAGAGTAGAAGCTAGAAAACAGCAGCATTAAAGACAGAAGCACAGGAAAGCRAACGCAAAAGCATAAGGTTTATTGGTCTGTTTCAAAGCAGCAGGGGTTTGGGGGAGGGCAGACTCCCACCTAAGGATGGCGGGGTTAGCTTCACCAGGAGTTGCTCCAGGAGCCAGCGGCACTTCCTTCTGCAGGTGAGCCATCGCAGGGCCGCAGACCCCACACCGTCAGATCCTCGCGCGGATCGGACCGGGCTGGCATGCAGTGAGCTGGAGGAGCACTTGTGTGGGGGCGGGAGCGAGGGGCTCGCGCCGTCCTGCTCGGCTCCCCGTCCAGCCCAGCGCTCCTTCGCGCGCCGCGCTGCTCCGCAACGCAGGTCACCCGCAGCAGCGGACTGGCAGCCGGCGGTGACTTCTAGCCGGGGAAAGCCGCGGCCCCGTCGTGACAACCCGGCAGGGCCCGAGGACGGGCACGAAACCCTCCGGGGCTCCAGGACCCGCTCTCTGCCGCCCTCAAGACTTCGCCGCCGCGGGCGCGCGCTCGTGCCCTACGCCGTGGGGACGGGGATGGGGACGGGGATGGGGACGGGGATGGGGAGAGGACCCGCTCGGCCCGCTGGCACCCCCTGGGCCAAGGCCAAAGCCGGGCCCCCGCTGCCCGCACCGCTCCCGCTCACTGCCGCAGGCAGCCCCGGGCCTGCAGCACCCAGGCACGGGCCCGGTGCAGCCCACGCGCCCGCTGGCAAGGCCCTCGGGTGGCTTATCTATTTATTTATTTACCAAGGATTTACAGTTTCTTTTTAGGATTTTAGGGGGGGTGAGTAGTTTTTTTAAAGGAAAACATTTTCGGGATCTTTTTAATGCCATTCCCCCCTCCCCTCGCCGTTTCCTCACCCCCTAGCCAGCTGGGGCTTTTCTGGAGGAGGTGCTCGGGGGTTCCCGC
>NW_028186945.1:435958-449113 GCF_003343005.1 Rhea americana | reverse complement strand
GGGCGGGGCCGCCCGGCCGGGGCAGAGGCGGCGCGGAGCCTCCCGCCTGCCCGCCGCGCTGGGGACTACGTTACCCAGAGGGCAGCGGTGCGAGCACCGGAAGCGCGGTGCTGCCGCGAGGGGTTGTGGGAGGCGGGCCTCTTCCTTTCCGGCGACGGCCGCCATCAGGTGAGGGCCCTGGCGGGGCGCGGAGGTTGYCCCGATCCGGCCGCATCCGCCGCCGCCGCCCGCCATCCGCTCGCCCCGGGCGCCTCCCGCGGCGCCGGGCGGGCCGGAGGTGGCGGAGGGCCCGTGCGAAGGGACTGCGGGGTGCGAGGGGCAGCCGCGGGGGCGGCCTGGGCCCGGGCCGCACGCCGTGCCTTGGCTCCCGGTTTTCATGTCGTTGGTGCTGTTCTGCACCGCGGTGCAGCCACGTAGGAACGCAGAAAGCTTAGCGTGGGGGTAGCGGAAGGTGGGCTGTGGAGGGACTGGCTCGGAAGAGCGGGTGTGAGCAGCTCACTTYAGGACAGCTCCCCGCGGGTAAGCTAAGCTGCGATTTGGGTGGCCGTTTGACCCAGTTCGCTTGTGTTTGCCAGCTGGTGGAATCCAGATGGTACAGGTGTGTCTTAAGTGAACTGCAGTGTTTTAGTTGAGGAGTCAAAAGGCTTTAAGATATACTTAAACCACACAAAGTAAAAAAAACCCCAAAACCCCAAACTCACCATTCTCACAGTCACAATATGGYTATTTATAGAGAGGATTTTGCAACTTACATCAAGTGTTAGCTCTTATTTTTGGTAGTATCTGAAATACCTGAGGCCGTGACTCCTTGGTTGAGTTCAGCCTGTGGGAGCACATGAAAACGAATGAAACTGTCAAGGACTGTAACTGCTGTATATCCTACTTGGTGTAGGCTGTAAAGTGTGATCCAGATTACCAGATATAACAGTGATAAAAGGAGGCTTGAGAGTGTATTATTCTTCAGTAGTGTTACATCTGTGGTTTTGTGCCTTTGTTGGAAGCTGTCCAAATCTGGAAACAGATCTGGTGCATGTTTTCATCAGTCTCTTAATTCAGCAGGTAGACGAGAATGGGTGCCTACAAGTACATCCAGGAGCTATGGAGGAAAAAGCAGTCAGATGTGATGCGTTTCCTCCTTCGTGTCCGCTGTTGGCAGTATCGCCAGCTGTCTGCCTTGCACCGAGCTCCCCGGCCAACCAGACCAGACAAAGCTCGCAGGCTGGGATACAAGGCTAAGCAAGGTAATAAGACAGAGAGGTGAAGTCCATGTGCTTAATGATGTGTGTGTTTTTGTCAGCTTCATTCCATATGTGATACTCAAAATAACAAGATCTGGATCTTAAATGTGGTGTYCTCCAAAGTTCTGAAGTGTCCTGGATGAAATGAACTTAATGTGTTAAATTGGTAGCAGTGCCTGTAGCCCCAAACTTCATTTCATGAAGAACTTTGAAGTCACACTCTCTCTGGCTGTTTTGACAGATGGAGAACAAAGGGACTTTGGATATAGTTCTTTTTGTGCTGTGTTATTACTGCAGAGTTGACCAGTGCTTTTAGTATACAGTGCAATGATACGCTAGGTTGGGGGAGAGTTCTTCCTTAGGCCAGCTTTATCATGAGTTATTAAAGCTGTATGTGCTSTAATAAGCAAGATGATTTAGTTTGGATTGTCATTAGAGGACACTTCTTGGTTAATGAAGTAGACTGGGAAAAAATGGACGTACCTCTGTAACTTGAGCAAATCTTTGAAGCGATACGTTTGTTTACCATTAAAATACAGAACTAAGCTTCTGTTCCTRTCTGTGAAGTTTGCCTGGCTTTCTTGTTTTCCAGTGGTTATTTCAGATTTTAGCAGGGTTTATGGATGGCTTGTGCTTTGGTGCCTTATCAGTATAACTGTCAGAATAATGAGGTTTTAGATTTGGGATGGGGTTTTTTTGTTGCTTGCTTTTTGTGTKAATATGTTACAACATACTTGTCATTAGAATATTTGGAACTGCCTAGTGTAAAGGTGCCATATAATCTGTTTGGAAATGAAAAGTAATGATAACAGTATAATATATCACTTGTATTATTCCATTATATTCCAAAGAACAAAAACTTATTGTGCCAGGCACCTCCAATTGTAGATTTTGGTGAAGACTGATGTAATGATCTACTTCTTGCAGCATTTAGTGTAAAGCTTTTAGATGGGAAGTGCAATATGGGCATCAAAATGGCCTTTACTGTAATTCACACTTGCTACTTTGTCTTCTAGGTTACGTTATTTACCGCGTCCGTGTTCGCCGTGGTGGTCGTAAACGCCCAGTCCCAAAAGGTGCAACCTATGGTAAACCTGTGCATCACGGTGTTAACCAGCTGAAGTTTGCCCGGAGTCTTCAGTCTGTAGCAGAGGTGACTATTTTGTTTATGGCTTAGAAACCTGGGGGAAGGAAGGTCTTATTTATGAAAGTAGAAGATATTCAGACAAAAAGTCATTGGTTCATGTGCTGTGTAAAAGATCTTGAATAGTAACAGCAGGAAAGCACCAGAATGTCTTAAAAGGTTGTGCTAAGACYAGTGAAAAAATTATTCTGCTTTTACAGATGAGGGGAATAAAGGTACTTATTACATGGCTTACTGAAGTTTCTAGTGTATATTTATCTAAAGTATGGCACAATAGTTGTAGTGAAAAATAGATACATAACTAGTGTAAAACTGCAAAATAAGAGGTTGAGCATGAGAAGTCAAAATTCAAATATGTTAAGGTGGCTGACTTCAGTCATGACTTCTTTCTGTAGTTCAAACTAATCATTTCTGGTGTTGAATTTTCTTAGTAACATGGATGTTTTAATGTATGTGTAGTAACAAATTTTCAGTCTTAGTTTTCTGGAGACGTAGCGCACTGCCATTAAAGTCTAACTCAGCTTTCCAGGAAGGAAGGTCATACCTATAAAATGAACTCGGCATAGTGCATACAATGAGGTGCAAATCCCAGAATACAGAAGATAGAGACAGCATAGAAAAAAGAAATTAACAGGCTGCAAGATCCTTAATAAATAAACAGGGTTTCTTATCTCATGTTTGTATTACTAGCTTTAGACAATAGTCCTTTCACAGAGTTCAGATGAGTTATTGCCCTAAATCCTGTAGCACCTGTTTTATGGTAGTAGTGCTGTCAATATACTTAGCTGGTTTGTAGGCTCTGAAAATAAAGGCCAGTACCAGAAGATCCCTGGCACCTTATAAAAGCTGCGGTACCTCAGGAGCACCAGGATTTGTGGAATAACGTATTTTTATGTATAATGTTTTTATCTACTAAAATACTGAGAATGAAAACTTTCATTAGATGAGATCTTAGTTAAATTTCKTAATGTCACAGTAGTAGTTGGATTGAGAAGATGTAGTTCTTACCTATGCAAAAAATTAATCCCTTCCATGGATTTAAGTTAATATTGTACTGGTCTGCAGCCTCAAAAAAGAGACATTGTAAAATGATGGAGACTGCTCATTACTCTTACACCTTTAAATAGAAGGGTGTTTTTCTGTTCCCCAAAATTTGAAAATCTCTCCTTTTTAAACAAGCTTCAGACTTTGCTCACTTTGCTTCTGCATGCCAATGATGTCTTCAGCGCATGTTGTGGCATACAGCTTCAGCGAAGTTGAATGCGGTGCTTAAAAAAAATATGTTTCTTTTAAAGTTAAAAATGCAATTCTATTTTTTCAGTGCTCGCGACATGCTCTCAATATGTAGTATTTCCTGGTGGCTAATACATAGTAACTTGTGGCTATAGATCTGCATGTGGAAGAGGTTATTGACCCTCAGTTTCGGTCTGAAATTTTCTGAATCTCAGAGTTGCTGTTTACTGGAAGATTTTTATTTTTCAGATAAAAATATTATAGAAATACAAAACTTGGAGAGTAGCTGTCATCGGCACGCAAAAGCTGGTTGAAAACAGCTGGTATTTTGATATTTAATAAATGTGTGGCTTCCACATACTAGAGTAATACAAGGACTTGAACTAAAATTTATCACATATGCAGGAAGTAGTCTTTGTTTAGTGGAAGACTATGGTAAACAGGTGGGGTCAAAGTGGGATAGAGTGTGGGTGGGATCTGTTGGTTCTTACCATGATGATAAAATTCTGGAGTTGGACACACTTGCAGTACTTAACTCTAAAAGTAAAATAAGGAGTATTTTTGACAGGAGAGGCAACCTTCATTAAATAATTGATCGTTTCTACTTCTATTTTGTTTTCTAAAACAATCTCACTTCTTTCCAGCCGCAGCTAAGACTAGGAATAGCAAGCATTAATAGCAGTGGAACGAACAGTGAAACGTGTTCCCTTTCTCCTATCAAAGCTAGCTATCAAAGCTGGCTTAAGCTCTACGGAAATGTCTGCCTTCTTTCTAGCCTTGGAGGTTCARATTGTTTGGATGTTCATAACTTTTCACAAAAGATTGTTTTGTAGCCCCAGTGCAGCTTGTGCTCTTCAGCCACATCTTCATCTTTAAGTTCTTAGCTCTGTGTATTTACTTATTAGTGCTTCTGTCTATGAAGTATGTTTGGCTTTTGTTTACCAAGCCCTTTCCTCCTTACGTTCTTTAAAAATCCATTTCGCTTAGGAATGCTTGCAGCCTTTTGCCTTTTTTTTAATACAGCTGTTCTTCTTTGGAATGGTCTTGTCTCAGGGCAAATTTAGATTTCTAGTGCCACCTATATTTTAGGCTTGAGTTTTTGTATCTTTCTGCATGACGATTGCCCCTGCTTCCATGATTTTGTATGTGTTCGCTTTTATATTTTCATAGGAACGTGCTGGCCGTCACTGTGGGGCTCTGAGAGTCTTGAACTCCTACTGGGTGGGTGAAGACTCCACTTACAAGTTTTTTGAAGTGATCCTGATTGATCCCTTCCATAAGGCCATCAGGCGCAACCCTGATACCCAATGGATCACCAAGCCAGTTCACAAACACAGAGAGATGCGTGGGCTGACATCAGCTGGGCGGAAGAGTCGTGGTCTTGGCAAGGGCCACAAATTCCACCATACCATTGGTGGCTCACGTCGTGCTGCCTGGAGAAGACGCAATACCCTGCAGCTGCACCGTTACCGTTAATTTTTGTAAATCTAACAATCTAATAAAGCYTGTGTGGGCTGTTGAATTCAACAAGTGCTTCTACTGCTTCTTTGTTTACTTGGAGAAGCGTACAATATTCAGGAGTTCATTTATGTCCATATATTGAAAGGTTCTTAAAAATGTAATTTGCTGGTTTGTGAAGACTGCAGACCCAAGCAYGGTTCTGTGATGATTTTTCACTCTTACTAAAGCTGAAAAGTATTTATGCAGTGTGATTTGAAAATTCAGTGGCTAGTCCTCATTCTTCTTCTGTTGGTATGAGGATTCTTGCTCACTTCCACATGTGGGTGTTTCTGTCCTGTGCTTAAACTGAGGGCCACCTTTGATATTGTGCAATGAGATGTAAATTGAAAGTGCTAGTTTATTTTTATAGCTGATTAAATATTAATGAATTTTATTTTCAAGTTATTTTTTTTGTATGTTCTTCAGTGTGAAACCAGCTCTTGAGCCATGTATCTGCAAATGCAGGCTAAATCAACTAAGATGATTAAAGTTCATAGTTCATGTTCATTAAAATGCGTAGTATTTTAAGTAGGGACTCTTAACAAAACCATACAATGTTTTAGGTTGTGTAATGGGATATTTACTATAGAGTATTTCATTTAGGCAGGATTTCAGGCTGTTTGCTTTATACTTGTAACATAGTATCTTAGATGTGCCTGGAGGACCAGAGAAYTTCCTCTGTTACAGGCACTTGAGCCACCTTCTGGTTTATGCTTCATGGTTAGATGGTGGAAATAATCACATTTGGATGACTGACAATTATAAAGTATTTTAGGCTGCATTTTGCAAAATACCCTGTGATCTTTCACCACAGAGTCAACTTGAACAAAACACAGAGCAGAATAACTGCAATTTCTGGTAAAGTAAGCTGCACAGCTCTCGCATGCTCCTTTGGTTTCCTAATACCATGCAAAGGTAGCTATAGGAGAAGTATGAACAGAAGGCCTAAAAAGTAGCTGTGTTTTCTCAGTGCTTCAACTGGGGATATAGGAAAAAGTGCTGAGTGAAATATCCAAGGTTTGCCATCCCAGACAAAAAATAAGAACTTACTTTATCTGACTGAAGTTCTTATAGGAGGACTTCCTGCCAGCATGTTCTTCAAGCCAGCAAGAACACATCAAGATGGCTCTTGTCCTTCCATGCATGTCCTTCTGTGCCATGTTTTGTTTGAGTCGGGGGGGAAAAAAAAGCAATGGATTCTTATGTAGCTCTGTTCAGAAGTGCTATCTGCTCCTTTGAATATGGATTTTTTTTTCCATGAGGGAGAGGGGCTGATGCTATGAAGAAGAGGATTCTTGAAAGCAGCCCATGCTATGCAGGGACAGGAAATGAAAGTTCTTAGGAGCAGACTCAGTGAACAAGATCTCTSCTAAGCATGGAGGGAGAAAGGACGGAGAGGGGGCTGCGGCTTCCCTTCTGAGGTTTTAAGGGCTTAAGTGGTGTGTAGACATGTCCATTTCTTAAGGTAACAACTCAGAGGCTGATGTTAAGTAACCTGTACTAGGGCTTATTAAGCTATTTAGAGTGCTTGTTAGTGGTAAGGGAAYGATGGTACTGGGTGACTGGACTGTCAGTACTGAGGCTGTGTRAACTACTAGAGTTGAAAACTCCTTGGGGAGGGCAGAGAAACTTCTTCAGTGAAGAAATGCCTTCAATGAAACTTGCTTGAGATTTCCTCTCGTGTTCCCGTAGCTTTTCTAGCTTTAAAATAAGGGGGGAAATACTGTCCCCTTCAAGGAGTTCTTTGAAATCTGTTGATTGAAAATATGAAAGTACTTACCAGGCTAGTTAAGTAATTTGAAACAGATGGTATTATCTTCAGTGGGAGCTCTAGGTATGGCTCATCTTAAGTCTCCAGGAAATTGGATTGCCTTAAAAGCAGCATCTTCTCACACGGGAAGTGTCTTACACTGTTAAACTCCATGTTTTCAGGCAGAAAGGAAGGGGAATTGCAGCAGATACTTGTGCTTAGAAGAAAGGCAGATTCTCTCTCCTCCCTCACTCTTTTAATAAAACCTATATTTTAAAAAGGGAAAAGCTTTAAGGAAAAGCCTCAGTTTGGTGTTGTGTGCTTGGGATGCCAGGCCTAGAGGTACACAAATCTGTGTTCTGTGAATTTTGTTGAAAATCAGTCATCTGAGACCTATTAGTAATGCTAGTGGGAGAGGCTGTGATTCAAGTTCAAACACCAGGGATCTCCCTGAAACACAGATGTTAAACCCTAGCTTAAGGGGAAGGGAACAGGAGGCAGCAGAAATTCCACTTGTGGAATTTTTTATAGACCAAGGAAYCTGAAATTCAGTTTCCAAGGCATCTACTTTGCTTGTTCTGCTCACAAGACTACTTACTTCTCAGCCTGAACAGACATATTTTAAAAATAATTAAGCTGTCTGGTCCTTTCTAGGAGAGACAAAATGAGTACCCCAGTTCACTCCAGAGAAACATAACTGTATAGTAACAGCTTATTTTGGGCTGTCAGCTGCTGTCAAAAATAGTTGACTGTAAGCTTTTATTACATTTTGGATTTACATATGTGTGTGTGTAAATTACTTAGATTAAGTAATCATCTATCATTTGGTAGAAGATGAGGGCCTGACAAGCAACTCAGGCACTGTTCAAAACTAATTCTGAACTCCAAAAGGGTAGGATGTGTAAAAACAGATAGCGTGAATTAGCAAGTGTTCTTTGAATAAGCAAGTAGTAAGCTCCCTTCCACATTGCTAATAGATGTGCTCATTACTTGGCAAGACTGAGTAAGTTGAAAAGCACAGGCCATACTAATCAACAGTGTGTGTGATTGTTTCCTTCTGTTGTCTCCTAAGCATTGGGAGTCTTTCTATAATACAGCTGGATGAGAGAGACCTACTGACTGGCAGTGGCATRGTGCGAGGACCTGGCTGACCTGGCTGCCACAAGGGAAGCTTGCGTTAGGTGCAGGTGCTGATGGAGGGGCCAATTGGCTCCTTGCAGTGGAAGGTCACAGAATGTCATTTGTGATATTCTGTGGGTCTTAAAGTGAAGCAGTTAGCAATGGAAGAGAGTAATATCTAGATTTACCCTTTATCCTTGTGATGCAGCAGTTGTTCAATAGCCTTGACCCAATAAGAAAAGTGATTACATATAAGCAGTCCCATCTATCTAGCTAATGAATCAAAAAGCTAGACGCTAAGAATAGTCTGATATTCTAGTGTTTTATCTGCTTATTCTCCAAAATGGATAAAACACCATCTTTCTGTCCTTGCACAACTCTTTTCATGTGCTTTAAATAAGCACCAGCTTTTGAAGCCAATCCTTTTCAAGTAATTGCCTGTAATAGCTCTGTAAAAGGATGGAGAGTCTCTGTGGTGTTCATATCTTCCTGTGTCAAGGTTCTGAATCAGCCTTAACTTAATAACTACACGCAGGGTGTTTAGATTGCAAAGTCTAGCTCTCTAAAGTTAGGAAGTGATTGAGCTCTGTTTCTTGTGCAACATTTAATTTTGTGGCTGTCGTGCTCTTGCCTGAAGAGGCCTCTGGAAAGCCGGGTTTGGAACCCAGTTCTTCTGGGCCCCTTGTCACTGCCAAAAATTTGAGAGCACATTCTTTTCCTCATTATCAAATGATATTTAGTCATATAATTAAAGGCTTTTATGTAATAAAGATGATGTTTGTTCCCACTAAATACTGTAAACTCTCCACCATTCAGGGAAATGGAGAGTTGGGGTACCGTGGAGAACAGGTGGCTCATGTGTGAGCAAATGAGTGATTAAATTAAGCCTGGCCATGATAAGATCAATGCTGCCTTGGAGTTCTCGCTCAGGTCAAAGCTAACGCCCTTCAGAGCTTGGTSAGGTCTTCCCACATTGCCTTCTTGGTACTAAAGATTAGAAAAATACTTACCGGTTAATATGCTGGCCCCTACCTGGCTCCTCAAGGAGCCGGTTATGCAGTCTGTGCATGCCTCTGAAAGGGCTGTAGGGGTATGACTCCAGACCCAAGCAGATTGTTCATATTCAAGTTGAGAAGTTCCCTTGGAAACAGAAGAAATGAGAAGCACACTGAGGAGAAAAACAGAAAAAAAAGGGGGGGGGRAGGGGGAAGGACCTGTGGCATTGCATAGCCCAGTTAGCATGATGCTGTCCCTGGATTATAAACCTGGCCAGACTTAAACTGTTTTAGCATTGAACTAGCTCGGTGTGTCTGCATCTGTGGAGGCATTAATCTGCAACCCAGATAAACCTAGAGGGTGGCTGCGCTTCATCTAACCTGAAGCAGAAATATTTTGGTAGTGACTCTAAGAACAGTATGCTGTACAATGCGCTACTTCAAATGCCGTGTTTGCTCAAGTCTTACCATTTCCAGGCCTTGTTAAGAGGCTGCATGTCCATAGTCAAGACAGCAGACAGAAATTAAGACCTTATTACACTCTGCATTGTGTTGCGGAATGAAAATGGGTCCCCATCCCCAAAGAGCTCATACGCTAAGTGTAGGAAGTGGCTTATTAGTGTGGTGTTCACTCATTCATTTATTCACACAAATATTTTTTCCCAGCATTGTTTTTCTGTGACTAACAGGCAATTATTTGCACCCTTTCCTCGTATGGGAATCACAGTCATTCAACTCATCCACTGTTAGCATCCGCCTGCCTTTCTCACACGTTTCATTACTAGCCGGATGAATTTAGGTAGAGAGTATAATCTGTACAAATCCACTGTATAGATGATGTCTTACAAGTTACTGTGCTGTTTGTAGCTACAAACAGTTCTGTCAATGCACAGAAAAAAGCAAAGTCACAATAAAGTTTTTAAGTAAAATAGAAAAATCCATATTTCAAGGACATATTTCCTTATTTCATTTTCAAGGACAGAAGTAAAGTAGATAATACTTCTCAATTTAGAAGGAAAGGTGGAAATAGAAGGACCTTTCTTGATTGATTATTTACAAAAGTAAAATATGTAAGTCAGTTGATCTGACTGATTTTGCAGAAGCTAGTTTCCAATCTTAATGTAGGTAATTTTATTTCTGGTAGGTGCTGAGTTGTCTGTTCTTAGTAGAAACAGACTAAAAACCCATGTGAATTAATAGCAAGCTACCCATTTTTTCACGTTCAGTTCTGTGATTTGTGCAGGAAAGCTGATAGCTGCTCTTTTGAATGATAAGAAATTTTAGATTACACTTGCTGCCTGGATCTAGAGTGCTATTTCACCCAAACAGCATATTTCAAGCAATAGTTACAGTCTATCTGTGGGAAATAAAAAAATGAATTAATTACTGTGAAGGTTTACACTGGAAACCCAATTCTTAGCTTTCTGATTTATATTGCTGAGGAAGAAAAAGAGAGAAAAGAGAACAACCTACTGTGAACAACTGATGCAGTGTTTTGAGTCCTGCAGCTAAATGAAAAACTCTGTATAGCTATTATGTTAATTGGCTGGTTAAATAAAAATCATAAAACTATTGAATACAGAATATCTGCTTTCTCCAGTGATAGTTCCTTCTGGTCAGGCCTGAGAACTTCAAAATACCTATCTAATGAACAATCTTGCCATCTAGTATATGCCATTCTGGCAACACTCATAAATTTTGACTTATTTTAAGAAAAATATTTTAAAAATAAGTGATTGTAATGAACACTGAAACTGGATGTTTTTGCAGACTCCTTTAACTGTCCTAAAATGATAGTAATTGCATTGCAGTTTGAGTACTGAATTGTGTGGTCCTTTCACAACAACTCTGCAATACCAGGAAGGGCTGAAGCAATCCCACTGTATGCAGAGAAGCAGGACAGCATGAAGGAGGCGCGGAGAAGCGATTGCCTTCCATCTTTCCGCCCTTTCGTCCCCGCCGTGGCTGGGGCGCCTGGCCTGGTGTGACTCCGCGTTAGCTCTCTTTCAGCACGTGTCAGCCAACCTGAATTGCTTAATCTTGTTTCTGCTGGTTTCATTACAGCCCTGGGTAGTAGTTGCTGCTGACTCAGTTCTTTTTTTATTTTTTTTCAATATGAGTATGGTTGTCGAAGTTGTAATTGTTCGGGTTTGTAAAGAATGAGTTTCTCACCTTTGTGTGCCTACACGGTRGTTGGCACAGTGGACTCCAACTGCACACCAGGCACCAAGGGAAGGAGAAGAAGGTAGGGAGCAGGAGGTCTAAGTTGGCCGGCTTTAAGGCAGGAGATTTCTTAAATCAAAGGTAGATAGACCTAGTGCAGTGTGTCCCCCTGAGATCTATGGCCCTGGAGCAGATTAAGAGTTGGCTTTACGTTGAAAGAAAAAAAGTGTGGGCTGCTGAAGGCCCTGCTTGGGTGACCATAGTGGGTCCCCACAAGAGCTGGGTTCATCTGGAGGTCTAACCAACACAGGATCCCTTTTTGACAGGGGCCAATAATGGATGTTTGGAGAAGGAGCTTGGTGACTACAGAGTAATTACAGCTCCCATTTTAGCATCTCCGAGTGCCTAAACAGCAGCGTAAGGATTTCTTCACGCTGCAGCAGGCGTTTGGGCTGTCACGTTCAGTGACTGCACGTGGACCCGCACGCAAATACCCACCTGGCCAGTGGGAAGCCACAGCCGCCGGGAACTCCCATAGAGCTTCTGGCTCGGCACGAGCACACGCTGGGCCCGGGTGCAGGGTGGAGCACGAAGGCAGATGAAGGGAAAATGACTCCCCTGACTCACAGGTGCCTCCTGTAATTTGAAATTGGAAGTGGAAATACAACCTGTTTTGATGGTCTGCTCCTGGAAGCTCACTGAGCCAGACACTTTGCAGATGACTCAGAGGAAGGCTGTCGTGCACTCAGGACTGCTGTATCAATGATTTGGCAGGATTATATAATGAGCCGTTGTCCTTCGCCACTGATAAAACCAGCCACTCTGCGCCTTCTGTACAAGATTTACACTTACAATTGACCATTTTTGAGGAACTGCAATAAAACGAAGTAGCAAGTGTCTGGAAGCATTTCAGGATGCAGCTGAGCTCCTGCCAAGCACAGACCTATTACTTGTTTCTGGACATTGTACTACAGTTGTTCAGGAAGAGAAAACAAAATTTCATTGCTGGCCTCATGATGCCCACATATTCCTTTGCGGTAGTCCTGCTTAAATTGTGTTTAAAATGGTGTATGACTCTCTATTTGGTAAAAGCACCAACATTGCTTGTTCAGAAAGTACCTGTTTCTTTGCACATAAAGTGGCTAAGGTTCAGAAAGTGAAGTTCTTGCTTTCTTAGAGCCTGAGCATAGCTGGCTTCTTCCAGGTGCTTGAATTTTGCCAGGCCTTTTTTTAATGACCCTCCTGAAAATGTTTGTACTGGAGTGTTGGTAAAAATTGTCAGTGTTTTAATTGGAGGTTAACGAGATCCTTTCTGTCCTCAGAAAAGCCTTTGCCTTGTTCCAGGTCAGAAGAAACAGAAGAAACAGAAGTGTTCTTCTTCATTAACATCCAATGTGTTATTCGATATTCCCTTTTGGAGAAGATAATTGATTGTGGCAGTGAACTCCAAAAGTATTTTGAATCCTTGGAGTTATGTTTTAGACCCTAGCTGGGAATTATATGCATTTGCTAGTGTTCATGTAATGATAGATGAAGCGAAAGTGATGATTTTATTAAAACTCTAAGTGCCTCACCAGGAGGTTTTGTTGGGACGCCCATGATCACTTGAACAAGTGAGAGAATTTGCTTCTTTCATCCTTATTCAAAATGCCTCAGAGAATAGTTTATTTAGACCAGAAAGGTCTTCTCTGGCTTACTGTAGCAAGCCAATTTTGGCGTATGTGAAGCTGGTGGATAAATCTGATGAAATGCATGTCATACTTTATTCACTAGGCTGAAAATATCCAGCTGTATGTTTCCATCACATCAAGTATGGCTGGTCCCCTAATAGGCATATCGCTGTGTCAAGAATAATCGGGGCAAGGTCCCTGAGGCATAATACAGACAGGTCTGAGATTCAGGACAAAAAGATTAGCCAAAAATGTTAGCATTTCCACTGTTTGTACAAGTGCCAAAATTACAAGTGTAGATTAGTTTGGACCCACAGTAATGTTTGGAAAATCAAATACCAGA
>NW_028186945.1:428664-435924 GCF_003343005.1 Rhea americana | reverse complement strand
AAAAAAAAAAAAAAAAAATCTAAGACCCTATGAACATAATTTTGATCTTACACTCGCCTTACATGATTATAACCCCACTGCTTTCAATAGAGTTATTCCAGATTTATCTGGAATCCGAGCTATTTTAAGATTGGACTGTGTATTTGCAAAMTAGTTTGGATACCTACAGTTTGTTTCTAACAAGCTTTGACTCTTACTACCAACATCTTGCATAGAATTTTATCAGAGAAACTACGTTTGTTTTAATGGTTGATTTTTTATACCTGGAAGCAATTTTCTTTAGTGCAACATTTCAGAAGCCCTTTATGGCTAGCAATATTTCATTGAATGCCTGAAGATTGAGACCTACTGCATGACTTTATCATGTATAAGGCTTATTATCTGACATAATTTGGTGCATAGCAGGCGTATTTATTTAAAAGGTCACACAATCATATTTCACCACTGGTAATGGCATTTTTATCCATTTAATAGGCTTATCCTAAAGCATATTTATTTCTAATGCATTTTTTCAGCAGGCAGTTAATAACTTTAACTCTTCAGGCTCTTAGTAGAACAGGGAACGTAGCATTTCAGAACTAGGATTTTCCCATGGGGCCTAATCCGGCAAGATACACGATCTCATAAGGTGTTCCATGCTTTACCTCCTGAYGAAACTCAGCACAGTGAAGCATCAGGCTTTAAATCATCTTTTGACCTCCAAGTTAGCCAGGTTGAGGCAATGACCAGGAAAAAACACTGCATTATATAGAGCTGCTAAAAATCTGAAGCTATCATGGCCTTTAAATTGCCATCTATCCTTTGAGTTGTTATATATAATAGTTCTCTGGGCCAAAATATGTCTTGTTTTATTAGTTAATTCCCCAGAGAAATTCCACTGATTTCAATGTAGCTGCCTTTGTTCTGCCTGGCTGTAAAAGGGTGGTCATCCCTCTCCGGGCCAATGCTCTGGAACGAATGGTACTTGCAATTAAAGGCTACGTATTTTCTACAGTCTTGGGCTATTTGGGGCTTCGAAACAGATAGGCTTTCCCTCTGTTCATGGCTGAGCTAAGTTTTGTCCAGAATTTCCCTTGTAAAATATGCCAGGAATCATCATAAGATTGTGCTGCTCCRGAGAGGAACAAGGGTGACGTGAGGAAGAGCAAGAGCTTACAGAAACTTTGGATAACATTTCTGAGCTTGTGTTCTCCATAAAATCTGCAGATTTACGGAAAAAAAAAAAGGAAAGGTATTATTTGCATCCATGTTCTGCCTAGGACTCAGGTTTATGTTTGTGTTACTTCCCATCCATCTGAAGATTAATATAGTTTACCAAGAGAAAAAGCAAACTGGATTTGTATTTCGATGGCCARAAGGATTTAGAAGGGAAATACCAAAAGCAGGTGGAGCTGCACTGTGTGAGTGCTGAAGCAATGATTTTGGTCCGGTGACAGCAGCGTTACAACATTGGGGATTTCCTCTCCACATGGCTGATGGCGGAGCAGGGCTCCGAGTGCTCCCCTCCAGTTTCCGTGTGGGTGCAGAAAGCCGGCGGTGCCGTGCAGGCCTGACTGCAGGCAGCCCACGGCTTTGGCAGCTTCCTGGTGAGCATCTGTGCTGTGGCAGAAGATGCTCTCCAGGACACAGTGACAAAAGAGAGTTTGAAAAAGTTAGAAGAAAATCTAGCTTTAGAAAAATGTTTGTTACAGAAGAAACGACAGGGAGAAATCAGTTTGCCCCCAGAGAGGATTCAGTGGTGGAGGAGAAGGAGCTAGCAGCTGTTGGAGCTTTGCAGTGGGAGAGGCGGCAGTTGTATCCTGTCCGTGTGCCTTCAATAAAAACTGTTGATTTTTTCTCAGAGGCAGTAAAATGGGTCATTAGAAATCAGCTGTTGTAAGTCACGTAAGTCTCAGGGTTTTACTGAAAGTTAAGKGCAGCTTTGCAGAATCCATTCCACTTCTTCTGCCCCATAAATCATCATCAGTCCAATCAAGCRATAAATATTCTCATCTTTGTTTCATTAGATGGTAATTTAATTTCTGGATAAGTAGATGATCAAGAGACTTACTACAGCAGGAAAAGAAAAAGGTGGGCAGTGATATTACTGCTATATAACATAGCCTTAATTAATGTAAAATTAATGTTTTGTCATTCTGGAATACAAGTCCAAGTCTTCGTCTTCCATTAAAACACGCAGGGGCAGAGGAGGCTAGCTGTAACATGCAGGAACTTGATGACGTTACAAGAGCCTTCCAGCATGGATATAGTATGATGGAGGCCACTAGTACAAGACAGAAAGATTATTTCCCTTCATTTTGACCAGCCTTGAAGGCCACTTGTATTATCAATTTACCTGAATAAGAAGTATACCTGTAATAACATTAGGTAAGATGTGTAAATGTGATGTCCTCCAGGCCATACTGCTCAACAGCTGAATCAGGAGGAAAGTTTGCCTGTGGGCAAGGTGACATGTGAGTGTCTATTAAGAGCTTTTATACCTTCCTCCAAGCCTCTGATACTTGGCACCGAGAGACAGGATGTGAGACGGAGTGAACAACCCATGAGCCAGTTCCTCTGTTTCGACCATGCTTCGCTCCCCGAGTGCCCTGCTCCCAGCCCCTGCGTAGCCGCGGTTGTGTCGTGCAGACACAAGCTGCCCTTACTGGGTAGGCTTTAGATCGCTCTATATTTAGCTCCTGCTTCCTCCTGAAGCATTCTGCACACTTTCAGTGTAGGACAGGATGTGATGACAAGCCAAAGCGCCGAGACCTCCTCACCTGGATTTCACTTCAATAAGGAAAAAGGGCAATGACTGTACAGTTAGATGCATATATAAAATATAAATCGTGAAGGAGTGGAGCAAGGGGTCAGAAACACTGTAGGGCTTGACACAAGCCTACTATAATCAATAGAAACATTTCTATTGACTTCAACAGGCTCAGATTAGTTATGTGAGTTACTGCTCTTTGCATCAATACTGTAGGAAAGAAGTTATACGTTATTGCTACCATTATAATGACTTTTAGAAGGCAATATTTAAGGTAGCAACTGAGGATATCGAGTAAATATTTGCTTTAGAGAAGCGGGAGACACAAGGATAGGTTTTCTTATCGGTTGTCTCACTCAGGAGAAGTGTACTTGCATGAACTAGTTCAAACTCCAATTGTGGGGCACAAATTACTCAGAAAAGTTAGATTACTGAGAATTTCAGAAGGATCTTGTGAAATGGACTGACCAAACAACAAAACAGTGGCAAAGTATTTTATATTGGGGAAAATAACTTTCACTGTATGTAAGCCAGCATAAGTGCTGCAATAAAAACATTACCAGGAAAGAGAACTTGGCGTCATTGTAGATCTGTGAAAATGTCAGCTTAGTCTAGAGCGTCAGTCAAAAAGACAAATTACATATTAGGAGTTTTTTCCTAAAGTAAAAAAGAACAAAGAAAATATCATGAAGTGCTGAGGATGGAAAAGTTGCTGCTTCTTGGCATACTTTATGTAAACCTTTTTTCTCTCCTTGCGAGGAATATTGTTAGAGACCAAATTAATATTGCTATAAATGTGCCAGGCATTTAACAAATCCAGCTCATCAAAAGCAGGCAAATGCCTGCTGATAGGAACTAACACATTCCTGGCTGGTGCGTGGAAACCTGCTAGATGTTTATCAGGTTTAGGGTGGCCTCTCCACGTGGATGCAAAGGTGCAGGCATCCTGGCATGACCTGAGCAACCACCAGCATTTCAGGCCTGAGAAAAAAAGAGTCATCAGCCTCTACATACCTCTGATGAGGTGGCTAACGTGCATCCTGTCCCACCATCCAGCTATCARCTGCAGTCAGCATTAGTTGCTGCAACACTCTTGTGCAGTCTCCCACCCTCCCAGAGGCAGGAGAGTATTTGGCACAGGTGGGGATTCACCTTGCCATCTCTGGAATTTAAACATGCAATTTTAGCTGCTCCACGTGTTGGGGGAGGAGAAACAGGAAAAGTTTGTATGTTTTCCCAGGGGCAAGAAGGGAGTTGTTGAAGCTACAGGTGGAAGGTTTCTGTCCTGCTTCCTGTGCTTTTTCCTCTCTTTTGCCCTTGCACGTGTCAGTGCCTCAGTTCAGTCTCTTCCTAAAACCACACATCTTCTCCAGAGAGCAGCATGGTCTCTCCCTCAGCGCACAGAGGCTGAAGGGTTTAGAGAGCTGCCCCCGCTCCCAGGAATACCAGCACTGCACTGTCTCTCCATAATACCCAGACCTGTCTCGTCTTTTGTGGAGGGGCCAAAACCACAGAAGGAACAGGAGAGAAAGCCTCTCCTTTGGGGGATCAGGGATACCCACTGAGAATCCCTTCTCAAAGGAGGGACATGACAGCTGTCAAAGTCACCACAGAGCTGTGGGGGCCAAGGCTGGGGCTATGGTCAAAGAGAAGCTGCTTAAGGAGGAGCCCAGACAACACAGCTCGGTCAGCACTCAGTCGTGAGTTACCATGCCTGGTGTTCACTTGCGTGGGACTTTGAAGAGGAAGGCAGAAAGGACTCCTAGAAAAATTTGGCTGCTTTACTGCAGCCCACTAGCAGATTGTTTTCTCTCCCCAAATTACAGGGCAGAATAAAAACTTTCGCGTCCTCAAAGGTAGTTTTCCCCTCCAAGCACAGCAGAGGCTCTCAGGGGCTATTGGGGCAGTACATACGTTCATGTTGGCCAGCAGACCTGTCATGTAGCAGTGGACAGGGCCATTTTCAAGATTGCCATCAGAGACACCWGGATGGGAGTCACATTGATTGCATCATTCTGTGGCTACCCTTAGCCAGCTGGACTTGCTGGACCTCCTCAGGAATCACGTCTTTGGGCTTCCTCTGATGCTCTGGGAAGGGTGGGCCCATTATTTGCTCTTGCCAGACTGTTCCTAAGAGAAGTGCTGGGCTCAGGGGATTACAGTGTGTGGGGAGCTGGCTGGCAGGGAAGGAACAAGAGAGGAGGTGCTACAGGAGCAACAGGAGCAGATCAAGGGCATGAAGGAAGGGGTTGCTCTGAGGTATGTGAGAGCAGCCGAACAGAGCTAAATTCACTGAGGTTTCCCCACACAGGTAAATCTTGACAGGCTGGAGAGCTGGGCAGAGAGGAACCTCATAAAGTTCAATAATGGAAAGTGCAGAGTCCTGCACCTGGAGAGAAATAACTCCATGCAGCAATACAGGCTCYGGGGTGAACTGCTGGAGAGCAGCTCTGCAGAGAAGGACAAGCTCTGCAGTCCTGGTGGACAAGTTGCCCGTGAGCCAGCAACGTGCCCTTGTACCTTGGGCTGYGTTAGGAAAAGCATTACTAGCAGGTCAAGGGAGATCCTCCCMCTCTACTCAGTCCTGGTAAGGCCACACCTGGAGTACTGCATCCAGTGCTGGGCTCCCCAGTAAGAGAGATATGGAGCTACTGGAGTGAGTCCAGCAAAGGGCTACTAGGATGATTAAGGGACTGGAGCATCTCTCATATGAGGAAAGGCTGAGTTGGGCCTGTTTAGCCTGGAGAAGAGAATTAAGGGGGATCTTATCAATGTGTATAAGCATCTGAAGGGAAGGCATTGAGAGGATGGGGCCAGACTTTTTTCAGCAGTGCTCAGTGACAGGATGAGAGGAAACGGGCACAAATTGAAACACAGCAAGTTAAATCTGAACACGAGGGAAAACTTTACTGTGAAGGTAGTTGAACAATTGACTAGGTTGCCCAGGAAGGTTGTAGAATCTCCATCCTTGAAGATATTAAAAAGCTGTCTCAACACACCCTTGAGCAACATGCTCTAGGTGACCCTGCCTGAGCAGGGGGTTTGGACTAGATGTTCTCCAGAGGTCCCTTCTAACCTCAACCATTCTGCGATCCTGTGAAAGTTGTTCCTGAAGATGAGTGGGGAGGGCTACAGGGCTGAAAGCGCATGGCAAGACCAGGCTGGAGCCAAGAGTTCCCAAAGCAGATGGTGGAAGGCATTAAAGGCAGGAATCCCATGAGGACCTGAGAGCCAGGAGCCTGCGGTCAGCCCTGCAGGCTGCCTGAAGGCCACACAGATCTTTGCTCCAAGCACCTGTGTTTGCAGACTTCGAGTGCCCTGCTTTGACACGTGACCCTTGCRAGGAGACTTCTGCCTTACCCAGCAGCAAGAGCTCAGCTTCTGTAACTTCTTTACCTGTTCCTGAGTAGTGACGGGTGGTAACACATTGGTTGGTCAATATTACACAAACGTGGTGTCTAATCCTTAGTGCTTGGCACAAACAAATAATACCGGACACACAAAATGTACGGGCAGGGAATATTTTCTTTGACATTATTCCTAATGCATAACTTGGTTTCCTCAAGCAATGCGTCTTATACAATCACCGCCTGTCTCCTCTGTTGAGTTTTTTGGCCTGTATCAACAGTTGAGAAGTCCGATGTGGCAAAGCGGGCTGATCTCAGGTACACCACATTTATGCTCATTCCACGAAAACCAGCAGCCAGGTGGCAGAGGTAGCGCGGGACAGCGTGGGACACCCTGCCCCACGGCTGGTTGTGGGCAGGGTGCGTCACTGCCTCCYGGCCAAGGCTTCGTTGAGGAAACGTGGAAGGATGGAAGGATGGAGCTGGCACGAGGAGAGCTGGGAATGAGGAGGACGACAAGCTCTTGCAGGAGGGTGGGGGGAGTGGGAAGGACCAGGGCGAGTGAGGGTCGGGAGATGGAGGTGGACGCTGCACGCAGCGGGTGGATGCCGCAGGCAGGTGGGCAGGAAAGCAGCTGCCGAACAGGTACCCTGTCAGCTCCCAACTGCTCTGCGACGGACGACAGAAGCGGTGGAACGCACCCGTTTGCCTTCAGAAGTGACAAAAATCACCCAAAATGACCTGTTTACTTTATTCCAGAAGGGAGGAAACTCGCCCAAAACAGGAGACAGCAAACTTCACCCAGCGGTGTTTAGCCTCTGCTCGGTACTGCCCTTCAACCTCAGCGCCTGCTCGGGTGGGAGGTCAAAACACCCCGCGAAGGGGCACCTCTGCCCCGGCCTCGTGGGAGCCGCCGCTCCACTCGCCGGGCTGCTTTTCCCCCGCGGGGGCCGTGCGCCGGGTGGCGGCAGCACCCACGCGCGACCATACCCACGCGCGAGCACGCCGACCCGCGCGCCCCCTCCCCACGCGGGCCCAAGCGTTGCCCCCGCGGCGCGCCCCGCTCCCTTCCCCCCCAGCACCACCAGCCGCCCCCGCGGCGCCCACGCGTGACGCGCGGGCGGCACGCGCGCGGGGCACGTGAGGCGGCGGGAAAGTGTGTCA
>NW_028186945.1:423279-427774 GCF_003343005.1 Rhea americana | reverse complement strand
GTCCGCACGGGTGCGCTCATGTGCGGGCGGCGAGGCCGCGCGGGCGCCCCTCACGTGGACGGGCCCGGTGCGTGGGGGCGGGAGGCGGCCTCCCTTCCCCCTGCGGCGCCGCTGCGCTCCCGTGGCCGGCCGGTCGCTCGCGGAGCGGCTCCGCCGCCTTGTGTAACGGGGTCGGGGTGCCCGCTGCCGGGCAGGATTTTATTTATTTTTTCTTTTTTCTTCCTTTTTTTTTTATTTTTTTAACCGAATGAACTGTAATTTGAGAGAAAGCCGAGCGGGTAGGCAGCTGTTTCCTCCTGGTTTTTGTCTACGCGTCCAGCGTYCCCCCCTTCCTTCTCGTCCTGAAATAAATGTGCTTTATGCAGGGTGTTTCCTTGGCGCTGCGGTAATGTCTTCCTTCTTTTGGAGGCGCCTAATTCCGACCTGGTATTTAATCACAGAAAACAAAATGAAGCAAGATTAACCTTTTTCGTTTCTATTTTCTCTGCTCAGTCTGGGTAGTGAATGAGAGTGCAGGGGGAAACAGCATTGCAACAGCACGGTCTGATTCAGAACAAAATGAAAAAAAAAGTGGTTAACCTTTTTTCTTAGAGTCTCTGCATTGCTAAAATTTTAATCTCTTTTGAAATCAAATAGCTGTATGTTATAGTACTTCCTGTAATGGCTCCCTGTGTCACAGAATCTCCAAATACATAGAATTTTAAGAACCAAAATTCCTTGTAAGCCTGGTTAAAATGTGTGTTGCACAGTTTATCCTGACATAAAATCGCTTGTTTTAGCACATTTTGCTGGACACACTATGCAGATTTTGATAAGTTTGTAGATCCAGGGTTGTTACCCCTCTAGTATCTCTCTAGGGTCTTTTTCTTCAGGGAAATTGTACRGGAGGGGGGAGATTGTAGTGTGCCTACAATTTGCTGTRTGTGGCTGTTGGTCTGTACTACTTMGGAGAAATTTTCTGGAATGCAAGCTTCAACCTTTAATCAGGATTCATGGGGAGCTATTARTACAATTGCTACAAATAACAAAATTATTTAATGTGGCACACGCAAGACTGACAGGATCTCTAGGGTGCAGGAACAGCTGGGCTATCTGGTAGCACTTAAGGTTTTCAAAAGAGAAGGGAAAAAAAAACCCTTGTATGCAAAGCACACTCTTTCCCTTCTCTCCTATGACCTTAGTGTTCCCATTAAGGGAAAAGAACGTCTCCTTTTATCAGACAGGGTTTAAAGATACCGTGGCGAGGTGCCAACACGGAGAAACGTGGACTTCCCTGTAAGCCTCGTGGGATATGTTTGTGTGCTGTTCTCTACCTGTTACAGATAAGGAGGGTGCTGGCTGGGAAATTCAGTTCCTTCCTGGGTGCAGTTGAACTATGAGCTTTGATCTGATACCGGACAGAGGCATATAAAACCAGGGAGTGTTTGGACCTTGAAAATAGGTGACATTTGACACCCCTGCTGCTTAATCTGGCACTGGGTTTTGACAGTGTCTTTTTCTCAGACTGTTACCGTGACCCTGTGTGTCCACTGCAACTCTTCTTTCTCCCACCCCTGCGGTACTAAAAACCTGGATGAATGTTACATTATGTGGAGATTTTCTTAAAAATCTGTACAGGAATGCCTATTGTAATGAGGCACATAAGCACTGGTATGCAGGAATGTGAAAAGTAGTCCACTGAGTGGTTGCTTGGTCTGACTTTTCTTCAGAGAGGCTTCACCAAGGCACTCACCCAGCGTTCGCTTTCAGAGTGTCAGTGAGGGTTTCTTTGGCAGAAAAAGAGCAGTTAAAGAACAACATTAGCCCAGTAAAGCATCTGCAGAAGTCCTAAGAGGAGCATTATGGGTGATAAAAGGAAGAAAATTTGCAAGTGGGTGTTTTTTTTCCCCTCTTATTTTCTGCTTGCAGGCACTGATACTTCAGTTTTGTTCTAGGAGTTATATAATACCTCTGATCAGAATAACAGCCTTTATCTGTGGGAAAGCTATAATTAATAAAAAGGGCTATGGCCCCAGACCTGCCATACCAACTTAATTAGTTGGTTAAGGATTCTGACATCAACCCTTTATACCTCCAAAAGAAGCCAGTATGTTGCTGTTTTGAAGTTTTTAAGTCTTTCTGATGTGTGGAATTCCTTGCTCCAAATTAATGAGCCATCTGGGGAGAGATTTTTCCGAAGTGATATGTGTGTAAAAGAGAGAGGATACAGGGTATAACTTATTTTAAATAGTTGTATGGCCTTTGCTGGTTAACTCTTTTTGTGTTACGTATTTTTTTGTGTGTGGGTATCAAACACTTTTGTAGTGGCTTTTGAAGTATTAAGTCTTAGAAACTCAAATGAAGTAAAAATAATTACTCTTGCTTATAAGCTAGAAAAAGGAGCCTGTGAAAAACCAGAATTGCTTCCATGGCTGCCAGAGGACAGAAAGCTGTTTCATCTGAGTGATTCTCAAGTGTGTCAGATTGCAAACAGCCTCTGTTTTGTGGTGTCTTGCAAATAGCAGCCCTGGCAGTCGGACTTTAACTGCTGTTAAAAATGCTACAGAGACTTGCAGTAGGACAAATGGCATTTAATAGGCTAACCAAGCTGCGATGCTGCTTCGTACCCTTTCCCGTATCCCTTCTGCATCATTCCAAGCACCTCCTGCCCATCCTTTCTGTCCCTCTGGCTCATAGCCTGTGTGGAGTCTTTTGCTCTGCCTTTGCTCTGTCCCTGACCTAGGTTATCTGCAGTCTGACTTCACAGCTCTTTAAGATCCCGTCTTTTCTCTGCCTTTCCTATGCCACTCCAGTCAAGGGCTGTTCAGAGTGCTGCTGCTGAGACCCTCTCTGGGCCACACAGAGCTCGCTCCTGCCTTGCGCTGTTCCTGCTGCCCCATCCTGTCAATGCCATGGTTTGTTCTGTCTTTTGAGTCTGTCCTCTTTATTTAATCTCATTCACAACTGAAGGAGGCTGATAAGACGGCAGATGTGGATGGGGCGGATGGGGTCATTCTCTGAAAACTTATGGAGAGATACGAGCTTGGGGGGGATGGAAAGAAGTGCATCCAAGAACACATGGTAGCTGGGTCTGGTGGTGCTGGGTCATGGCGTGGCTCACGTGGCAGTGGTTTATGTCTGCTTGTTATGTCACTACATGCTGCCTTTTTTTCTTGCCTTAGGGGGTGTGATAGCTTACATCAGCTCTTCAAGCTCGGCATCTAGCCCAGCCTCATGTCACAGCGAGAGCTCTGACAGCGGTTTCCAGTCGTCCTCTTCGCCTGTACCATCTTCTCCGAACAGTTCCTCCTCTGAAAACAGCTGCAACACTCGGAGCAGTGAGAGCTCTGATGGTGCACCAAAGAGCGATCGGCTGGAGGAGACCATTAAAACAAACCAGCCAAGTGTTGCTGGTTTGACAAAGGGTCATAATGGAGTCACAAGTACGTTTGATGCCAGTTCCTGAAACCACTGTCTTTCCCCTTCCATCCTTACAGCTTGAAGCTGTACATATGTTACAACTAGGTCTTACATGCAGCTTTCTTTCTGGGCACGTAGCCAAGCCTCATTTTTTATTTTTTTACGTGTTATACATATTACCATACATACTGTATGGTTTGGTACTACCATACCGCTGTTAATAGATGGAGATCCCATTATTACTAGCTTCATACAGTTTACAAATACAGTCTTACTTTACTTGAGATTTTCACTAGTGAAAACTCATTTGAAAAAAAAGATCTCAAGCCCTCTGCTAAAAGAGGTAGATCTTAAAGATACCATCAAGTAAAAATCACGGTGGTTAGTGATTGCTTTCAGGAGTATTTATGGAGTGGTCTCAAAAATCTAACTTCTGTTTTTAATATGCATGCCTGCGTACATATGCGCGCACGCAGACACACACACACACACACACACACACACAGAGGAATAAAATAATTGAATTTCCAAAACTTTGTATTATAATTACATTGCTGTATTATAATTACATTTTGTCTTTTTATTTTAAGTGTTTATTTGTAGATGTAAAAATGAAGAAGCTGCAAGCTAGAATTATAATACAGCCTTTTTAAATGCATTTAAGGATCTAGAGCCAGTTCTTTTGATTCTTTGTTTCTTTTGGTTCATGTCTGTTTTATACATTTTTAAATTTTTGTAATCACAAAAGATCATCAATAAATACATACATTTGAACTGTTTTGGAGGAGCAGCCATCATACAGAATATGACTTGAATATTTCAACAAACATTCAGTTAGAATTTAATTAGTCTTTTTTTGAAGGCTAAATTCTTTTATTAGCAGAACTGTTTTATCATTCTGAATTGTTACAAAGTTAGAATTAGTATCTAAGCATTGATTAAATGTGTCAAATGAATGTTTATAAGTGTTCCTAGCCTAAGTTCACCTCATCTTAAATTTGTTAGCATGTTAGCTTAAGTGTTTTGTTATCATGGCAAAGGTTTCTGAAAGCAAAGCTTTTTTTTTTTTTTTTTTTTTTTTTTTTTTTTTTTTTTT
>NW_028186945.1:384701-423129 GCF_003343005.1 Rhea americana | reverse complement strand
GGTTAGAATATGGTTCTGCTGAAGTAATTCTGATTATTGTTGTTGCTCAGCCTTAAGCTAACACTGGGGCCACTAAAGTCACTGGTARAATTTCCATCAGCATCAGTGGGACCTTCATTAGGCTAGCTCTAAGAATATGCAAGCATTCTTTATTGACAAGCTGAAATAAAATGAGGATAACCCTTCAAAAATTCAAACCATAAGCTTGTTTAGTGGACAGTTAAAATATTTTCAAGTTTAAGTGTGAACAGCTGTCGTTCTGGAAACGGCTTCAAATGAATAGACTTTATGTATGTAGACATGGCCCAGTTAAGTCCTAAACTGTTAGTAAATAAGTGAGGTGTATGACTTGCTTGCAATACATGATAAAGCTGAATGTCTTTTAATATTTTTGCTTTTTTAAGAGAAGATGTTTGTTCTCGACTGGGGAAACCACAATCTTTATGTGGGCTTCCTTTTCCTGACAGAAAGAAAGATTGAGCCCAAACTTTGACCTAGTTACCTAAATGATCCTCTTAATAATATGTAAATGTAAGCAGACTTTCTTTTTCTATTGAGCACAGTGCTACTGTAATTGAAAGCCCAGTGAATACATGCTCTCTCCCAAAGAATACATGTTCTACCGAATGTTTTTTTTTTCCACTTGCCTTAAACTCATACCTTCTGAACTGTTCAGAGTTTTTGTGTGTTCTTGTTTTCTGTTCCCCTGCTGTGTGTTTTTCTTTTTCTTTTTTTGTTACATTGAACTGATGTATTTTGCTTTTAGTTATATTGAAAAGCTAGAAGCATGTTCCTGCAGCTGTCGTTGTTTTTCTATATTCTTGACTTTTCTGTTCCGATTCTAGAATTTAATGGCATGGTTCTTCTATGCAAAGTCTGTGGAGATGTCGCTTCAGGATTTCATTATGGTGTTCACGCCTGTGAAGGCTGTAAGGTGAGCCATGTTTCTGCTCACCTTCCTGCTGGTGGAATGCTCTAGGTCTCTCAGTAAGGGAAAAGGATACTGCTGAAAAATCATTGGTATGCTTTTCTGTTAAACATATCAATTCAAGACATTTTGAACGATACACAGCTTGTATGTAAAAGACAAGCAATTTGGCAATGCAACAGTATTTTCAAAACTGTGCAGTACGTTCTGTTCTTGCCCTTTCTCCCTCTCTGCCTGATCTGGAGAGCATGGGAAAGAACGAGAACTGGAGAGATGGTAAGGACCATATCATGCAAGACGTGTGAACGTTAATGCATTAGGAGATAGTGGGTGTGAGTGGTCACCTGGGATGGGACATGGAACAAAGTAGCTTTGGAAAAGTGATGCCATCATTCTCCGCCTTGGGGAAGAACTAAACTGGATGTTTGCATGTTCATGTATTAATAATAGCAGATCTGTATTTTCAGATACTATAACACTGCAAATATTTTGTTTTGTGAAGGCATTTATGAACTTACGGGTTATGTGAAAAAGGTACCTTTGAAAAGCAGATGGTGCAAGAGGATGGTTTTGTTGCCAGAGCATCGAGACTGAAGGATCTGATTTTGGGTTTTAACTTTGCTGTGGATGCCAAAGGAGACTGAGGGCAAATCTTGTACAGTCCAATAATGAAGTTAATACTGAGATATTTTGCTTTGAAGTGCTGACTATGCAGGCAACAACTTAAAATCTTTTATAGTTAGAAATCATAACGCATTTACTTTATACACAGATGGATGATGTGCTGAGGGGTAGGTAGTAAGTCGTGAGGAGTTGGATGTTTTTACAATCACTGAGGGCTGATGGCTTTGAAGCAGTCTAAAAGACACTGAAATTCTTTATACTTGCAGAGAGGTGAATGTTGACTGAAGGATTTGATATGTACTGTAACRGTTGTGGGTTTTTTGTTTACAGGGTTTTTTCAGAAGAAGCATCCAGCAGAATATCCAATATAAGAAGTGTTTGAAGAATAATAACTGCTCTATAATGAGAATGAATAGGAACAGATGCCAGCAGTGCCGTTTCAAAAAATGTCTATCTGTTGGAATGTCAAGAGATGGTACGTTCCCGTGCTGAGCAGTGATCGTCCAAGAGTGAATGTTACTCACCTCAAAACAGATTGTGAGGGGTCTTAACAACAGAAAAAGCAGTTGACCCTATTATCAGAGACAGATTCCCTGTCAGAGTATGTTTAGATGAGCTTGTCTTCTTGCCCTGTGACTGTCCTGAACTGGTAGCATAATACTTGCCAGAGATCTGTCCTCCCGACCTCACAGATTACTGGGGTGGGTGCACTGTAGTGGTATGTTAGGGGGACAGATGTAACAAGAGACTTAATCTTGTTTTGCTGAGTTAATATTTTAAGCTGTATTCTGCCTGGGACAAGATTGCTTCCACCACCCCCATCCCTCTTTCTTTAATAAAAGGGAATTCTGTCCAAGCTAAATGGACTAACTAAATGGAACAGCTTTTTGGAGTCAAATGAGGCCAGTTGGAGTTCATGCAATTATAATAGCCTTAGAGTAACCTTTATGGAATATAARGAGTTTTTTGTTGCACGGAGCAAGGATGTAGCTGCATAACTTCATTTATTTATTTATTTTTATTATTTTGCCTTCAATGGAGGCAGGGGGAAAGGCTCAGCTGAGTCTCTTGCCATCTTTCTGGCAATCCACTTCTTGTGACTTTTTTATTGGAATGCTGAAAATGTAATTTGTTAGTCTGCTAAAATGTACTGTCACAAACAGTTTTTTCTTGAGTTTTACTTTTTAATTTTCTCTGAGTTTTTACTTCAAAAGAACTAGGAATCTTGGGCTGTTACCTATTTAGTGGGTGGAGTGTTAAAACTTTAAATAATTGTTCTGGGCTCTTGTCACGCATATGAGTTATTTCATCCCCTAGGCGCTTGTTTGCGCATAAGGTTGCATCTGCTTTAATGAAGGAGATYTAGTTACGTTAATGATGGACTACTGCATGAACATAATTATGTCAGTCAAAACTGGTTATAAGCCCTTGCAAGGCCGTGGTTGGATAGGATGGTAAAAGCAATCGTAGATTCCGTAGGTCAGGGTTAAAAGTGCTGCAGCCACATGATGCCCATCCCCTTGCCAGCAGAAAATGTCCTTGGCGAAGTTTTCTGATAACTTTGCCTTGACAAGGTAAGTCTCGTTCAGTAMCAATTCTCTTTGTTGTTTTGGAGAGATATATAATTGACCAATAAGGAACGGTCTTGTAGGACTCGCAATTCAAATGTGATATGAACTGTGTTTAAATTTGGCTAATTGTCAACACACAAAGTTGTACTGATTTAATTGAACCAGTCTTAAATCCTACCACTTAGTTTGCTAACACAACTGTGTGTATAGTCCATAGTCACATTTGGAGCAAAAGAGGGCAAAAGGCTTTAGAGCTTGTTTGTGCATTAGAGCTACCTCTCTTTGTACATAAGCAGCATCTCATGCCTGTCCTACACCATGAAGGTTCCTGACTTCAGTGGTAAAACCTCTGCTAGTAGTACTGATGACAGCAGCATTAATGCCTTCTCTTAGAAGGCAAGATTACTGTTTTTGTGTATAAGTTTTCTTTCTTTTATCTTTTGGTGCTGTTTTTTGCATTTTGATTTGGTGCCTTTGTCTGCTGCGAACACTTTCAGGACTGACTCCTTTTTTTTTTATTATTTATTTATTTTCTTTCTCCACTTTGGTAGCTGTTAGATTTGGCCGCATTCCTAAACGTGAAAAGCAAAGGATGCTGATTGAAATGCAGAGTGCCATGAAAACTATGATGAACAGTCAGTTCAGCAGCCATTTGCCCAATGAAACATTGATAGAACATCAAGATCAGGCATCTCAAGAAGACCTTTCCTCCAAGCCCAAGCAAGAGCRAGAAAACATCAAGAGCCCTTCTCCCCCTCCTAATTCTGACATTGCTAAGGAAGAAGTGATTGGTATGGTCACTAGGGCCCACAAAGACACTTTCATGTACAATCAAGAACAATCTCAAAACCCAGTGGAGACGATGCAGTCCCAGAGTGGGGAGAGAGTTTCAAAGAACAGTGAACAATATATTTTGAGTAGCGAGTGCTGTCCTAGTGGACTCGGTGGCCCTCAGTACCCTGAAAGTGAGCAGCACCTCRGCGGACAGTACAAAGGGAGAAATACAATGCATTATCCAAGTGGGCACACCATGTGTTTTACAAATGGCCACTGTATGAACTTCACCAATGGTTATACTCAGCGGATGTGTGAGAGGATCCCAGAAAGTGGCTTTTCTCCAAACAAGAATACAAGTTACTCTTGCAGTACTGGAGGAAGATTGCATCTGGTATATTTATGTCAATTGTTTGATTTGACTTGGTGAAAAGCTTAGTTGATACTCTTTTAATATTTCAGGTTTAAAAAATGTACAGGTAGGTATGTGCATGTGTGTATATAGAGTAAGGTGGGTCCAACTGTGCCCCTTTAGTCAGTGAAGTTGCATACAATTAAGTGACACAACTGCTGAAATTCAAAATGGTAGGACAGTTTGATAGCACAGGTTGTGAGGAAGGAGAATAATAGCTTGAGTTCTGTGTAGGATTTGAAATTATATTTTTTTTTTTTGTTCAGGTATCGGCTACTTAAAATACACTAATAGACATCAAAAGGCATTGGTTGAATTTTTTTTTTTTTTTTAACTGAATTGATTGAATTGATTTTAAACACAAACGGGTGTTAGGAGTTCAGAGATTCCCTTCTTTACTRAATCCCCTTGAAGGATTCACTTTAAAATAATCTATACAGGCAGATGTGCTATGTTTTCCTTGATAGAATGTCCAGAATTGCTGGAGTGAAACCCAGGGCTAGGATTTTAAGTCAGTCTATTTCTGTGCTTTACCTAATATCTTCTAAAATTTCTCCTGCTGGGTGGAAAGTATATATATATTTTCATTCAAGTGGGGACAGGCTTATTTTCTTACAGGCCACGTAGAATAGGGGCTCAGTTGAGGCACATGATAAGCATCCTTCTCTCCTAGAACATCTTCATGTCTGAACAGAAGCAAGAGTGAGATAGGCTGCTAAAATCATTTGGGAAAAGTTCAGTGTCTTTTCTGTAGTACTTATCTAAGAGTGTTGAGAAGGCTTGTGTATCCTAGAAGACTTCACTAGAGCAGTTTCTCACTGAATTCTTAACAAAGATACTTCCTATTTTCTGGCATTGTGTATATATATATATTTTTTTCCTTAACAGTTCCCTCCCCTCTGCCTTGCACCTGCTGCTTCTCTGTTCTGTAAGCCCCTTAAAATAGATTGTCCTTCTCTTTATCACTGTAACTGCCTGGGATGAGAGAACATAACATCCTTGTTTCCATCCTGTGCTACTCTTTAGAAGTGCAAGCCCCTGACCTTTTTTAAGTATTTGAGCTAAGAGTTTTTCTTCCTCCTGATTTAAGGATTCTTCACAGTTCTCACAGGCTTCTGAAAAATCTCCGTGTTTTGAGGGTTGGTTGGTTGTTTGTTTTGATGCTGAATTGTTTTGTTTTTCTGACTATTGCTTATGTGAACCATGCTGTCCCTAGCAGGCTTTGACCCCTAATTGCAGGCTCTGGACACCACAACATTGCAAATAATAATCATCCTCAACCTTTCTTCCTTGCAGGGAAAGTATGTGGAGTCATTACAATGGCATTCTTGGCACTCCTGAGAAGCAGAGGTTAAACCTGTCAGTTTGGGCAGGCAAGGAGTGGCTGTGCCTGCAGAGGCCCAACCAGTCAGTTTGACCTGTGTCTAGCAGCTGCAGGGAGGTTTAACCTAGCCTGCAGTGAGGAAACAAAAGCAAATCAAACAGAGACTGCCGGCCCCTGCTACATCCCTGACACAAATAAGAGTTTTGCCAGAAAATTCAATGAGAACAGGGTTTGACTAAAATGAATCAGTAGCAGTAATCAAATTTAATTAGGCTCTGGTCTATTACAGAGACAGATGTTCAGGAGCTGTTTTTTGCTAGTTTTCCCTATGCCAGAAAAATCATTGCTTACAAGTTGCTCCTGAAAAGGTGTTTCAAAAAAGAGCTAGTGACTGAACAAGTTGAAAATTGCTTCCTTAGAAATTAGACTCCAGTATAGAGATATCTCAAGAGACTTTAGAAATGCTACAAACAGGTGAGAAAACTGTTCTTCCCATCAGGACAGATGGGCCAAGTGTTAGGATAGTTAGGTATAGCATAGGAAACTGAGGTGGTTCTTGCTGTCAGGTTCAGAACATGATACTGAAGCAGTTTCCTTATTTTTAGTGAGTACTGTGTATTTGATGGTGTCTGCATCAATCTTTGCAATACCATAGAGCAGTGATTAGTGTGTGCCTTGCTTTTCATTGTGTGCCTAGGCCTTTCCTTTTGACAGAAATATTCCCAAATGAAAAATGCTGTGACTTGACTTGGAATGATTTTCAGTTTATGCAAAGCTCTTCCTCCTCCCCAGCAAAGTAATAATTCGGATTTGGAGAATGTCCTCAGACACACAGGTGGTGTCCTGGTTTGTAACTGAACCAGGAAGTCTGCAATTCCATTCTCCCCTCTTTTGGGGAGAGAGAAAGGCAAGGGATTTCTACATATTAACTGCCTAGTAAGTAACTACTATATGGAGGGGGGTACAGTACAGAAATACATAAATATTTTGTTTTCCCTGGCTAACTTTGTATGCAAAGAATTGCAGGGCAGTTCTGGGATCCAAGATGCCCAGCAAAAGGAGTCTAGTTCTGAAGAATTAGTAATCTATCTTACTGTTTTCTGTTTGCTCTGCTGGCTTTATGTAGAGCTACATTTATCCCGGTACTTCGGAGGAATATTTACAGGAATTCTTGTCCTTGCTGATGGCAAGTGAAATGAATATTAAAAGGCTTAATAAAGATTTAAACTTCATTAAAAGATACAAGCTTTAGAAAGCAGAACTGAAGGTATCGGACTAACTGGCTGGATTTTAGAATGTGTGTTTTCTAACAGCCTTTCCTGATGTCTCTGATTTTTTTCCTGTGATCAAGATTCCATTGCAATGCATTCAGACTTCTCCTACAAAAAGATGGTTTACCTTTGTATGAAAGAAAGAGCACTTTATCATCTTCTGACAGTTTGTGAGAACTGAAATACCAGATCTTTAGTCCTCCTTCTGTGATTAAAAAAAAATACATAGGAAAGGAAGATTGATTCGCTAATGAGGGTGTAAGCCTGTGACGCAGGGAACCTTGGTTCAGTTTCTTGCTCTGGTGCTGACGTCTGTCACCTTGACTGAAACACTTGACATGCCTGCAAAACAGGAATAAATGTGGCAGAGATTGTGATATTACAGTCAATTGATTGTGAAATCACAATTAATTGTGAGATTACAGGAATAATACAGGTAAGAGAAATGTAGACGTTGAACATGAATGGGATCAGGGAAGAATCCCATTACTTGGATTCTCTGAAGTATTTTGTTACAAACAATGCTGGAGTTTCCAGAGTCAGCAGTTTCAACAAGCTGGCAATGGACCTCTTTAAAAAAACAAAAAAACCTCAGCAACAGCAACAGCAAAAAAAGAATCCAGTTTGGGGAYTGACCAAGGAATATGATTAGCTTTTATATGTCATTATTGCGATTTTTTTTTTTTAAGAATAAACTTTTTTCTTTGAAGTATTAGTCAGTATTTGGAATGTTATTTTTAAGAGTTGTATTCTGTCTGTTTTGAAAACTTTAGGTCTGTCCAATGAGTAAGACTCCCTATGTGGACCCAAATAAGTCTGGCCATGAAGTCTGGGAAGAGTTTTCCCTGAGTTTTACCCCTGCAGTGAAGGAAGTGGTTGAGTTTGCCAAGCGCATCCCAGGTTTCCGAGACCTCTCCCAACATGACCAGGTTAACCTTCTGAAGGCTGGGACCTTTGAGGTGAGACCACTGCACATATATTGCCAGCTCTGCAAACTGTGCGTCATCCCAACCCTCCTATGAAGAGAAATAAATGAAGTAGGTTATGTCAGGCCACACCAGCTTGTTCATGGATGCCAGCTCTGAGCTTTCCTTTAGCTGCCAGTGGCCAGTGCTTTTGATCAGATTTTGGTGAGTTGTCCTTCTGGCTAACTCACAAACTATCGCCCTTTACCCTTCCCTGTTCCCTGATAGTATTAAATGACTAATGAGGAATTTCTTGTTTTGTGTCTCAGTTATTTTGACAGCTACCTTATTTAGCCTGGAGAGAAGCAGATCGCATCCAGAAGAGTGGATAGTTTCAGAAAACTGTCTACTAACTTACCAGTTTTTTAGAGAAACGAATTTTAGTGCTCTGTATGTTCTGCCTTCTGTAGCTGTGCTCCTTGCCATAGCCAGAGCACCCATCGTGACTAGAGGTGCCTCTGGTGGCAACTGGCGATCAGTGAAGCCTCTGTCATCTCCAGGGCAGTAATGCTGATAACTAACTGTCCTGCTGCTGCTCTGTAGATACTGTGTACCATCTGCAGCCTAATAGTTGGGCAGTTACTGCAGGCTTTAATCCCACTAGGGCCTTTCTCATGATTAATTTTACCCACTTGCAGTCATGTCATATATGTGAACTAGTGATATTAAATTGGAAACGCTGCTGGAATGCTCCATGCTGCTTTATAATTAGTGACCTTCACCAGYTGACCTTTACATAAAGATCTCTTCTCGTCTGTTAGAGACCATATGCATTTTATAAGTGTCCAAATGAGAAATTTAAGCTTAGAGGGCCAGAGAAGATGAAGTCTCTAGAATTCAAGTTATTGTGCTTTTGTGCTTTTCTTTTTCTTTGGGGGGGGGGGGCAGGGCTGGTGATCCTTCTTAAGAGGAATGCTAAGTTTTTGCATTTACCTGAACTGAAAACACTTCTCTTGTAACGTATTGGGTCTCTTACTTGAAGTTATAAAGCCCAGTTCTAAAATGGATAATTGTTGGGTTGGAAGATGCAAGTTACACTGTAAGACTTGAATCTGGTGCCTTGACTGTGTCAGTTTCTGTTTTTTGCCATTCTGCCTTCCATTGTTTTTTTGTTTGTTTGTTTGTTTGTTTGTTTGTTTGTTTGTTTTTTTACTGTTCTACTTACTCTTGACGTTTTAATATTTGTGTAAAACTGTTCTGTAGCAAAGGGCTGTATTCTTAGGTCTTGAGCCTCAACCTCTGAAGCTGCTGTTCACATTATACAAAAATGTTCGTTCCATCTCCTGCGAAGAGACACACTGTCCAGTGTGTTCAATGGAGGGTTGAAAACCACGCTTGAACCATTCACATAACTTAAAGCCAAACCTTCATGTTTACAAGTAAAATGTTTTGTTTTGGCATTTCTTCACCTGAATCTTAAGCCTCATCCATGTGCCTTTTTGCTGGTGATAAGCACCACTGATTGAAAGGTTTCCGTATCCAGGGGAATTAATAATAATGTCTGTTTGTATGCTTATTTCTATTCTCTTATTTATGTGAAACCTTAATAGTGATTTGTGTTAATGAACTGGCACCTGTAGTTAAAGACCTGTGTGGCATCTTAGCAACAGAAAAAATTAAAAATGACTGCAGAACAATAAAGACACAAATATAGGATTAATGAAACCATTTCAAAAGAGGCAAAAATATCTTCAAAGCCTGGTGTCTACAAGGTCATTTCTGTCTTCTGGGTAACTAAACTAGGGTACCCAAACATTTGCATGTTATTAAAAATGCATGAGTAAAACTACTGCCTTTGAGCCTGTGATAGCTCTTTCAGGCACCAGTTTGACTGTCCTGGCACTGTGCTTCCCAGCAGTTCATACTCATAGTTRGCTTGTTTGAGGGCGAGCAGTCCTGGGCAGATGCATGGAGACAATGTGGCTTCCAAAGCAGCATAGCAATATATATATATATGTGTGTGTGTATGTGTATATRTATATGTATGTATGTAAATATATATTCACACGTATGCAAGCTGAAAAGTCTTCTCAGACCTGGGAGTACTGGGAAGCTCAGTGTACTGTGGTAGCACTTGCCTGGCTTTATATGGCGTTAAYACAGAGGCAGCACTGAGCCCGAACTAAGGGACCCAGCCAGACTTGAGCTGATTTTTYCCCCCCTCAAAATGCAGTGGTAGAGCTAATAAGCTCCTTGAATCCACTGGATTAGTGACTCAATTTATCTGCAGACTCACAAACTTGATAATTTGGCTGCATGCAGTGGAGAAGTGAGTGAGCACTTGCCTGTGTGGAATTTTTATGTGCTTGTGTAGCTGTGGTCAGATGATAGGATTGATTAGGCACATCCTCAGAATGCACAAATAGGAATCTGGCTTGAAGTGAAATGGGAAGAATTATATGCTGTAACCATCATCTTAACTGCTCTTTTTGTATCTGAATTTTAACATAAAAATCTATAGGCTGGGTTCCTGCACTAGTATAAATCAGTGCAGCTTCATGCATTTCAGTTTTGAAGACCAGCATTAACACTGGATTGCCCAAAAGATCCTGCTTATTATTTCAAGTTAGTGATTCCTTGTTTCTAAAGGCCAGTTCTATAAAKGGATTAGCATTTTGAAGTGGAAAGGTGTGGAATACCTGGTGGGTTCCTGCTAATGTGGAAAGTCAGCTTCAGCTCTGCCTGCCCCTTCAGTCTCCTCTGGTTGTATTCTGAGGACTTCCCTAGTGCCTAGMTTTCTGTACATGGTAGTAAGTGTCATCAGAGGACATACAGCTGAGGTAACAAAAGTGAATAATATATAGTGCTCATGTGTTCATCAAGATTGCTGCATGTCATTTGGCTGTTTAAATTTAGCAGCAGGTCATGTAATGTGCATGAATGGTATTTGAATTCTTAAACATTTCTTTTTTTTTCTCCCCCCCAAACCTTCCTTCCTTAAGCTTGTCAAAGGCACTAGTCTTTGCTGAAAACCTGTTTCTCCTCTCATCTGTAGTAAATGCCATTTAAATTAATGTAGTTATGTAGGGTAAGTGAGAAGAGAAGACTGTCACACCAAGAGGGTACAGCAAGTCTGACGTTTTAGCCAATAGCAGTTGGTTCGTTTTCTCCAAATAAGAAGGCTGTTGTGTGCAACTTAAACCTGGAAAAATATAAATAAGGTTGTTGAACATGAGCAAATGAAACTTTACAAGCCATTCCACAGGGAAACATTTCACAATACGGCTGAGAAACCTCAAGAGAAATTTCAGCCTAGAGGGGTAAGTTCAGCACATCTCAACTGCTCCAGCCCAGGTGCTTATACCAAAGGGGTATTCCCAGCTGCAGACCAGGTGCCGTTTCAAGCCCTGCTGCTCTAGCCTTTTGAAGGCCATACATGTGGCTCCTTTCTACCAGAGCACATTAACACACCTGTGGAAACAGCGATGTGGCATGGTACTTTTTCAAAGAATGCTTACTGGGCCAGATCATCAGGTGGTGTAAATCAGTGTTGTTTCAATAGAACTACTCCAGTTTACACCAGCAAGAATCTGGTTCAATACCTTTATTTTGCTGCTCATGGCCTAGAAGACATTTCTTTTAATGCTCTGTATACCTTTGGCTGTCCAGTGGCTTAAGCAAGTTTTCCTGCTGGCATATTTATGAATGGCATTGTCTTCATGGCTCAGGCTGTCTGAGGCTTAAGCTTTCATTTTCCTCCCTTTCATGTGCTACAGCCCTTCCCCTGCATCCATTCCCTAATTTTTTTGTTTGTTTCACACAGACAACTGGGGCAGAGCTTGCATTGTTTTTTACAGCTCAATAGCATGCTGACATTTCTATACAAAATGCTTGTACAGGGGTAATAAGAATAAGCCAGTTTGAATGATGTTAAATTGGTTTCTCTTCTCTTTGATTTTTCTAGAAATCCACCTATGTTTCTTTCTTTCTTTTTTCTCTTCTTTCACTAGGTTTTAATGGTACGATTTGCATCTTTATTTGATGCAAAGGAACGTACCGTCACCTTTCTCAGTGGGAAGAAGTACAGTGTGGACGACTTGCATTCAATGGGAGCTGGTGATCTGCTCAACTCAATGTTTGAATTTAGTGAGAAACTAAATGCCCTGCAACTTAGTGATGAGGAAATGAGTTTGTTTACAGCGGTTGTCCTCGTATCTGCTGGTAAGGAAAGAAAATTGTCTAACATTTATGCCAAATTTAGAATATGTCTCTCCATATCAAAAAAAAATCTATAAAATTATATTTTGGTATTTCAAGACTAAGTCCAGTTTAGTAGGTTTCAAGCTACTAGCAGCCTATAATTTATTTTTTACATATCTTTTTTTATCTAATACTGTCTTCAGGAAAAAAATGGTAAAAGGATTTTCTTAAAACTTTAGGGAATAGTAGAAAAATCTATTTTTTCCCCTTTGAGAGATTGAGAAGAAATTGAGGAATGATGGAGCTTACTGCCTGATAGCTATTTAGAAGCCATTTGTCTGATTCTTCCCTGACTCATAAAAGTTTCACAGGACAGTGTCAATGAAATTACTTGACTTGCACAGCCTAGGTCTTGGGATAAGGTGGTATTTTTACTTCTGAGCATCATCACTGAAGTCTATTGTGTATCTTATTTAAGTTTAAATCTAGCAGTTTGATCTCTCTCAATGTCAGTGAGAGAGCCCTCTTCGTGGGCATCATAACTTTGTACTGTTAAATGTCTGCCAATCCATTAACATCTTCGTCGGTTTCATATCTTGTTTCAGTACCTGGAAATACAGAACACCCTGGCTCAGATTCAAAGAAAGATTAAGCACCTACTTCTGTAGTATTATCTAAAGCCCAAATTAGGCATGTTAGCTCTGTGTATAATACCTGGAATACAGGATGTAAAATCCCTGCTTGCTGGATATGGAGCTCTCTAAAGGTAGCAAGCAGGAACACTGGTGGCACCTATTTCTCAGGCAATAAGCCAATGTTTGGGATCAGCCACCTTGGTATTYTTCTTCAGTGTGAGTGGTTTAGACATATCTGCCTCCTTAGGGAAGAAGCACACCAAGCATGAAGCTATAGGCCCTCTGTAAATCAGGTAGGACAACTCAATCCAGTAGCCATGTGTAGGGTCTGCCTGAAATTTGCTGGTACAGGGTGGAGCAGCTGAAGCCCCTTAAATTTGTAAGCAGTGGTAATGAAAGGCGTTGTACACAGCTGGCAAGACTCAAAAGCCAGAAGGAATGGCAGCATGAAGAAAGTACAGCACTGTCATCTGTTAGTGAAAATGTTCTGGTAGCAGAGGGGAATCTGGAGTTTTAGTCTGTCTTCTAGACTCTGCTCTACATATTCTAAAATGTAAAATTGGCAAGGGAAAAAAATGACAAGAACCAGAGGATCTTCAAAATAAGGACTGAGAACCACCAGGTGTCTTCCCTCCTTGTGCAAACAACAAACTAGGCTACAGCCACACTTCTTGCTTGTTCAGCTGCTGGGCCCAAGAATACCATAAACTTGGCAACAGCTATTTTGAATGTAAGTGGCTGTATCTGCTCTGTTGTGTTGAGCACCGCCCCCCCCCCCCAAGCCTTATAAGTTCTGTTCCGTGTTGTGCTGGATCCCAATAGGGCTTATCTTTGGAGATGGTACATAGCATGGATAGTTCTAGACRTGTACATCACACAATGTCAGGGTCATGGAGCAGGACAAAAAGAGGAGGTGTTTGGTATTTTGGCTTCTCACAGCTGCTGAGCAGGGTTTTTCAGATCATGGCTTGGGGCATAAGCACTGCCTGTCTTAGCTTCCTTTGTGATTGGACTGCACACCAATCACAAATTCCAAAACTTCTTGACAAAATTCTTCTAGTGTTTCATAAAGCACAACTTGATTGGTCCTGAAATGCTTAAGTGTGTGGGGTTTTTAATGTTTTAACATTAACGTGTTCTGAATGTGCAGATTGAAAGATAAGCATGGCAGCAGTGCAGAATGTGTATAATTTCTGCACGTCCTCTTGTTTGTGTCATATGGCAAGGAAGGAGGAAGCAGGGCCATATAGTGAGTATGCAGTGGTGTTTCTGGTGGTGTTGTGGAATTATCTTGGTGCCATTCCAAAACTAAATGAACGCTTTGCCTCTGGTTTCAATTAGCTGGATGTGTTGAAAATGGAGAGGAAGGGGCAAGATGGATCATGGACACTGGGGTAAGAAGAGAGARTAAGCAAGGTGGAAACAAAGCAAAAATAATGCAGTTCATGCAGGTCTAAAGACAAGACGATCTCTTACCAAGCTGAGAGTGGTGTGATTGCAGGAGATAAATACACACACACACGCACACACTCTCACTCCCTCATCCCCACACTATGTATTATTCTCCCTTATTTGGATGGTAGTAACAAAGAAACAAAGATTTCATCTGGGCACTGGGAGCAACCAGAAGTAGCATGAGAGGGAGAAGAGATTTGATTACTGGACAGAGGAGGCCACAACCACTCACCTGAGGCATTCAGAAGAGATTTTTAGGGTTGCAATTTTTCTTCCAAAAGAGACAAGGAGGTACCATTGTCACTATACAGTTCTTGAGAGACCTCACTCACATACTGCATGCAAATCTGGTCAGCCCTGTTCAGAATAGAATAAAATATTTTTAGAGGATGGCATGTAAGATAGTTAACTTAGCCAAGTAAAGGCCGAAAGCCTGAATAAGAATTCTGTCACTTCTTTCTGACTCATTCTTACTTTCTTTGTGTCTTGATACATAGCTAGATTGAGTGTGAACACCTTAGAGAAAGAGAGTAGCTATCAAACTTAGTGGACAGTGATCACAGAAGAATAAATACATGTGAAATGTGTGTTAATAAATACAGATAGACATTAACATTCCTAACTGATATGGCAAAAATGTTCTGGAACAATCTTTCTGCAAGAACAAAAAAAATAAGTGATTTAGGGCAAATCTTTAAGTGAAGTATATAGTATCTTTTCCCATGAAGGTAGGGAATTGCACTGAATGGTCCAGGAGGACTTATAGACACTGTTCACCTGAGTAGTCCAGTTAGGTTGACACTGACAGCATAAGGAAGGGATTCCCAGCCTGCCTGTAGGAACTGGCTCAGTGCTACTCCAGAGAGCTGTTGTCATTCTGTGTCCCAGTTCTGCAAAATGCTTAAGTACATATACACATCAAAGCACATTGCTGTTCACGTCAGTCATGTGTATGTGCATGCCCTGCTGAATCTGCGTAGAGTTTAAGAAGGGAGACTACATCTTAAAAAAAAAAAAAAGAAAAAGAAAAAAAAGAAAGAAAGCTACTGCATGTGATCATTAGGTGAGATACTTTGCTTAAAAAATATACTTTTAAGCTACTTAGGCTCCACCTAAGGAAAACAGATGTATGCTTAATACAGCTTTCTTGATAGAGATTTCAGACATGGGATAATTGCAGTGTGTCAAAGTGTAATATTTTTTCTTAATATTGAAATTATTCTTCTCAGTTGTGAGTTTTTGGGTGCATCATTTTCCTCTGACACAGTTGAYACAGTTTCATTGTGTCAATGCTTGCTAAACACAGTTAAAGCTAGGGCCCAGCCCTGTCAAGGCTTKTGCTCCTTTTGCCCCCAGGGGTCCTGTAGTGCAGGTTAGAGTGTGATTTCCCCTACCTTGAATTGGAGTTCCTCCAGCCTCCTTCAAATGTGAAGCTCAAATTTAGGCTTCTACATCCAACTTTGAAAAATACTTGAAATACTCACTTGAAAGTCCCGAGGCTCTCTCCTTGTCTTGAAAGTTGTGATTCAGCCAAGTGTGTGCTTCTATCTGCCCTTTTCTGGAAACATAGGTGAGARTAGAAGGGGTGACAGTGCTGCCAGTTCAGCAAGAGCTTAATACTATGCAAAGTTGGCACTAAATAATGTTTAAGATACTTCAGGTACGGATTTGAAACTTCTGACATAAGTATTTAAGTTTTTATTCTGCTAAGTTTTCGGGGGTGCTTTTTTATTTTGTTTTTCTTTCTAAGTAAGTGATTTTGCAGTGGCTTTATGTTGAAAACTACATCTGTTTAGTCCTTTTTCCCACCTCCTTCCCTTCATTCTTTTCTCCTTAGATCGATCTGGAATAGAAAACGTCAATTCCGTGGAGGCACTTCAGGAAACACTAATCCGTGCATTAAGGACCTTAATCATGAAAAACCATCCAAATGAAGCTTCTATTTTCACAAAACTTCTTTTGAAATTACCTGACTTGCGTTCCTTAAACAACATGCACTCTGAAGAACTCCTGGCCTTTAAAGTTCACCCATAGGCCTTTAGGTCTCACATGTACCTGGACTTGCCTCGTGTTAAACTGTTTTGTGCTAAAATATGTATTTATGCAATTGTACCATTTGTTGAATAGAAAGAGTTCACAGGCTGTGAACAACTGATAGCTGTTCCATAACCATGCAATAATGCTTCAGCAGGTGCTTTCAGCTAACAACAGCGCAGCTTTCGGCATCCTCCAAAATGTCTAAACCTAGCTGCRCTGCACTTCTGCAGAAGAGGTTACAATGAGGCTGAGTAAATGTTGACTTTTTTCACTTGGAAAAAGGAACCACCACTTCCCTCTGAAGTAAACTGAATGCAGAATAGCAGTGTGTGTGCATATGGAACATGGAAATGGATGGGAACAATACTATGTTAGTAGGAAAATGGAAGAGCTGATTTAATTGGTCTTTCCCTTATCTAATAGATATGTGTCTGTCTCAACTCACTCATGRTTATTTCATTAAACCTGATGGAATGATTGCAGCCTACACCAACTCTTCACTGAGTGTGTGTTCATGCCATGTGTATATAATATAAATAGTTATGTAATGGRTGTTTATGACTATATAAAGTACAGAGTTGTGTGTATATATGTGTATGTATATAAATAGTTCTATACATAAAGTATACATATAATTTCTTCACAATATTTTAAACTGTGGAGGAATTTAAACTTACAAAAGAAGGTGATCTATGGGAAGAACCAAATAGATGCACTTTGYGTATTGCTGAACTAATTATCTGACCATTTCTAATTTTTAGAAAACATCAAATTTGCATTAATATGCTGTATTTGTTAATTTAAAAAATGGAGTGGCACCAAAGGAGCAGAGTTGGATTAAACTTTCATAACAGTTCATAGAGAATCTTAAGTGGAGATTGTTGTTTGTGGTACTTACTAGATTGATTGTTAATTGCCACTGAGGTTCTTAGGTTCTGAAAATGCTAAAGAAGCAGTAGATGCTCTTCAAAAACTTCAGCAAAGCCAAGAAGAAACTGCTAGATGAATAAGAGCATCTATCAGAAAAATATGGGGAAAATGTATCCATGGTTGCATTTGGGTGTATGTGTGTGCTGTGACCATTTATTTCGTACTATACATCACTTTGCTGTCTCATTGCTAAATGAGAATCAAATACAGAAACATGAGATTCCCTGTGTCTCTTCACAATTTGGGCTTTATGGTTCCTATGCCTGTTCTTCTGGAGCTCTCTGCTGGTGTGTGTGTATGTGAGAGAAGGTACACAGGATTGTCTGGATTTTTTCTTAAAAAAAAAAAAAAAAAAAAAAGACTAAACATGGGACTTTTTGTTTATGCCAGTACCAAATTAAAAAAGCAGATTCTCAAGTTCTAAGATTCTGCTGCTTTTTCATCTAGGAAAACGATTTTTTGTGGATTTTTTCCATTTGTAGCAGGATCTGGCACCAGAAAAGAGACTGAAAAAGCSAAAGCAGTTGTGTTAGAGTTAGTTATGTTTGTTTTGTTAATGCAGGAAAATGTTCCATTACCCTTGTGTTCAGCTAGCTTTACTTTATAGGTAGCCCTCTAGCTCTTAGCATTTGGTAACACTACTCTATGGAGAAACATCTCCATTTGTTACTGCATACAAATTTATGCAGTAGTTAAGGCCACAAGCCAGAAAGCTGCCTGACTGCGGATCTCCTGTTCACCTCATAGAAATAAATCTCAGGCAGCAGCACGTCAGTGGGAGTCCAAATGCATATGGTAGAAGTAGAGTAGCCGTACGCCTCTGCCTACCTGTAAGCATCCAGAGAAGTCCTGCCCCACGGCTGAGGAGGGGAGCTTGCGCCCCCTCCCCAACCCCCCGGCCTGAGCTCCCTGTCTTTGGGCCGGGAGATTTCCTCCCAGAAAGTGGTGAGGAGCTCTGCCCAAAGTGGGAGAGCTGGGGGTGGCAGGTACTTGAGTAAAAGGGAGCTGGGGGAAATACAGGTTTAGCTTTTGCTAAGAAACAGAAGAGTACACGCTGCCCCTTCTCCTCAGCGCTGCAGGGAGCGTTGTCCTCTTTCAGGCTGCTTTAACCACAGGATAATGGCCTCCTAAAACATACAGTTTTGCTATCCAAATAGGTTATCAGGGCATATTGTCCTTAGGTTAATGATCTGTATTCGACCAGTATTATTTGTATGAGAGCTTCACTAAATTTTGCATTGAACCATTCAGACATAAGGAAGGGCACAGTCACATGTTTTGTATTATCTTGGAGCTGAGATACCTTCTTTGTAGACCCCATTTCACATGTGTTGAAATAACCCTTGGTTATTTGGGGAGGGGAGGAGGCTTCTTGCAGAGGTTGCCACCCTACAACCATGTTTTTTTCTTTTTTTTTCTTTTAAACCTGTATTATTAAGCCTTTAGGAATGTATAACCAGGACTGAGTAATTACTGCTTATTAAATTTTTAGTTAGATTGACTATGTATGCCTGTAGATAGATATTCTAACTTGTGCAATTTCATTTGAAATAAATCTTCTGTACATAATGGAAAAACTCATAAAAAAAGCCCCAGACAGATTGAATGAACAGAAAAGGTTGATTAAAGTAGCGTTTAAAAGTGACTCATGCACTACAAACCCTAGCTGGACTCTTAAAATCAAAACTCATTGTATTAGCCATGTATCGTGAGCTCTTCTTTTACTGTGTCACTGGTTATACACTTGTTAAATGCTAAGATAATAGACTTCATGCCAGGCATTTGAGTACTGTAGATTGGGTCATTGCTGAAAGATTAATATAATGTACTGTATGACTTAAATGAAATTTTTATTCTTGATTTTATTCTTGTTTTAAAAGATTAAATATGGGCATTATGTCAGCAAGCTAAATGGTGTTTCTGTGTTCTTTGTATTTTTCTGTATGAAAGCTGGAGGGGAGGACAACATGAGCAGAGATGAAGAAAGCAGCAGTAATAGATCAGAATATCAGTTTCTGTACGGTCATTGAGGCTGCACTGATCTACAGTGGCTGGGAGCCTGTGTCTCACTCTTAGTATAATACCAGTCCATTTTGCCAGGTTGGTGCATTGTTTTTTTCTGGTGCACTTTATTTATTACAGTTGGCAGGGCCAGTTGAGAGGGAGTTGCTTCATTAAAATAGGTAGTAATTCAAACACCTTCATTACATTTCAAGAAAATAACTCTTGTAACTGAAAAGTGTGTATGATTTAGATTTCAGCATAGACACTCTTGGAGCAAGGTTATAAGAAAGTCAGCCAGACAAATAGCATACAACGACAAAGTTATGGTTGATTTTATTGTCCAATTTAATTTCCTAGTTTGAAATGTTTACTATTTCAGGAGAAGCTTCTTCAGGAAATGTTGTATCTATTAGTGTTTAAAAAACACCCCCCCCCCAAAAAAAAAAAATTATGACTTTTACCACTGGAAAAACAACAGCAAAAAACTTCTTTCCATCTGTTTTTGCATCTAGCACTGCATCTAGTGCCTTCCCTTGTAATGATGGAGCCAAGTCTGAACCCAGGTGAGCAGCACTGCGAGGCACAGCCCTGAGCTGTTGCAGGACAGGAGGCTCCTTTGGGAAAGCCCTTTGCAGCTTTAGCCCTGATGCACTGGGTAGACAGTGAGTAATTTTTCCCTCTCTGGCTGTGAGAGCCTCACGACAGCAAATGGGGTAGAAAAAAGCTTCCAAGTCAAAACATGATTCCGTTCCTTCCCCCTTTCACTTCCCAACCCCACGTGCTTTGGAGCTGATGTTTTGGGGACAGCAACAAGAAGTATTTTTAACTGRTTGTGAGGCTGGCTAGACTGAGTAGGGATCTTGTCCTCACCAGAATGCCTCGTCTCTGTAGTGTACTCTACAAGGAAACAGTGCGTTGTGCAAGGAAAACAAAGGTATTAGTGTAGCTGTGTGAAAGTATAAACTGATGAGGGTGTGGACGGTTATCTTGTTCTGAGGTTTGGTGAACCACTGGCTGTAATGTAGGGTGGGAGGGAATAAACATTAACAACTAAAGCGCAGAGCACTTTGATTACAGGAGCAGTTGGTAGAAGGAAATAGTTGACACTTCCTTTTCTTTGATGAGTACAGCAAGCAGCTTCCAGAGTCTTAATCATTGAATTTACCTTTTTTCCCTTTTTTTTTTCTTTTTTTCTTTTCTTTCTTTTTTTTAAGATGGAAGTACAAACAGATTTTAGACTGGGTAGGAAGGGCAAAGAAGAACATCCCAGTATTTATAGTGCTTAGAGATGCCCACCTTTGGCAACAGAGTGAATGACAAAGGGCAATTTGGAAAATCCTTGAATAGTCTCTTCCCTGCTCTTCCCAGCTGTACAAGAACCTCTATGCCTGGCTGGGGAAGGGATCTCGGGTAATGGTGAGAGTTACATGCTTAAAGTTGGGGGAATCTAGTTCTCTCTGCCTAACCCCAGTATCTCAGCTTGAGAAGATCATATCCTGTATTATTTTCATGCAAATCCATCAGGGCCTACTTACGCAGTGGTACAAAGGTAGAGAGGCAAATATGAGCCCACTTGACCCAGAAGTTGCAGCTCAAAATGAAGCACATCTGCAGAAGCCTCCYGGGTTACTATGGGACAACAGCTCATTTCCTTCGTGTATGATACTCGGTAGGCCGCCGGCAGGCAGCCCTCAATTAGTTACCAGGCTCGCTAATTGCTGTCCTGTTTTTCATTTACCTAGTGGAGCTCTTCAAAACTATGTGACGCATTAGAAGTGGTGATGATTTATAAAATGAGGCTGACACTGGTGCTTTATTTTATGCCACTTTGACAGCTTCAGTAGCCTAGCTACATTAGTCAAGCTGGCCCCCTTCACAACAACCTTAGCCTATAAACTCAGCCAAGCTGATGCAGAACTGCTAGCAGATGGTCCCGGCTCCTGGCCTGGCTTATTTGGCAGCTGGAGGTGCACACAGAAGGCTGCAGAGCTTTTGTTTGGGTCTCGAGGGGCCTTGAAAACACAGCTGAAGGTTGCACTTGTCTTAGGCTGGAGGCTGGCTTGGTTGCTGCATAGCTCCAGAGCATGGGAGAATCTCCAGGAGACTCTCAGCTACTCCCAGATCCCTCCCTCTTCCACTTGAGCCCAAATGCTGGTGCAGGAGCCCCAGGAAATGACCCAGGTCTGTGCATGAATGTGACAGTCTGATGGCCAATTTCTGGTCTGCACAACACACTGGGAAAGAGAAAGCACACAGATAAATGACCACTTAATATGTGCACCAGGGTCCCTAGTGGCAGATGACACCATCTAACAACACATTTCCACAGCGTCTGAACTAGCACTTCTTAGGCTGGCTGTTAGGGTGCTTATCTAGAGCAGAGGTGGGTCCCTGCTGCACGGAGACTTTTCTTCTGTTTGTTCTTGCTCTGTAGCACTAGCTATAAGCTCCTCGCAGGGTGTTTAGTGGTGTGTGGCTGCACGTGTGCGTGCGCGTGGGCGTGCATGTCTGTGTGTGGCTTGGCAGCCCCGTTTCGCGTTGCATAGTGCGCCTCTGCCCCTGCAAGGCTGCTCACAGGCTTCCTCGTGTTGCTGATTCGGCGCAGGGCCAGCCTGAGCCCTCTGACCTCTGTGGGGGCCATCRGTCCTGTTAGTCCCTTCAGAAGAGCATAAACAAAGCTGCTGGGTTGATGCGTCAGCAAAACAACAAATGCAAGTTCTTACATTTTACCAGAGGAATTTAGTCCTAATTATTTACTTACAGTTGTTTGCTGTTTGCCTAGCAAAGAGGCAGTGCTAAAATAACATTACATGAAACCCAGCTCTGTCACTTAATGGCTACTTTTTCTTTTTTTTTTTTTTTTTTCCATTATCTGCACTCAGCAAGTTCTGTGGTAAATTTGAGCATAAAAGTACTGTTTTTCTTATAGACGCTTTGCCGCACAAGATGTTCCTACTTTGGTATCTAAGATGAAATGTGGGGGGCAGCGCTGTTACTTTTTAACTCCACTATAAATAAAAATTTGGAAGAAGCTAACTTCGTGGGAATTCTGCATAGAGCTGCTCTTACAGAGGTGCCTTGCATGAGTGTGGGTGGTCTGCATTAAAGTACCAGGGCAAATAGGCAGGAGGTYGGCTGCCAGCATTGCCAGGAATTACCTGGCACTTGCAGTCTAAAAATCCTTGGCATAACCAGCAGGCTGCAGGGAGCAGGGCAGAGCTCAGCTTTGTTTCTGTGCTGAGCACTGTTCGCTTCCTTCAGCTGCACTGTGGCACCACAAGCCTGGGGCAAACTTATAAAAGAACCTAAATCTGGCCCTGATAAACCTTCGAACGTACTTGAACCGAGGCAAAAAAGAGTGTCATTTGTGTTCAGAGGGTTGGAGGACAAGACAAACGTGGGATAGCTGGGGATGATAAGGTCAGGTGATTACCACTGCAACTAGCAATTATTTTCAAATCGTGGGGAAGTTCCCTATCTTTACTTCTTTGCAGCCTTCAGGTTTCTGGAAGTATGTAAGCAGGTCACAATCTTTCAAAATAATTCTGGAGCTGAAAAGTTAAGTTCTCGCAAGTTCTAATGTCCATGTTATGCTTGTCTGTGACGTTCCTCTCCAGTYGTGCCTTGGCCTTCAGCATGCTCAGCACAAACCTCTGCTGGTTGCTACACCAAGCATTTACTCTGCTTTTTTACCCCATCCTGCCAAAAATGGCCAGAAACACTCAGCGCTCYCAGAATTAGAGCAGAGCTAAACTGCCGTAGTCCAGCAACAGCTACCTTGCTTAGTCCTAACATTCACTGGAAACAAAATAAAACCACAGTGCCCTCTCTACTCAGGCACAGCTTTGATTGCTTGTCCACATACGTATGCAGCTAAATACGGACACTCATTATCACCTATTTACTGATAGCAGTGAGTGCCTCTTGTCTTCGAAACCTGCATGATTTAGGCTCTGTTGCCAGTTCAGACAAGTGACCTAACCRGAATACTTTGCACTTTCCAAACCACCTGATGTCTACTGACTGCTGAGATTTCCGTGGAGGAGAGATTAGCCCTAGCCTTGTCCCRCTGGGATGCAGCTGTGTTCCCGTGTTGGTGCTCTCCCAACTCAGCCACATTACAGATGCATCAGTGCATGCTCGGGCTCAGCGCTGGTACATTGCTGCCTCAGGCGGTAGCGTCAGAGCCTTGGAGCTRCCTGCTGTACTGCCCTGACTGGTCACTGAAAGAGCGGGAAGACCCGACCTAGGGAGACCATGTAGCCATGGATCATGTTCCAGTGTGGTTCCTGCTATGGCCAAAAACTCATCTTATAAAGGTGAGGTCTAGAGCAAAGCAGCTGGGCTGTATTTCCTTGCTGTGTCCTTGGCTTGCTGTGTGCTCTTGGGCACGCCGTGTACCCGTGTGCTGCCTTAGCTTCCCTTTCTGCGTGACACAATGCTCAGCACGTGCAAACGCTGTGGACTTTCATTCAACAGYATTTAAGTGCTCAGAGAGCCCTCATACTTTCCAAAGTGTTGAAGAGCTGCTACGTACTGCCAAGAGACCTTCCCATACTGGAGCCCACAACAAGCAGGCACCAGGCTGAGGTTTTCTCTCCTCTGAAAGAAAAGGTGTAACGCAGAGCAAGACTCCAATGGCTTATTAATACACTAGGAATTACGGTCTGAAAGAGAAAGACTTGGAAATGATGTTTCTCATGTATGAATGAAGGCTAATCGTAATAAGGACAACACAAAGAAAAAGTGGGTTGTATGRTCTGCTAACCTCACTGTAATGCTGGTGTTACGGTTCTGCATGAACCATCTGGGTTTGTACCTCCCTGTAAAGAACCAAGGACAACGCGTTTCTGTCCCGTTTCCTCTTAATACGGGTATGACCACAGCTTCCCCCGCCTGCTGGGAGAAGCTCTTATTCAAAGGTCTGGTTCAGCGTCCATGTTCTGGCTCTGAATGGGTATATGTCTCCGAATAAAGCCTGAGAAAGCGCTATATACCAGTGCCTGCTGGCCTGAATTCACATCTCAAATCACAGCTCAAGTTCTCGGTCATTTCAACGTTACGGAAACCAAACCATTCATCAGGACCTTGTTTCAGAAACGGAATGAACACCGCTGCGCTGGTGCCGCGAGGGAGGCCGTTCCCTCCCCGAGCGGGGGAACCGGCCAGCCTGGAGCGCTGGCGCCTGTAACCACGGAGCAGGATTGCCAGCGCCTGCCGAAGCCCAAAGCCGGGACCAAACAGAAACGAGCTGCCGCGGCTGCGGGAGCCGCCGGTGGGCCAGCTGCCTGCGCCCAGCCGTGGTCGCGTCGCCCCGCACGTCGCCCCGGCTCCCCGCTCGGGCTCGGGCCGCCCTGGGGCCAGCCGCTCTCTGCGAGCCCGAGCCGGTGGCCCCACGGCGAGCGTGACCGAGGGAAAGGCAAACTCCTGCCGGAGAGCGGGAAGGGCAAAAGCCTCGCAGGTCAGCGGCGTGCCCTGAGCCTCTAACCTTGAAACGTGGGTTCCAAAAAACTTCACTTCGTGACGCACCGTGTTTGCCATCATCCTTTTAGCGAGTCTCGTCTTCGTACACGGGCATCAGCTTGCGGTGGAACACGGGGCCGCAGCGTCCTTCCTGTTCCGCGGTCCTGAGAGGAGCCTTGTTATTCCCCAGGATTTCTGGAAGGGGGCACTCTGGCACCAGGATTGCCGGCAGTGAGCTGCTGTCTGCACGCAGGGCTTTTTTCCTGCTAATGTTTGCTCCTCAGCCCAAAAGGAGAGCTGTTAGGAAAAATAAACAGTTTATTTCCAGCTTTGAGACAGAGACATTAGAGGAGAAGGATAAACCTCAGCTCGAGGGACAAAGATAATGTAGCAGTGAATTTACTGAAATATCAGGGCGAATGGGAATGACATAACGAAATAATCGGAAGGGGAAAGGAAAAGAAAGTAACACAGATGATAAAAAATTAAAATGGCAAACACAGCACGACAAGGAGCAATTACCCCAGGCTGGAAGAAAAGGAAACGTACAGCGCAGGGGTATACTGAGAGTAGCAGAAGAGCGGAGCTCGAAATGAAACCAATAAAACAAAAATATAATTAAGAGCAATTCAAGGCACCCAGATGCACCCGGAGTTCAGCTCTGACGCCAAACACTGCCCAGAAGCGCTCCCAGCTGCTCAGCGGCGCACAGCCCCGCTCCTCCCCTTGCCCCCGGCATTTCTTGAGGCGTGAGAAAGAGCGCGGACCTGCCCCAATGCTCCCTCCCAGCTGGGGCCTGGCACTAATAATACCTGATACCCTTCACTTCGCTTCTTTGTTGTTGTTGTTACGGTTTTAGCTGCATTACTATCTGCCTCTTTTTGGTGTTTCTTTTCTTTTCCTCCTAAACTAGGACTCACAATTTAACTTTCTCTTGTTTAAACACAGAGATTCTCCTCTGCCCTGCACATGCACATGCACGTGGGCATACACACACATATGCATGCGCGCGCACACACACACACACACTGTAATGTGATTCCAGGAGTTGGCACTTGATGGAGAGCATCAGTTGCAGACAAGACATTGCAGTGGTAGCAGCTCTTAAATTCCCCAGGGGCTGATGTTTTCCCTGCAAGATGAAACCATCCGAGTAGAATCACATGGCCTTGCTATCACTGCAGGGAGACACAGCATGAGGAGCCCAGCAAGAGAGAGTTGGAAGAAAGCAAAGACAGGGAATAGACACCGAGGGAAGGAACTGATTTTTTTTTTCCCTTCACCCTCTTTTTTTAATTAGCAGAAAGTGTAGTCTGTCATGCTAGAAATGGCTTGTGTTTGTTAATCACAGCTCATTTGGTTGTGTAGGAAGACATAAACAGAGCTTCAAACATGACTGATCAGAGCTGCAGAGCCAGCCCTATGTGTTATTTTCGCTGCTCCCATGAACTCCTTACACACTGGTGTGCAACTCTTACTCCAGAGTGTGCTGCTCCATCTCCCTCGGGCTCATTTTTGTCCTTCTGTGATAGGACTGTAGGTAATTGAAAAGATGAGCTCAGTTGTACTGCTTCAGGCCTCAAGTCTCAGCTGTGTTGTCTCATACCCAGCAGTACTTCTCATCCTTGCTAAAGTAACTACATCTTGTCTTCTGCTGCTTATGTTGTTTCTGCTCTACCCACTTGCTGTTCAAAGAGCAGGGACCTCTGCCCTGATCTTCTAGTGCTTCTGGTCATCTATCCACTCTTCCCTGAGCAGCTATGCATAGCCCACTGCTCACCTGCCTGCTGAAAACCCCTTGGTGTCCTGCTGGCAGGTGTGCAGCCGGCCTCAAAGCTGTCCCCCCACCATCCCTGCTGTGTCCTGCCTGTCTGGCCACCTCACCCAGTTCATGATGTCTGACTCAGGGCTGCTGGAGCTTTCTCCCTCCTACTCTCACTTGTCTACTTGTTGCTGCCCATACCACCAACCCCACAACACAGGCAAAGTTAGCAACAGAGGCAAAATTCATGTTTGCACTGAAGCCCAGTATAACAGCAACAAATGGTATTTTATTAAAGACAAGTGACTGAGGTTGGGAAGAGAGTTAAGGGGTGACTTATCATAAGACCAAGAAATCCAGGACACCAAGAATGGAGCAGTATATGTTTGACAGCTCTGTGATGCCAGAGACTCAGCTGTTTCAAGTACTATTTTTATGTTGAATCAAGAGTTTGAATTTCTTCAGTTTCTCTAACTATTGACTCAACACCAGACCAGATGATCTACTAAGGATTCAGGAACAAGTTGTACTAGGGATCTTTGAGGTTATCTGTTCAAGCAGGAGGGCAAGAGTCCCATTTTGCTGAATTTAACTCATGCCAAGACAATATCTCTGGATGCTGGCAAACTTTTAAAGGAATTTTTTAAGTGGTTCCTCAGGACAACTCTTGCATCTAAATTCTTCAAACTATATTGATCTTTTGCTGCAGGGGAAACCCAGTTTACTTTCCTTTTTACTTGCATATAATCCTAATTCGTCTTGTAGATGAATAGTAGGAGCAGATAAGAAAGTCTCTACTCTAAACCCTGTGACTCCAGCATTGTCCCTTGGGCCTGATCTGCAGTTCAAAGATGGCTTCCATGGCAATACACTATATGTCTGATGCAGAGCTGTTCTGGTGTTGGTACTGCTGGATAGCTGGAGCCTTCAGCTGCAGAAAAAAATAAGCCAAGAGGGGCTTTCAAAGCAGAACTCTTTGAGACCCTGCTATACCTTCTGCTTACCTTCACCCCATACACTGAGACCTGCTGCAAAGATGTCCTGCCACAGAATTACTACCTCTACCTATGGATCTCTGTGGTACATCTCCTGAGGCTCTTAGCCACCCAAAGATTTTTGGTGTGTGCATCATAAAGTCAAGAAGTTTAACCCTCACCTTCCCACCCTAAGACATTCAGAGTGTAATTTCTGTTTACATATAAAGATGACTCAGAAGCTCCAAAATGATTCACAAAGATTTGAAAAGCTTGTATTTACCTAATTTGATCTAAACTGGCACAGTCACCTCACCCCACCTTCCAAAGCTGGTTTATCCAGGCTGCAGATGAACTGTGCCATGGATGAAGAGATACAGCATAGGTCCTGTGCAGAACAGCTCTGCCTACTTTTACTTCCTAATAGTGGCAACAGTGTTTCTAGGGCTGACTCAGGTCCAGAATAATACAACCTCTACTGCCACGCTCCTCTGCTGCATCTCACACCCCCATGCCATCCCTTGCATTTGCAATGGGGTAAACCCCAGTACAGTTGATCACCTTTCATACCTCCGCTGACATGCAGCAATGCTCTTAAAAACCAGAGATATCCAGGAAACTAGAGACCCTTGTCCCTGAGCCATTTATGGTTAACCTGATTTCTTTGCATTCAGCCCAGCTTTAACAATCACAGACTGAGGGGGTCACTAGGAGACTATTTTCAGTGCAGCGGAACAGGGGGTGAGCAAGGGCCCTCTGCAGATAAGAGGTCAGCGGTGATAGGGCTGGGAATGCAGTAACCAGACGCTGTAAAGGGCCTGTCAGCAATGAACTGTTGGACTCAAACAGTCTGGTGTTTAGTGACTGAATCTCAGGGCTTTGGCCAATGAGGCACGCTCAGTTTGTGAGACTGACTGACACAAATCCAGCTGTGGGGTGGGTGCATGGCAGTGCATCCACTTCAGCAGCACACTGTGGTACAGTGGTGTGTCCTGAGTTTCAGCAGTAACCTGTGGGGTGTTAATGCCTCTGGCCTGTGAGCACCAGTATGATTGGGCTGGGTGGGTCTCTCTGTGGCTTAGCCATTTGTCTCTTGAGTGAGCACAAGAAGATAGTAAAAAATCTCAGACACCATCTGCAGACCACACTCCATGGCAGCATGGACACTCCACTGCTGTAAGCCTGCACTGCAGACTGCAAAGTGTTGGCTTCCTGCTTGAGGTGAACACTGGAGCTCTAAGAATTGGCTTAGTCTTACCAGGATAGCTATGTGATTCTGCTAAGCCAGTTGCATTGCTTTGCTGCAGGTGGTGAATGAAGGCATGCATCTAGCCAGACACAACATTTTCAGTGTCTCTCAGAAGAAGATGAGGAAGGAACTGAATAGGCTTTGGTCGTAAAGTTGCTATTTCTCATTCACTGTCAGACCTGGGCCCACAAGAAAAGGTTTGACTGGGAAGCAACCATTGGCTGACTGATGGAGTAAGACACACAAGGCAGCCTTCACACAGACCTTTGCCAACTTTACCCCTCTCTACTGAGGTGGGTATGTCACTGTGGTCACTAGTGTCTACTCAAGCCTAAAGAAGCATCTTTGTCTCTTCAAACCTGGTAATGCCTAGCTACCACCGGTGTGTGGCCAGTGAGGGCAGCATCACAAAGTAAGCAGCAGGAGCTCTTATCTGGCATTAGAAAGAAAGGTATCTAAATTCATACTCATTGCAGATTGCGTACTCATTGCAGAGAAGTCATCAAAGGTTTTGCATGTGCGGGTTTTCCAGCTGTGCTGCTCTGATTCACAGCATATCTTCATTCTAGGCCTGGCAGAGATTTTTCATCAACCAGGGAGATTTTTTTCTCTGTCATCCTGAAGCCATGGTGGACTACCTCAGACATTTCATTGTCCTCAGTAATAGATGGCCATGCCAAGGAGATGATGCTTGGTTATTTAGCAATATGTGTCTGTGGCAATATAGTTCTACAAGATCAAGAATTTCTGCCATACACTTTTCATCAGTGTAATACAAAGAAAGACCAAATCAATCAAATCTAATAATGATTATTGCCTCTAATTTTTGATCAACCAAAACAATGCCAAGGACAAATTTTTTAAGAGCCCTTGCTTATGGCAAAGCAGCGCTAACTCTTTTTTTTTTTTTTTTTTTTGGCTGCTGCTCTCATTAATTAACATAATTTGTACTTCCATTGTGATGAGAAGCACTTAAGAAGGATGCCAAACATAGATATAAAAATTAACAGTGAAGATCAAGCCAAAAGATGCTGTCTGGGAGGCACAACTAAGCTTTCCCACACTGTCACTTTATTGCATTCCTTTCTTTAGCAAGCCCTTCCCTAAGGAGATTATAAATCGCTCAGAGAGTAAACCTTACTGTTGAGACTCTTAATGTGAATAAAGATTGCTGGACCATACCCCTGGCCTTCTTACCTATTTGCAGAATATCTAGAACACTTTGGGAGTTGGGGTAAAATAAGAAAAAAAAAACACGGTTCAGTTTTAAAGTTCATCAAAGGTAAACTACCTTTCTGAACCATTTGAAACCATAAAATTATGCAAGAATAATATTTAGATGCAGTTGAAAAAAATCCGAATCACTCTTCAGATTCCAAGGTCTACCACTTAGATGCCCCACATCCTTCAAAACCACCACACAGCTGCATGGGCCCATAGATCACATGCCCTTAGCATATCCTACAGCTAATAGTTTGAACCTTTGGAGGTGTAGTTCCTCCACGAAGCCCTCTTTTTCTAAACATCCCTGGCAGTCCTTGAAACATTGGGGTGTGGCACTTCTAAGTAATGTAAACTCACATCAGCCTTATCAAGAAGGAATGTGAATAACAAATTTAGTATGAGGCTCAAAGACTTAAAGCAACTTCTTAGCCTCCTCTTCATCTTCCCTTATCCATTCCACAAGCTTATACCTTCACCCTTTCAGTCCAAAAGCCTTAGAACTAAATTATGTGCATTTTATCTGACCTTATTAATGTTTGATAATAAGAATATATCATGGGCTGCAAAAAGTGTAAAGTATTTTGATAATGATTAGGTAATAACTTAATGTAACCTTTAACTGAAGAATTTCCTGCAATCTGGACAGTCATTTACTGTCTCACATTTTCTCTCCATCCCATGTGGAAGCCTTCCCATCAAATAAGCACTGAGCTAATCCTACACCCTAGTAAGAGGAAAAGGGCTTCTCCTTTACTTTTAGGCTCTTGCCAGGTATCGTTGAGATCTCTTTTCCTCCAGCAGATATCAAGAATCAAAAGTTATTGGTGGAAAAGTTCAAAAGGGCAGAGATGATACAAAAAAAAAAAAAAAAAGAGAGAGAGAGAAGCACACACACACACAGAGTATGACTGCTTTGTCTGGATAAAAACTGAGATAAAAGTAAAATAATTTTAAATTCATATGGATTTCATTTCCCTTCTTCATTTATCCATAATGCTTATACTCCCTCCATCTTCCTGCTACTTGCAGGGCAGAATTCAATTTGCTGTCGTTTACAGGACTCTAGCAGTGAGCAGAGAACTGTTCTATGCTGTCAACCATTCAGTTACCAGTCAAATGACACTGTATTAATTAAAAAAAGGTTAAAAAAGTGTGGTTAGCATGTATGGAGCAAATGGTGGTGTAAGCAAGGAGTAAGGACTCTGAAGGAAAGAGAATACTCTACTGTAATATTTTGGCATCCTCCAACCCCCTCGTGTTGTCTCACATCACACATGAAGATGCCAATCTCTTAAGGAACCTGATCTTTTCCTGAGCTAAGACAAATAACAACAACATATCCAGGCTCCTGAGTGGCAGCATAAAGAACTCATTCCGAGATCAATCCATAGACTTCATCCTGCCGGCTCTGTCAGCCATCACTTACTATAATAAGTTCATCCTGAACCTAAAACTTCCACTATAAGCATTTCTTCCTCAGCATTTGTGCATGTTTGTTAATGAAACAGCCCAAGAAGTCACAAGCAAAACTTCTGTGGAATTTATATCACTTGACCTGTGGAAACAAAACACTRTTCCACGTGGCTGGTTCCCGGCAGTAAGACGTGCCAGTAAGGCTGAAGCATATTGGGATGGGAGAGCTGGAGGGGTTCAGGATGCTTCTACGTGCTGGAGACATGACACCTGTCACATAGCAGCTGCAGAGCAAGGGCTAGACCCCTTTCTGCCTGGAAAACAAAGGCAACAAAATTATTTCACAATTTCAACAAAACAAAATTATTTCACCATTTCTGTTCCTCTGACAGAACAACATACATTACTTGCAGAACACCTGCATGTGCCAGAAAGAAAGGTTTTGTCTTTCCTGATACTCTAATTCACTGCTTTGTTCTATTAATTTTATTAATAGGTTCAGTCTTTGAATCTTCAGGTGACACTGTTTCATCATGGCAAGTGTTTCACAATAGGAGACATGCAGAACCTAGTAAAGCTTTGTGTGCGCAGCTCTTAAACACCTGCCAGAAAGCTTAGAAGAGCCCAGTAAAGCGAGCTGTGTTTAAACCACCATCCAGAGAAATTCATTTAAATGTGCAAACCTGATTCAAATGATTGTAGGGAGTTTCACTAACAAAGTTATACCCAAAGGATGACATTTACTATGGCACATAAGGAAGAGACCAGGCTGTTCTACACTGCACTTAAAGGTGTTGATGAAACTGTTAAGTGAGGCAGTGTACAAGACTAGTTCTCTAGACAGGAATACTATGCACCTTGGAAGGATACATGGTGCAGTAATGAACACATCCAAAGCACATGAAATGCTGCATGACTGAAGTGATCAGCTGAAGTGGTTCAAAACCTCGTTGATGGAGGAGTTTCAAGTTTTTACAATTCGCCGGTACTTTTCACCACTGACTTAGGCAAAGCTCCTCTATTTAAACTACAGTGTTCCCAGCAAAACTCATGAAATCTGAAGACTGCTGAGAGGAAGCAGAGGGTAAGTCGGAGCAGATCATTTCTAAATCCTRCTTGTCACACAGTCTAGCAAGCTCCTCGTCYTGGGATTTGCCCTACTTTAGGCTAGCTGGAGTTGCCTTCTTCCTGAGACTTGTTGGGTAGTTTTGGCAAAGCAGTTTGGAAGCTTTCAGTTCCCCTCACCTCCATGTTTACTGYGTCAGGAATGTCAGTGATGCTGCCTAGAAGCCAGAGGAGTGGGTGCTGCGTGTCCCCTTTCTCCTGCACAGGCTGGAGTTGTTGACGGCGGAGCTCCCGCAGCAGTCTCTGGCACAGTGCAAAGAGGGCAGCTGAGAAGGCCCAYGAGAGGGAGCCTGACGTGCAGGAGGATTATCTATGAGCTTTGTGAGCTCCCGTGGTTCTAATTCCAGATATCATTTTTGTGTCGCTCCAGCTGGAAGTGTTCATTCCCCTGTTTTTGTGCCCCATGGTACAGTCCCAGGGAAAACTGCAGTGTTATTTCTGAAGAAGAATGCCTGAGTTGCAGAATCAAGGTGGTTGCTGGAAAGAAGTTCTTTTTACCAAGCATTTAATTCAGYTGGAAATACTAATTTCTGTGTAACCCAGTTTGAAACATAGTGTTCCAACCAGCCCAGTGTGGGGTCACAGAGAAAGATCCAAAGGAAGCAGCATAAAAACTTCCTGAGCTTCTCACTGCACGTCTGTGCCTAGAGTCCTCAAGGGGATGAGATCAGCCTGCATCCTGCAGTCCATGTCTAGAGACTGTCATTGCTCATCCCATTACATCTTGGCTGAGGAACCAAGGTGATTCGTTAGATACACGGCATTTCGCAATAGGGCCATCAACCTGTTAGGAAGCATTTAACAAACATTTGTATTGTGAATCCAGATAGGCTGATATTAGGCTGACAAGGAGGTGTTAATGCCATCGGACCTGGAACAGATACCAATGTGGTGATGCTGGGATGCTCCATTTGTCCATCCTGGGTGTTCCTTCCTAGAAAGGGAATGCACTCCGGTCCTCCTGACTGGAGACAAGTGAGACGTGGTATGTTCAGAACAGAAAGTTTAGTTTGTCATCCTGCTCCAGGCTGCAGTGATAGAGGTCAGGGCTGTCTGACAGGTACCCCAGGACAGCCCTGATTACAGAATTCGCATCTACTATCACTTCTTCCATATCTTGACCCTCCCTTTCTCCACCCTACTCTTCTCTCAAATAAACAACCCTTACCTTATTACTTTTCCCCTTTGATCCCAATTTGGCTACATCCGCATCCAAATTTGGCATTTCTGCTAACATTACCTAGGTAATCTTGGCCTTATATGGTATTACTGGCACAGTTACCTAGGCACTGTTGGCTTTTGAAGATTCCACTCCCAAGAAAATTCCCAAAACTCCTTTTCAGTTATCTGTGCAGTCTGATCATTTCTCACACAACTTACTTTCAACCATCTGTGAAATCCATCCATTCCTCATGGCACTGTATGTAACTTTTGTTGGCCTCTCACACTGGTAGCTGTCATGTCTGGGAATTGCTCATGTCATGCCCAGCAGTTTTTCATGTCCTGTACAGTTAGCTTAAAGGCAGGTCAGGGCATGGTCATCTTCCTGGAGCCTTGTAAAAATACATGATTTTCAAGCAGCCTGCGATGTCCACAGCAGATGTGTTCTGCAAGAACCACTGAATGGCCCAAAGAACTCTGAACAGACTCTGACTAAAATCATTCTGGACCTTACAGAAGCTCTGCCAGGAAGCCAGGTGCATCAGGACTCACAGCCAGGCTGCATTTCTCAGCAGGGAGGTTTTAAATGACTAATATTTCCTGGCATCAATATATTGGTACATCTGTCAAAAGAACCATTGGTTATGCTGCATCACTACAAAACAACATTCACAGCATAACCGAGCAATGATTCTATATGAGAAGAACATTTGAACAGCTGAGGTGCAAATACTCTGCCTCAGTATACAGATCCATGGTTTGAACAGGCACCTGAACTAGGCACAAACTACAGATTGGTGTCAGCAGAAAAGTAGGGCTCAGTAACATCCATACTTGTACTTCTTCTGAGTTTTTGCAAAAGCAACAAGAAAACTCTACTACTTCTCACAGAGAATAGAGGTTTGTGTAATTATAGCACTTTTAGACTGAAGATTTCCCTTCTGTATAGAGCACTAGCACACACCCAAAATAGCCAGCTCTCTCACAAACCTTGGCACCTGACCTCCCATCTGAGTGCAAGAGGTACTACCCTTCACTGAGTAAGGAAGTGCCCAGGCATCAGCATGCACGTGAGATGTAAGAGTGAAAGCTAAACGGTCAGCAGGCAAGCCTGCCCGTCTCTGCATCAAATTTGCATCGAGCAGCAGGAGAACGTTTCATCTGCAGTAGACACAGGGCAAAGAGAGATTCCTCCCTTCTTGTGCCAGCTGTTACAGACCTTGAGAGCTGAGAGGGGCTCCCCTGTGGAAGTCAGACCTCTTCTAAGTCTCTTTGGAAGCCCAGAAAAAAGGAAAAACTTCTTCTGTACTTCCTTAGTGAAATCAGAACCTGTGATAGTGGTCCTGAAAATATTACTGGGGTTGGCTGGTGCACAGGTGGAGTAGAAATGTATCACTGCAGCTGTTGGCTCATGATTGGGATTCTGAAACCTGGTTTATTTGTCCAGCCTCTTGTCTAGGCACTTCCTGATTAAGATCCTAATTACTACTTTCCTTCCCACCAAAAAAGAGAGATGATTGTTAGCTGTGTTCTGAAGTTAAAAACTCTGTCATCATCCCCACTTCAGGAAAAAAAATATTGCGTGGGAATAATAGAGTGTGTAGGAGCATTCAAATGTCTGAAGCCAAGACTAAAGGCAAATCAGAGCAGATAAAATGTGACAAGATAGAATTAACACTGGATGATAATTCAGTTCCAGTATCAATTTCTTTAACGGAATTTTGAATAAAAATGAAATTACGAAGAATACCATGACCAGTGCCCTGTGTGGTCGCTGCGTACCCCTTCCATACTGAATGCAGTTCAGCAGCCAAGTTCCTGTGTCACTGCTGGTGGGTGCCTGCAAAGGCTCACCAGGCTGCACGCCTGCAGGCTGCTAAAGGCTTGTGGTGATCTCACCATGGATGGTCACTTACTTTCACTGCAGGGCAGCATGGGCTCTGAAACAGTCCTTGGCATTAAACGTGAGCCATCAGCCCCAAAAGCGCTTTGATTCCAGGGGGAATCAGAAAAAGTCCTCACCTGTTTTTTGCTGCATGGCTTTTGTGGCATGGATTGGAAATGGATCAGCCCAACTTGGGCTTTTAGCCCTGGGCTGAGTGCAAAGTCATTGTGCAAACACACATTCTGCAGGGAGAAAAATCCTCTCCTGCTCTGGCCAAGCCTGCAAAAGCTTTTCCTTCAGACTTTTTCCCTACAGGGTCTCAGCAACGATATTCACAACTTTCAAATGTCAGCAACAGGATACTTCTGAATGGAGCACACGCAAGCGAATGTGGGATTATAAGAAGCAGATGCTCATTTTAACACTGTCGACTCAAGGCAGAGTGCTCTGCTCTGGGCTTTAGAGAGAGGATTCAGGGGCAGTAGCTCTGTCTTTGTTGTTGCCACTTATTCCCTCCATGCAGACCTTTGTGATCGTCTCTCCAGCTCTATAACTCTTTGCAGGACAAAGTCTGTACTGTTCTGCCCCATCCCACCTCTGCTGTCAGAACGACTTCCAGGGAAAGCTAATGTCTCTGGGGGACATTTCTTTTGTACACGTGCTGCATCCAAATGAAGCAGTGCATGCAGTACTGATGCCAGGACCTGCCTAAGGGAGTGGAGGCCCTGTTTGTCCTGCTATAATGCAAAAATATTGGGTTGAAAAAAGTGGGAGGATACACGAGGAAGAGAGCAGAATTCCCTGCCATTTCTCCTGTCAAGTGCCAGACAGGCATCGTGCTCTTGAGAACTGCCCGGCAAAGAGACACCTTGGGGCCAGGGCCAAGAAGACAAATGGTCTCCACCATCCTGCAGGAGAGGCACTGACCCAGCAGTGGCACAGAAACTCACCCTCTCCTGACAYGACTGAACTCCRGAAGAGAATGGTGGTTAGGACGGAGGTGATCTGAGGGTGATGGAGCAAGCTGACTCAGACTGAATGGAAAAGGACYTTGGTGACTGTCCAGGCAGATCYGGAGAGCGGCYRCCYCTCTGTGAGACCCRCCTGTRMCACAGTAGAGCCTCCCTGGGAGCTYTGTCCTGCAGARGAGCCTYGGGGCCAGCCCCAGCACTGGGGGACAGAGAGCAGCAAGCCCAGTTTGGGAAGACTGAGATGCCAGCGGTTTTGGTGTGCTCTCTGGGACTCAGGAGGCAAAACTGAAGTCCTTCCACCTCCACAGTTCCCCAGCACTGAGACAGAAGTCTGAGCCTCCAAGGACAACCAGATGCATCGCACAAGGAATCAGAGCATCTCAGCACCCAGGTGAAGCTGATTTCTCATCTCTTTGTGCTCCATCTCTTCTCAAACACAGGGATGCTGGCTGCCTCCCACCATAGGCACCTAGTAAGAAGAYGACCATAAATAGTATTTGTCATCCTGAGACASRCTCTTGGATCTGGTGGTGAGCTTTCTGATTCCCTCTCRCTGTTTTTCCAGCTGTGGCAGCTTGGACACCTCTGCTTAGCTCCTCCTGCTGGAGCTTGGGATCTCAGCCTTCGTGCCTGGCTGCAAATGGGGCAGCCRGTCTCTGCTGGCTTCCCTCAGCCAAGCTGTCGRCAGGCACAGGTGCTTGGCAGTGTGTAGTGTGACACTCATTAGCTACCYGCTGTGTCGCTCTGCTGTCCCTGTGGCCAAGCAGGTCAAGGTGGCATTTCCCTTCAGAGGAGCCCTGTGGGACTGTCTGCCCTGGCTTTTCTGAGCACTGCAGCAAAGCCATNTCCCTGTGGCCAAGCAGGTCAAGGTGGCATTTCCCTTCAGAGGAGCCCTGTGGGACTGTCTGCCCTGGCTTTTCTGAGCACTGCAGCAAAGCCATAAATGGATCAAGGCCCCAGCTCGCAGGAATCAGCACTGTGCTGCTGAGGTCTGTTGTGCAGTGTCAGTTCATGTCAACCCTAAATCTGCCAGGTAAAAGCTTCTGGGCAGTGTGGCAGTTTGACCGGCATTCAGGTAGCCCTCCCTGAGCAAATAGCCAACTACCACATGTCCACATTTCCATCAGCTCCACACAGAAAATGGCCAAGGTTATACCCATCATCACAGCATGGCAAAATGGCACTCAAGGACAGTTCTGGCTCTCCTGACTGAAGGAAACCTGACTGGCTACTGACACACTGAGTGCTTCCCTCAGCTACAGGCACTCTTCACACAACTTGCAGGAGAGCCCCAGCTGCTAAGCTGATGGCAGGCTGTGTCCTGCTCTCTGGGGCCATGCTGCAGAAAGTCAGGCTGCATCTGCATGTGGCCAAGCAGGTCAGGATTCCCCTTTGCCATCAAGAGACCTCGAGGAGCTAATGTTACTCAAAGGATGCTGCAGCTGCAGTGGAGAAAGCTGCACTCTGCTAGAATTGCCCCAGGCATTTGATGATGACCCAGAGCAAAGCACTCCTGGGCACACTTTGTGCCTCCAGGAGCTCAGCAATGAGCTGCTCTGCTTGACCTAATGGCTGAAGCAAGTTTTGTGGTGTGGATTTGGTGTGCAGAAATGAAATGGCAAGGTTTATGCAAAAGAAACTGATACCCTAATGAGGACTACAAGAGTCATCAGAGATGCAGGGAAGGATTTCACTATTTGTGCTAAAGCAAGAGTACCAGCACTCCACACCTCTGGATCTGACCACTGAGAAATTGCTCACAAAGCACCAGATGGCTGAGGAGCAAGGATCACTCCATACTTGCCTCAAGGGCCACTACAGAGAAGCACTGTGGACCTCCAAAACCATCTTCTATATTTTAAAAACTACTTTGGGCATCATGGAGATGAGAGGTCACTTGGCAGTCATAGTAGGAGTCTCCAGAACTCCATCAGCCACTGCTTTGCCTGAAATTGGCCTCCCAAAGCTTGGCCAGAGCAGCTCTTCCTCTTGGGGTTACCAGAGGTCCTCCTCCTTGTCATAGCTGGAAAACAGGGCTGGGACAGACCTTCTTAACTCCCCCTTGCAAACCTGACATACACAGCCCAAGGCTGACTGTATTCACTTCACTTCTTGCCATCTCAGGTCCCTT
>NW_028186945.1:375736-383881 GCF_003343005.1 Rhea americana | reverse complement strand
CCTCCATGGGGAGACTGGGTCATCTGAGAGTAAGACTTCAAGTCTGCACGTGGAGCAAGGGTTGACCTGTAGGAGAGGACAACCAGCTCGGCCCCTCTCATTAGCCTTCTCATGGCTTCTCCCCCCTCCAAATCCACTGAACTATTCTTTTTCCATATCCTCATGTTCTCCCCCTAGAAGGGAGAGWTTCCCAGGATGTCTGATAACTAACTGCCACCAGCAGTCATCCAGTACCACCATCACCCAGCTCCCGGGTACAATGCAGAGCTTTGGCCTCTGACCAGGCAAGACTCAAAGAGAAATGGCATTTTGCTGTTCTCCCTTTACAACAGCTCTGCTCACCTTTATGGACACACAGCTGCCTCGTTTCACATCCTCTGCTCCGCAATTCTGTGGTCGCTGTTGTCCACCCTCTCCCCCATCCCCATCCCTTGCACAGTGCTTAGGGCCTTGTCCTGGAGGCGTCCAAGCAGGGTGTCTGCCATCAGCATGAGTAATCCCACAAGTAACGTCACAAACACGGCAGCAAAGAGCTTGTGGAGAAGCAAGAAGCACCCGAGAGACTCCTCTTTCCCAGTGGTCACCCCCTAAGAGCTGCTTCAGTCTGAATCTGCCTTCTCTGCGAGAGCTGAGCATTATGGGGCCCAGTATCCTTGGCTGGACACTTGTCCCAGCACTGGGAATCATAATGCACATTGCTTTTTGCATGAAAGCAGGGATTTAATATTCCCTGGTTGAGAGGGGACTGCGAAGCTCCTCTGATGTTACTGTGCTCTAGTTGCAAGTGACCTGTTGTTCTAAGATGGAGCACCGTATAAGGTGGGGAAGTGGAGCAGGGTGCTGAGCACTAGAATTTTTTCTGAACCCTTAGATAGTGAAGGCATGAATCATTTCTGAGAATGTGCAGTCTTGGGTCCCCCCAGCTGCTGCCTACTGAGTTACAAGAAACCAGCTGGGTCCCAAGAGCACAAGGCAACTCTCGTCAGACTGCTCAGACCATGCTCACTCGCACAGTGCCCAGTGCTCAGGGGCTGGGACCCACCACCTTGTGCTTCCCTCTTTGCAATGATGAACGTACACGGAAAGAAGCACAGAACAGGGCAGAACTGTGCTCCTCCCCACGCACCTCTCGCTATTTTTCAAAAAGCACAATTTCACTGCTAAGAACAAGGAAGCCTCTTCTTGTCACTCCCAATATGACAGACAGCTCCGCAGGAGCAGAGTTGTTTCTGCAGATCAAGTAAACAAGTTGTTCTGCAGCAAACCAGTTCCTCGCTGCAGAGCTGGTCCTGCAGGACCTGAGCAGCCCACACGGCTCTCCATTCCCATGCAGCCCTTCCGGAGGCTTTGGCAACGCCTTCCACGCTCAGGTGCCTGAATTTAAGAGCTTTAATAGGTTTAATTTAAGGGAGAGCGTGGACTTGCATGCTTTCCCGTAGGCATGCGAGTTGAACATCCTGGCTCGGGCCTTTGGAGGCCGGCCCCATTCCCACGGGCAGCAGTGGGAGCAAAGCCTGGAGGGGCACGTGCAGCGCTGCTCAGGGACACGGAGCACCGTGCGCGGACGACGTTCCCACTGGCGCCGGCGAGAGGGTGGTCAGGAAGCTCAGCCTCTGGTTGAGGGCCCTCAGCGCCTCCCGTGGAAGGTGCCCAGGAGTGTTAGCTGGGAGTTGGCCAAAAAGATGCCTGTGGGAATCACCATGAAGCAGCACCGTGAAATAGGTTTCCCCGTGGAACGGGCCAAGGCACTATTTCAGATCCAGGCTCCAGGTGTTGCTTTCTTCCTGAGGGGCATGGGAGACCTGGAGAAATCCAAACTGCAAAGGAATATAAGAAYAGGGAGACTATCTGAACGAAGAAACCTTCTCCAACAGGTAATGGACTGCAAAACAAAATGTGTAGCAACACAGAATGTCTGTTTCTGCTTGAATTCTTTCGTAATGCCCTTTTCCAACCCTGCAGTGATGAAGCAGCACTGGCAAGACAAAGTGGCTCAAAATGCTCTCCTGTTCAAATAAGTAAGGCATGCTATAACAATGTTCACTTAGGACAATTCAGGCAAATATGAATCTTAAAATAAAATGTCTATTAACAGGCCAGATATGAAGTAACTCTTGGCTGTACCTCCTAGAGACAGCCTTCCATTCAAGTAAAATGAAGTATTTATGTTGATTCTTTCAAGATCTCTCAACTTGTATTTGTGATTGCCTCTTCTTCCTCTTCCTAAATACATCTTGAAAAACACTGGAATCCTATTTCCTGCAGTACAATTTTCTGTACTTTTCTCAAGACTCATTTCTTCCAATTTAGAAAATCTTCTTGTTGAACCAGGTGTCTCTGAATGGTCCAAGTCACGTGCAAAGTACCTCAGGAGTTCTCACCTCTGAATAGTGACGGACACTCTTTTTGGCAACACTATCAAATGGCCTCTCTTCTTCACTCGAAGATCATCTTCCAGCTCTGTCACTACATTGTCCTGGAAAAAAAAAAAAAAAAAGTCTGATGTAAAACTTTATAATTGAACAGGAGAGAGAGGAAAAAAAAGGAGAAGTTACGTTCAAATTTGGAACTTTTCAACCATTAGGCTGACATTAAGTTTTCTAAAAAGACTTGTATGACCCAGAGTGTAGCAACTAAGGCARTGTCTGCTTAACTCACCTTTCAGAAAGTAACTTAAAATGGATCACAGATTGAAAATTTCCTCCAAATCATTGCAGTTTGGGAATTTCAGCTGCAGACCACACCTATTTTTGAGTAAGTTTCCTAAATCTTTTGCTTTGTAATGGTTGTTGATTACATCAACACTAGTACACCAGCGAACAGTGGTTGACTATTGAACTGGTGGTAGATAATGAAAGCAGGCTACAGATATTTAAGAAATAGCATCTTCTATTTTATCCCGCTAGGTGTCTTCATTCAAAGGATTTATCCCTAACTGACGTTAATGTGTGCTCATTATGATAATAAGTGAAAATTACTTCACAATTACTTCAAAAGCAGTAATTATGTTTTAAAAACTATATCTAATTTCTACTTAGATCTGTTTACCTTTGTCTGGAGCCATTTTCATTAAAGAAATGGCATTGTCAGACTGCTGGCAGACCTCTGAAATCAAACGAGCGGGCTCATTTCTGTTGCTATCAAGCCTTCCTCTCATGTCCCAGTATTTCACCATCTCCAGCGACACACTGTGGAAGCCCTTCAAGGAAAAAAGAAGTCAGAATTTAATGAATAATGATATATTTAGCAACAATGAACTATTCCTACCGCATTGACATTTCTCCTTTCCAGTCAGAAAATTGTTTCCTGTAATAGAATTTTCATCTGTAAATACAAGTTAATAAACACAAAACATGCTTGTCTTGTAATACCAGAGCTATTTTCAAGAACTGATTAAAAAAAAGTCATTGGTTTTGTCAGAAAAATAAATCTTACTGTAATTAAGTAGCTGAAGCAAGTCTGTATAACATGAATTTTAGACTATAGCTAGATTGTAAAAGTATGGATGCTTATTTTCCTCACTTTATTTTTTAATGACATCAGAAATATCACTATCTGTTCAACTTCTAACTTATTACTTCTTTGGCCTTCAACTGGTCTAGCTTATTAGTATATCCTTATTTTATTCTTGAGCCTAGACTGCTGAATTTTAATTAAATTACCATTGAGAATAGGAAAACCAAGTAAGCAAAACTCATTAACTGTGGCATAGATAATTTGTGATTTTATACTTCAGAAGTGAGCTTGTCTTTCAAGCTACTGTATTTTTTTTCTAAAAGGTGTGTTAGAAATCATGCTGCTTCCTTTGTGCTTATTTGATTATATTCCTTACAACTTGGATATGATGAGGCAACCTGAATTCAAACTGGAAAAAATATCATAGACTATGAAAGGAAACCATAGTCATAGTACATCTCCATTCATGCTTATCTGCTGCTTGGAAGATTCTGTATTTTTCATTTCTCTAGCTCAAAACAGCTGGTTTTATCTGCCTAGTTTTTAAAGTGCTGTTAACTGGTTTATTTATTTTATTTATTTATTCTTCTGTTGATTTGCACTAATAAAGTTGGGATTAGGTTTCCTTCTATGAACTAAATTGCTGTAGAAACATTTTTCATTATCCAGTGTAAGAACTCTTTCTGAGCTATGAGGTGATGCCACAAAGAGTCATGATTTCTTTAGGATTCAGCATGGAAAAATGATGAGCAAATTAGATAATTAGAGTCTCATTTTTAGTTTGTAATGTCACACAACCCCCAAACAGCATTTTAGTTTCTTTTTTTCTTTTTTTCTTTTTTTNCTCCTTTCTGGTCCACTGCATACCTTCCTAGCTCTTACAAACACTACCAGCCTCCCTCAAAACAAACCTCAAAAACCCTCAAATTCCTTGGGAAGCTTAGGAAAAAAGCTCTAGTGGATATTAAGAATCATGTGCTCATTAGACTGCTGGTTTTATGATATTGTATAATTATTCTCGTACTAACACCCTACAAACCTCTCACTTTTTCTTCTATCTCAATAGTTAGGTATCCCCCTCCATTCAATAGGGACTAACAATTTTATCTGATCACTTGCAAACAGCTGTCTCTAAAATTATTTAATTGATTAATAATTAGACTCAGCTTTTTTTGTTCTCAACCAAACAGCAGTTGGTCTAACCAAAATAACACTTTTCTCTATAGACTTTGCCTCACTTATGGTGAACACATTTTGCATTTGGCCAGCTAGCAATTAGTGGTTTACAGCAATGCTGATAGAGTCTTTTAGCTATTAGTCATTTCATTTGCTTGACACGAATACATTAAGTGAACTGTGTTTGATTGAAAAAGAATGCTTTCTTCTTTACTATCCAAAAACTAGTCATAGTTACTTGCTATTTTTCTTCCAGAGCGTATTTGTGTGAAGATAAAATAATCTTTCATCCCTTTTTTTCTTAATATTGCTTTGAAACCCACAAAGTTTGTTACAGCTCTCAGAGAAACACTTTTGAGATGTTTCCCTAGATCATCCTTTGTTTCTGAATGTCTGAATTCTGTGTTCTGACAATCTCTTCTTCCTTTTAACTGTTACTAAATTGTGCTCCTTTCTACATTACTCATATCTTAAATATTTGTATTTCTTTGTTACTGTATTAGCTTATCTGCAAGCTACATCCTCTGCATTATTTGGCACTATTTATAATGTCTGATCCCTAGCAGTGAATCTTTCTAGCTCAAATGACTCTTTACTGTAAGCAATTTAGCATCTTCCTCTATATAGCTTGATGCTCTATTCTGTCTAGATTATTTTATTGCTGGTAGATGTATTCATGTGGCAAGACAGTTRTTACAGTGATTGGAATTGGTGGAGGATTAAAAGATGTGCCCTCAACTCAGGCTAGAGGCTTCCTTGTGAGCGTGGAAAGAGCTACATTGTATAATTACATTAAATGAAAAGAACAGGACCTGTGGTTTGGTGAGCCTTCTGGATACTTCTCATTACACGTCYTGTCTACGAGTGGTGTTGCACGCTGTCATCCAACACATTCTGCTAGCGGTCTAAGTAAAGGGCTCATAAGTCTAAGAAGCGTTGTCTGTACCATCTAAGCAAGCAGTCAGACATGTAATATCCCATGCAACGTTAATTAGTTSCTATGGATGTTTCTTTGAGCAAAGTTTTCAAATAAATGGGTTTTAATGTTTTTATTGGATGTTTGTAAGATGAATTGATAGCGCAGCCCTTGCTGAAAAATGGTTTAAAGATTCCTTCCGATTTCAATAACAGGAGTAACTTATACGGCTTTGTAAGGTCAACTAATTAGATCTACTATGTCTGGTTTTGTCAGCTCATTTTGGTGATGCCTATTGATCATGCAGGGAATGACCAGGCAGAAGGGCAGCCATACTCTGATGACCCCTAGCAAGCTTTTATTGATGCAGGCAGCTGGACATCTTCCAGAAACCCAGTGAAGATACCCTACCTCAGCTGCAGCAGCCCCACGACCAGCTCCTGCATCAAACAACCACAGTGATAGTGCAGAACCATCAAGGTAGCTCAGCTTGGTCAGGGTAGTGGATGTGACCCATAGATGACTCCTTTTATCGAAGCAAGAAATGGGTTGAAAACAGTGATAAATGCAGTAAAGTGCATAGTGCACAGGCTGGAGGAAAAAAAAAAAGAACATTGTACCCTATTATGTGTAGTATCAAATATAATTACACTGCAAATTGTCCACTTTGTTCCTGTCCTTAGCTGGAAGGGGCTCTTGTACACATTTCCCTCCGCTGGGTGGAAGGAGAGACTGGCACACAGGACTGCTGTGCTTTGGAGTTCAGGAATATCATTTCCATTTCTGTGGCTAAAATATTTATGAATTTTGTAGACTTATGTTCTTTCTTTCGATGAAATAATTTAAAATACTAACATGTCGTGAAACAACACATACATAATAAAAGCAAAACAGCATTCATTAATTGAAGCACAAGACAATATGTTTCATTAAGGTAAAATTCATATGTTCTAAATCATCATAGCTACRTTAATTGTACCAGAATCTTTTTGATGTATAGATTTATTCTAAAATTGTCTCAATTACTCACCAGTTTGTTATATTCAGTAGGCAAAAGATTAATAAATATTTTCATCTGTTTATGGGAGAAATTCCAGAGAAGGAAATATRTGCACTGGTTATTATATAGGTCAGATGCAGCTGTCTCTTCTACTACAAGCACAATTTGTTATTAATATGTTAACATATACTGGTCTAAGTTGCCACAAAATCTTTCATTTTAGATTCAAATAAGATCTAGAATCCCCAAAGGGTATCTTAATCCCATGGCACYATTACAAAAGTACATTTACTCATTAGTAACATTGATATCATACAGATAAAATGAGCAAAGAGGGAAACATGAGTCAATAAAATGTATACTAACACTTCACTTTTTCTGAATTTTTCTACTGAGTATCTCAATGTCATTAAATCATACATCAGCTGACTAGACTCCTGGCTTTCTCCGTGAGGCAGCAGTAAAAAAGCACACAGTCAGAAGCAAGCAAATGAACACAATATTCCCAATGCCCTTCAGCTCAAAACAAGCTCCCCTCCAACCCAGGCACACCCCACTGCTGTCTCCAYGTGACTGAAGCAAGACTTACCACTAGTTCTGAGTCTTCAGGTAGTTTTAAGTAAGGAAATGGCCAAAAAACCTGTATCATTTCTTTTTATTCAGTAACTCTTGAATGGGATGATCATTATCAAAACTGGTTTTCTTTATTGTGTTTTTATAAATTTGTGGCTTTCCACTAATTATTCCCCATTTTTTTCCTGCTGAATAACTAGCTCAAAGACATTAGTAAAATACTGGTATAAAGAGACAAAAATCGGCTCTCGGATCTGCATGGTGAATCATCATGATGATGWCGTCTGACATAACAAAAAGAGACTCACGCATAGGTACAACAGAGTATCTTAGCGTAGAACTGCCATGGTGATATATGTCATGATCTGTGAGCTGAATATTAACCATATAACGAACACATGCAGAAAATCTGGATGCTGGGGGAGCAGCATGCTAATAGCTCCTGCTCTTGCAGAGCTGCGCTGGAAGTACTGTGACACTGGTGGAAACAGTTTTGATTTATGCCAGCAAACCTGGGGTTAGCACTGATGTTTTCCCTTTCAGCTTTSTCTTGAAACATGCTTACTCCATATGTATACATTAAATACAAATATTTGTTTGAGGCCTTGTAGCAGTACTGTACAATCTTTTCTGGCTCCTCAAGACATGTGAATAGCACAACGAAGGACAAGAAGTATTAGTAACAGTGCTCTSTGTGTGTGTTGGTGTCATATGAGAAAAACAACTCTGCTTCTATTTTAGAATAATGGATGCTATTTCCTCAACATTCAGTTTTCAACTTTGTATAATTAGGATTTTTCACCCTAGGACAAATGTCTTTTGATGGGCYAATGGAATGTGACATTGTTAGTCTTATTGTGTTGCTCGAAATTCCAAGGATTGCCTTTCCCACTATGAACATGCCACAACTCTGTAACTGAAAATAAATAATGGCTGAGAATGCCAAAGACAGACTTCTGGAATAAGCCTGGGAAAGAAACAAGATAAAACTTCCTGTTCAGAAGGGCAAATTAAAACAAAAAAA
>NW_028186945.1:372619-375674 GCF_003343005.1 Rhea americana | reverse complement strand
AAGATAACAATAGATCTAAGCAAAAATGTAGCTTGTGAAAAAAGTTCCTTTCTACAATTTCAGAAGAAATCAGTTCAGTCACAAAGGTGATTTTTCCTGTTATCTTATTCATAGTCCCTTGCCCTTCCTCAGCGTAATACCAGAATCTAGAATAGGCAGCAGCTGCTATTGGGCTGCAAAGTGGTCGGTTCCCTCCTGTGACAGGATGCAGAGTGGAGTACAGCTTTGATGTAGAAACACCTCAGACCTTCATCTTCAATAAGTTCTCCCAAAAGACCAAAAAAATTATAAACTAAAAAGTTACACTTGTTTAAACAGTTGCATTTCTGTTTTGTTTTTTGTTTGCTTGTTTGTTTGTTTGTTTTGATAGCAACTAGTGAAATCGGAACAGGATTTATACACGGTCCTCACCCTGCTGACCATCTTTTTGCAGGTGGTCCCTGGCTCCAGCCAGMTTAGTGACTTTCTGAGTAGCAGTAATCGCTGTCCAGCCCCATCCGGGAAGTTCTTCCCATCCTTTCTGGAGCCAGCCCTGTCTGCTCTTTCTTGTGGTCGCTCTGACTTTCTCCCCTTGAGCATGCTGARTAATTTCCCATTCTCTTTCACTTCATCCGGTCTTTTCAAAGGAACATGTAACTGAGAATACACAAATAAGTATGATGTGTGTTACCATGATTACATTCCCATATGCTCCACTGTAGCTAGGGAGCAAATCATAACACCCAAGATGTTAACTTTCTTCTAAAAGCTAGTACATTCTCTATGTTGGGGGGGGGGGGTTGTCCACCCACACATACCTGTGTGCTTGGGTTTGCAACAGTTACTTTCACAGTTAGCCAGCAGACCTTTGGTAAACGCTGCTGATCAATTTTATTCATCTCTTTGCTAATAATTCAGTGAAGCAGAACTCTGATCTAAAGAAATGCAACTTGCTTCAAGTCTTCCATAGTCTTCCTCATCGAAATGATGACAATACAAATAACGATCATGATAAAAGGAGCCRTGCTGCATATGGAAAAATATTCAGCTGACTGTGAAACCAGAGATAATGAAAAGCATTGAATGCTGATCATAACAGTTCCAGGTTTCAGCACATCTCCTTTTTCACATCCTTCTACACTTATAAAAAATAAGCCTGGAGTCTCTGAAGGGGTTCATAAAGCTGCTGCAGAAAGCTTCCAGGCAGCATAATTTGTCCCCATTGAGAGCCTCCTCTCTCTCAATTCAGCATAGCATTTTTTTTTTCTGAAAATGGTTACGCAGAGTAGATAGACCGAGCATCCTGCCCCAGGGCTGCATGTCAGCAAGCTTCTCTGCTTTGTTTTGAGCCTTCCAAAGGAAATTCCTTCAGACCTGTATATGATCCAGACCACATAGCCATTTCTGCAGCCTCCTCATGCTCCCATCACACTTTCTACAACCATATACCTGCTGGCATCTGAAAGGCTGTGAAGTTAATCCGTGGGAAACAGTTAGCTTTTCCGCCACCCTTCCACCCTACCGTGATTTGTCCCATAGGCGTTACTGTTGCAGTTGGTTTTGACACTTCTGTAAAACAAATTTTCAGCGTTATCCAACAGAAATGGAGCAAACAAGAAGTCCTTTACAGCACTTCAGTACCTTCATTTATCATCCATGCCACAGCGAAATATCCTGTTTGCGATACGAATTACGAGCTGAAAGCTCTCCACTGGTTTTGCCTTGATGTAGCATTTAGCACCCACTTGTGTAGCAATCACAGCGGTCGCCACTTGGTGGAGCCAGACCCCTCTGCAAGCGCAGTGTGCCTCAGGAACGGTCGGGATGGCGCAGCGGGGGAAGAAAGTCGGGGTGAGGGAACTTAAATCTTCCGAGAAATCAGAATCTTTACAGATTTTTGCACAGATTTTTACAGTTTTTTTTTTTGCTTTTAATTACTCTGACATAGGAGAAATGAAGGTCTTGTCACCTGAGACAACAGCTATCGCCTTTCGCTGGAATAGAATAGAAATTACGAAATGTCATGTACATACACTTGGTAAYGTATGTGCCAGCCTGTGAGAGGCAACCAAAAGCTGTCACTTTTTGCTGTTGTACAGTTTAAATAAGTTCAGATTTTTAATGATAAACTAAGAAATCTTTTTACTGATGACATGCTCTTTATAAATGTCTGCCATTTTTCCATCTCTCTCTCAAGTTCTCTGAATAAAATTGAGAAAGGTGCCTGATTTGTTTCTAGTGTAAAACACAGAGCATCCTAAGGAAAAAATGAGAGGGTGCCAAACTATAAACACCTTCCCTATACTCTGCTGAGATTAGCAACCCTTTCCTCACAGCGTGTTTCTTTCCTCTCCTGTCCATATGTGTGGAACATTTTAATTAAAGACGTGTTAATAGTAGAAGCTCCTCCTGTTTCTGATTCTGTGTTACATTTATTGCAATTGCTATAACAGAGCTCAGGGAACTTACGTCTCTCTGCCAGCTTGATCGTCAATGGTCAGGGGTTGTTACTGAGCATTTACGTGCTCTMTGGCATTACCTAGTTTTCCTTGTATTGAGTTGTTCCAAGCCAGAGGAATAAGGCTAGAAGGCAAGTCCATTTCTGAGGAGATGTATTGACTGACATATAAATGAAGTCTTACTACTTCTTTCCATATATTTTTTAGACCTGTCAGATCTCATTCACTGGGAATAGGCTCTGTTGGTTGGCTCCAGCCTAGTATTTTTCTTCAAAAATATATTGAGAACAAGGTGAAGAGAACTCCTTTCTAGTTGGTGACCCCACATTTCAGAAAAGGCTGGCTGGCCTGTTGGTGCAYGCAGCTAGGCAGAATAACAGGACAGGAGAGAAGCCACAGCACTGAAGGACTGCATTTACTAAGTAGAAGGGTCTGTGTTTTAAAAAATCGGGTTAGAAGCTAAAATGCGCAGCAACATAATAGCATTCCAGTCCCACATGCTGTATGGCTAGACTCACAGCTCTCATGCCTGCTTGGAAATATGACAGTTGGTGATTTTCATGTCCTTGTGATACTGGCAGGCCTGGCACAGAGTCTACTTCTTCTATCCTATTTTA
>NW_028186945.1:367822-372584 GCF_003343005.1 Rhea americana | reverse complement strand
TCTTGTGTTACAGCTTTATTGGTTTTAAGTACACAAATATATTAAGGGCATTATTAAGTTCTGCCTAAGATTGCCTAGATAGTTCATTTCCTCAATTATTTCTGCATAAAATCCTGCTCTTTCAAGGTAAATGGAAATATCAGAAAAACAAACCATACTTGATGAACATCTTAAGTTACTATTATAGGTAGCCACCTGACTTTTATGTAGCCATAAAAGCTACAGTATTATCCTCTTGCAAGGAAAATAAATGGAAGAAGAGAGAGTTAAAACTGCATGTAAAGAACATGAAACATTTTATAGAAAGGCAGAATGAAGTTCCTGATAAAAAATAGTAAAGCCYAAATAGAAGAAAGGATACCGCCTGAAATAAAGAAGCAAATTTCCYATATACAGAAAGAAGGGCTTTGTTAATGCTGGAAGATGGAGTAGGGGCAGGATGAAAATGGAGCATTGGGTCTGTGTACCCAGAATACCTGGAAAGAGGCCCTGTGACAGCACAGGCTGGGTGGGAGTTAGTATTCTTAGCTGGCAAGTTTGTTGTTTTGCTCCCTCTGATGTGACTGGGACTGAGGACAAGATTAAGCACCAGAGCCCAGAAGGGGAGGAACAGTCCCAGAGTTGACCATGGAGTCCAGGAAGCTTACAGGGTGGAGATGCAGGCTGGAATTGTCTCCTGTTTCTCTTGGTCTGGGGTTTGGGGGAAAATGTTTTTACTGTGGTGGCAATTTGAAATTAAAGTTTGGTAAAGGTGGAGGTGATGCAGGCACTCAGGACCTTSTCTGTCTTGATCTCTCCTGTGTCTCTCTCAGGAGCAGTGATGGGATGATACCAGTCTTGTCAAACCAAGAGGTGGAGTTGGGTTTGGATTTGGGTGAGCTCTCCAAGGGGCAGGAGAGTTCACGAAGTTCTGCAGCTGGGTACTGMGGACAACGGCAGTCAAAGGGGAGCTGGGTGAGTGCAGCTGGGCGGTTGCAGAGCCGAAGGGCTGGTTGCCCTGAGGGGACGTGCCTTAGGATTTGGCAGGGAACGGTRCACCTACGTGGTCTCCCAAGTGTTTAGCAGAAGGCAGCTGTGCAGGCCCCAGTCCTCATCCTAACTTTGTGAGTCATGACACCCAGGAAAGAACAAAGTGTGGCAGCTGCTCCTAACCCTAACCCTAACTCTCCTGCTGTTCTTGCTCACACTGCTTGGTCCAAGACTGGACCTCACCCTTAGGTCCAAGACCAGCTTCCTGGCAAGGCAGAACTCAGCCTGGGTCTGAGAGAAGAGCTTGCTTCTGCCCTTCATGAGCATCATTGGTATTAGCGTAGCTCGGAGGGGCTTCCAGATTGGGTACAGCAACAGCTCAGGCTGCTGCAGGCATTTGAGCTCTGTCCTCATCTCCCGGGGGACTGTTCAGTATTTGAAAAAAAAGTAAATGGACATTTTCCAGCCTTAATGGCATAGCTTCACCATCCCTTTCAAGCTTTAGAGGCTACATAACGTATTCAGTGGAGCTCCTGAACCAGTGAATCTTTTAGGAGTTAATATATGCTTGGCTTTTTGTGTAGTCACAGAGTTTCAGAGTTCCTCCACTGATGGGTGAATCATACTTTTTAGCTGGACTACCTCCCTTTTTCTGAAAAATCTCTTCATGTGCTTTCTTAACGAGCATTTATCATTTTTATAACCCTAGAGTCAATATTTAGCATTTTTCAATCAGTGAATCCTGTTTAAACTGAGCATTCGGGATTCCTGTGGTGTAGGATGTTTCCTGTTTTTTGTGTTAAGGGGTTTCCAGCTGTCCAGTACTTTTTGCYACTGACTTAGGCAAAGCTCCTCTATTTAAACTACAGTGTTCCCAGCAAAACTCATGAAATCTGAAGACTGCTGAGAGGAAGCAGAGGGTAAGTCGGAGCAGATCATTTCTAAATCCTGCTTGTCACACAGTCTAGCAAGCTCCTCGTCCTGGGATTTGCCCTACTTTAGGCTAGCTGGAGTTGCCTTCTTCCTGAGACTTGTTGGGTAGTTTTGGCAAAGCAGTTTGGAAGCTTTCAGTTCCCCTCACCTCCATGTTTACTGCGTCAGGAATGTCAGTGATGCTGCCTAGAAGCCAGAGGAGTGGGTGCTGCGTGCCCCTTTCTCCTGCACAGGCTGGAGTTGTTGACGGCGGAGCTCCCGCAGCAGTCTCTGGCACAGTGCAAAGAGGGCAGCTGAGAAGGCCCAYGAGAGGGAGCCTGACGTGCAGGAGGATTATCTATGAGCTTTGTGAGCTCCCGTGGTTCTAATTCCAGATATCATTTTTGTGTCGCTCCAGCTGGAAGTGTTCATTCCCCTGTTTTTGTGCCCCATGGTACAGTCCCAGGGAAAACTGCAGTGTTATTTCTGAAGAAGAATGCCTGAGTTGCAGAATCAAGGTGGTTGCTGGAAAGAAGTTCTTTTTACCAAGCATTTAATTCAGYTGGAAATACTAATTTCTGTGTAACCCAGTTTGAAACATAGTGTTCCAACCAGCCCAGTGTGGGGTCACAGAGAAAGATCCAAAGGAAGCAGCATAAAAACTTCCTGAGCTTCTCACTGCACGTCTGTGCCTAGAGTCCTCAAGGGGACGAGATCGGCCTGTCAGCAGCCTCTCTACAGAATCACAGAATCACAACCTGTTATGAAGCATGTACCTGACATTTGTTGTGAATATGAGCTGATTTTGAGGCAGCAAAAATTTTTATCCCTCTCACCCATATCCATGCTGCAAAAAAACCAGGAAATAGTCCCTAAAGTTCTGGACAGGATCAGATTAAAATAATCCTAGACTTTATGGACACTCTGATAGGAATCCAGGTGCATCAAGACTCACAGCCAGGCTACATTTCTCAGCAGGGAGATTTTAGATGATTAATGTTGCCCTGCATGAATTTATTGGTACATCTGTTACAAAAGCTATTGCTTATGCTACATAGGTGCAAAATCAGCATTTACAGATTAGCATATTATCCTTGTGACTGCATCAGTCACAGCATGGTGCACCACCCTAGCCAGTACAAGATGAATGTCTGGTCCTTTGGCCTCTTTTACTGGTTTCATTCAGTAAACACAATGAAAACAGAGGGAACTAGGGAAAACAGAGCTGTTGTTTTTTTAATGTAGCTTAAACTGGTTCCTTGATCATGTAAATAAACTGGTTGGAACGACATATCCACACAGCTTTTTGTACTTTTTCAATGGAGTTCGACTGCAAACTAAAATTGGCCGAACTCTGCAAAAAAGCAAATTCTTGCTACTGTGGGTAAGCCTAGCTCCTAGGGTAAAGGTTTTGCAAGACTGGGCCTTTAAACCCTTTTCTATATTTGCTGCACTTCATAAAGCTGGTGTAAAAGGCCAAAGTTCTCTCATTAACTGCTAGGAAATACATTGCTTCTCAAGACTTTTAAGTCCATTTTAGAGGAAAAAAAATCTTTCAACTTGAAAGATCCCCACTGAAAGAAATTATGAGGATGGCTGACTGGCATATGCAAAATACTTTTCCCAGCCTCCTGCTTTCTTTCCACCGCTGACCTCTTCTGTGAACAGCTTTTAGGTCTGACCCCAGCCACATTATTAGCAGTTAGGTCAACCACCACTTACCTCTGCACTTGCTTGGTGTAGGCTGTTATTTTCATCCAACAGCTGTAAGTATCTACGCTGTAAAAATCTTAAATATACTGATTCTCTAACTTAGAAGAAGAATACATTTCTACACTAAAAGAGGCTTTTTTCATACATACATACACAGGAGGGAAATGGAGTTGTTTTTGTTTTTCTTCAAACTCTCCTTTCAGAAAAGGGAATTATGAAGGAAGTTTCAAATCTTGGATCATATTAGTCATCAGTTACTTTGCATTATACAAAAATTAGTCCTGATACCCTACCTTCAATAGGGCTGAAGTGACAGCCAAACTAGGAAAATACAGTACAAACCATTTAGTACCCAGTTCAGGGACATGATGGAAGCTCCACAGGAAAGACAACCAGTAGATTTCTCCATACAATAATATTACATCRGCTTCTAAAATTAGGGCCAAGTAAATTGTAGCTCAGAATATGCTCTAATGTTCAATACTGGACTACTTCAAATTTGCTCCAAAAATAATGCAGTCCTGAGCCACTCTACTACTTCCATCTGCAGAGAAGAGCAAGTTTTTCAGATTTCTTATTAACTCAAGCAACAGGTAAAATTTGCTCCTTCTGCGTGAAGGTTTCCAATCTGTAGAGAGTGCTTCCATATACCCAGAATAGCCCACTCTCTTAAAAGCCTTGACACCTGATCTCCCACCTGAGTGCAAGAGTTACTACCCCTTGCTGAGAAAGAAAATGCCCAGGATGTGTGTAAGATGTAGGAAGGAAAGCTAAATGATCAAAGTGTCCCCCAAAGGATCAAACTCTGAGCATAAAATTTCCATCGGACAGCAGAGCATTTCAGTAGACACAGTACAGAGGAGTCCTCCCTTCTCATGCCAACTGCTACAAACCGGAGAGGGGTTTCCCTGCAGAAGTCTGATCTCCTGTAAGTCTCTTCAGAAGCCCAGGAAAAGGTAAGATTTCTTTACATTGTTGATGAAAATGAAAATATTACTGGGATCGGTCTCCTACAGCCATATAGGGGTAAAAGTGCAGCACTGCAATTTCTGGCTCAAGAATGGGATTCTGGACCCTAGCTTATTTGTCCAGCCTCTTGGCCTATCCTAGACCTCTATCTTCTCATGGTGCTCGATTAAGATTCTTTTTACCACATTCTTTTCCAATG
>NW_028186945.1:354095-365247 GCF_003343005.1 Rhea americana | reverse complement strand
CCTCCATGGGGAGACTGGGTCATCTGAGAGTAAGACTTCAAGTCTGCACGTGGAGCAAGGGTTGACCTGTAGGAGAGGACAACCAGCTCGGCCCCCACACAAATGCTCCAGCCCAGCTGGGCTCTCCAGCCTGGAGTCATTGCTCCCGCTCACGGGCTCGGAYGCTTTTCTTCACATTTTCCTTTTAGGAGCCACTAGCAAGCTGTGATTTCCAGCTTGCAGAAGTTGGTGGCCAGAGCAGAGGAGGGCTCTGCCGAGGGCCATGGTGAGGCTGCAAATTCCCTGGCCTTACAGCCTGTCCTAATAGGTCCCACTCCTGTGCTCAGGCAGAGAGCACTGAGCTGATGRTCAAGGAAGGTGCTGGGTTGACTCATCAACCACTGCTGACAGAAGACAAGGAAGGAAGGGACAAGCACTGGTGGCTGCTGTCAGTGGGACTGCAAGTTTTGGAAGAGGACAGTTGCCTCCTTCACAAGCTTCTGCTCAACAGGACTCCTGGTGACACGAACACCCAGGCAGATGGTCCCAATGCCTCCCTTTCTTGGGCTTCTGGCATATATGTTCTTTTGCAATTTGTACGGTCTCTGCTGCATATGTCCACTGATTCTGATGGATCTCTTGGCTTTGGCAAGATCTGTTCTATTCAAACCCAGAGGGGCAGAACATGCTTTTGCATATTTTTTGAAAGACAACACCTGTAATCTCTCCTGCACCTCACAAGAATTAGGAATGACTTCACCAAGACTGCAGCCTTGGTTCCACATTTTGCCATTATCTATAGTGGTTCCTTCTGGATACAGCAGCTTTGGCTTCAGAGACCCCCTTACTCATTTTCTGCCTTTTTGGTTGTGGTTTAGACCGCACAAGAACTCAAAATACTTCTCTCTGCAGCAAGTAACAGTCCCAGCTTGAAGGATGCTCGCCTGTACTGATTGAGTAGAGTGAAACTAAGAGAAAATATCTGATCCTTCCCCTCAGCTACCATCTGCTGAGCTGCAAGAAACCAGTCAGATCCCAAGGATGTCAGGTGCCTTGACAGTCATTTAACAGTGCAATCGTCTCCCTGGCTCATATTTGCAATGTGAACAGAGTGAATGAGGCACAGGGATATATATATATTATTTGTTTGCTACAGCTTTAACTTTGCTGGAAGTTTGCTCTTTGATGAGTAAATGGGACTCTGCTTCCTGGCAAATCTTTCTTCGTGTGTGGATGCTCCTATTAAGGCACTCTGAGTCGGTGCCTGCAGGTCACTGCTCCTCCAAGGCACAAGGCAGAGACGCTCTGAGATCCATCCAGGAAGGAGCCTTCTTTGCCTGCTGCACTTTAAAGCAGTGGTGCAACATGTATGAACAATGGAGAGACTTCAGTACATATCCTATACGTAGTGCAAAGGCCCTGTATCTGCTGTCGCTCTTAGTATGAACATGCTTTATTTTGAAATGGCTGATGCTATTGGGAATACTGCACTGCACACATGACAATGAGTCAAAACATACAGGCGACTAGTGTTAGATTCCTAACTCTACACTGAGAAAAGCCTCCAGACGTAGCTCAGTTTTCAAAGAGGGGAAAAACACTTAGCTGCTGTTGCTAAGAGGAAGACTCAGCTGCAGCTATCAAGGGAACAACTGGCTCAGGAKGCACTTGCACAAGGCAGCTCCTGTCAGACTGCTCAGACCATGCTCACTCGCACAGTGCCCASTGCTCAGGGGCTGGGACCCACCACCTTGTGCTTCCCTCTTTGCAATGATGAACGTACACGGAAAGAAGCACAGAACAGGGCAGAACTGTGCTCCTCCCCACGCACCTCTYGCTATTTTTCAAAAAGCACAATTTCACTGCTAAGAACAAGGAAGCCTCTTCTTGTCACTCCCAATATGACAGACAGCTCCGCAGGAGCAGAGTTGTTTCTGCAGATCAAGTAAACAAGTTGTTCTGCAGCAAACCAGTTCCTCGCTGCAGAGCTGGTCCTGCAGGACCTGAGCAGCCCACACGGCTCTCCATTCCCATGCAGCCCTTCCGGAGGCTTTGGCAACGCCTTCCACGCTCAGGTGCCTGAATTTAAGAGCTTTAATAGGTTTAATTTAAGGGAGAGCATGGACTTGCATGCTTTCCCGTAGGCATGCGAGTTGAACATCCCGGCTCGGGCCTTTGGAGGCCGGCCCCGTTCCCACGGGCAGCAGTRGGAGCAAAGCCTGGAGGGGCACGTGCAGCGCTGCTCAGGGACACGGAGCACCGTGCGCGGACGACGTTCCCACTGGCGCCGGCGAGAGGGTGGTCAGGAAGCTCAGCCTCTGGTTGAGGGCCCTCAGCGCCTCCCGTGGAAGGTGCCCAGGAGTGTTAGCTGGGAGTTGGCCAAAAAGATGCCTGTGGGAATCACCATGAAGCAGCACCGTGAAATAGGTTTCCCCGTGGAACGGGCCAAGGCACTATTTCAGATCCAGGCTCCAGGTGTTGCTTTTCTTCCTGAGGGGCATGGGAGACCTGGAGAAATCCAAACTGCAAAGGAATATAAGAAYAGGGAGACTATCTGAACGAAGAAACCTTCTCCAACAGGTAATGGACTGAGACATGGACAGTGTGATGAGAGAGGAAGCCTATGTCTCCTGTCACACCAGTCTCCTCTCTACTAGGAAGGAAGAGGGAAAAAAGGGTGTTCCTTTAAAATATAATTGAGTGAGACATAAATCATGAGTCAGTTCAATGAAGTGAATTAAGTCTGGCTCACATGAAGAGTGGGGAAGTGAAATCCATTGGCTGGGAGCCCTGGCAAGGGGAGGGCAGAAGATAAGATATAAGCTACAGGATGAAAGGGACGCTGAAGGACGGAAATGTTAGGTTAGAGGCAATATACCATTCTGGCCCAGGTCCCATTTTCCCCATTGCAGCATCGGCGAAGTGTGGGAGAGAACAGGCTATACATTCTGAACAAACAGAAAGAGAGACCAGAACCACTTCTCAGTTATAAGCTTTTTCTTTTTTTAGAATTCAAGCTTACACAGTTATCTATGCCCACTATATTCATAATTACATTTTAATATCTGCATACAAAAGCTATGTAAAAATTATTTTCTTCCCCCAAATATACAAATTTTCTCTTTAGATAGTTTAAAACATTTGTGATCACAGATTTTCTTTTAATATATTTTAGGCTGAAAAAATATTACCAATCTAGCACATCACTTAACACTGTTTGCAAAAAAATACATCATCCAAGGTACTTTGTTTTTTACTGTACTGTGTAATGTTTGCCTTACTTCAGGGCATGAAAATGATATATATATAAAAAAAAAACAAATAAGCAAAACCCACAAACCTCACAGACAAAGAAAGAAGTCCTCCCAATTAACTTCATAAAAACAAATAAACAAAACCCAAACCACCCTTCTCTTAAAAAGATCATGAATGACTAATTTGATGTATTCATGAGCAAATTAAAACTGAAGAGTGCTAAGGAAATAAGAAAGGAGAAAAATAATTACAGTATGTCAGCTAGTTCATGCCCTGATACTATCTTTACCAACATTAAATGTATAATTAAATAAAGTGTCTTTTAATGTTTTACATTGTGCTCAGTAATTTACATAAATTTAATCTACACCCGGGTGCTGATGTAGACTTACATTTGATTGTCTTGTGCATAAACAAGGTTAGCTTTTAAAGACGGTAAACTGTGCAATGGACAGTCACAAACAACTTATTACCTGCACAATATTGCTTTTTGAAGGCGACGTCAGTCAATGTGAATACACACAAATAATGCATACTTTTTGCATTTGCTAACATCTATACGACACACTAAAATTTTGTGATAAGGCCAAACCTTTTTTTTTGTTTGTTTTTAATTTTAAAGCAAAAATATACCATAGTAAAAAAATGTGCTCACACTGTTTTGAATCTTTAAGTGGAAAATAAATCTCTATCACACTAGAATAAAATTTCTCTCTATAAAATTTAAATACGGATCACTTCACTGCTATATCAAAAGGAAACATCTGGCAATCATTTCCAAATGATCAGAATAACAAGACATATTAAGAGGTCCTGTTGCCTCTGCCTTCGTGAAAAGATAAATGTTACACCCTTCAATTGCTCTCACAGTGAGAGCAGTATGTTTCTTGGTTGTGGATTTTGATTCTGTCAATGAAAAAGGTTTAGCCTTAGGAACGCTGGCTACATCTCAAAACCATAAGACTGATCTTTATAATTTATGATTCATGCAGCAAAAAGTCAATATGACACATACAGGTTAGAGTTCCATAGCATAAAAATACATCACTAGCAATGACATGCTCTGCTTGTGATCTACAGCCTTGTCTCGGCAGATTTCTGATGCAAGTATTTCTTTCTGGACAGTTTTTCCTCTTTCTGATGCCTGTCTCTGAAGAAACAAGCACTTTGCTCAAGGATGATTTTGGACCTTGGAGGTCTAACTCTAACGTCTACATTTTGGCAGAATGTAAACGAAAATCATTATCACACACTATATATGTCATTATAAATATTATAACTTAACTGAGATTACACATGAAATGAATATCTAAATGTACATGTTATTCAGGGCAAAAACATGAATGATGACAATCAGGTTTGATAGGAAGAATCTTCTGTATGAAACCCACGTACAGACCACAAAGCAAAAATGAGAGTTATGTGGCACCATCAGAAACAAGACTATGGGCTGCACTGAAAAGTGCAGGTTTGTTATTTCGGTCAAAAGGCCAGTTCCCACAAACCCTGCTGACTGCAGTACTGATGTCTGCTACTCAGACTGGTAAATCCAGTGGCTCAAACCTAGAATGGTTTGTGACCACTGGTATATAAAAGCAGGTAAGTCCATAAGTCTTTGCAAGACTAAGCTCAGCATCCACTAGTAAGTCTGCAGGAGCATCCTCATATTCTAGTTCTGTTTTCATGATCTTTTAAGTCAGGAGTAGTGCTCAGGAAGTCAATGAAGTCACACAAAATAAGACCGGTAGGAGATTAGAGTCAGGCCATTACATGTCAGTAGATCAAATCTATCAAACTAAGAGCCTAGTTGGGCTAGCCTAACAGTTTTCAACTGAGGAATACTAATTCCCCTCTCTGAATCAGTGCCAGATTCCAACWTAGTCTAAAAYATTAGAAAAATATACTGCTGTATGYCCTTTCCGCTTAAAGCACTGTTGAACCTTTCAAAGTTGGTTACCAAACCCTAGGCACTTCAGCCCATCTGCAGTCCTCTAAGGAAGGAGGCCTGATTTTCCAAACCCTGCTTACCCACAACTCCAAACTGCATCAGCACATTGGGAAGTCAGGCCATTAGCATGGATGCCTAAGTGAGCTTAGGTGCTTGAATTCAGACATCCATTTATGCAGGCTGTGTTTTAAAACTTCCTATCTTGTCATGGTAGTTCCTGGGGGGGTGGGGGAGCAGCTTCCTGTATCAGCAACCGTTTTTTGCAGCAGCCACTGTCTAACAARTTAATTCTCAGCACTGTCTCAAACTGCAGTTTGTTTCAAGTTCTTTCATATCTTGCAGCTTCCACAAGTCTATCCAGTTGCTCTTTCACACTTTTTTTAACCTCTCATCTTTCTTTATTTTTTGATTAATACAATCCTATCAATCCTAAGCATTTAAGAACTAGAAGTGAGTTACCAGCTAGGCAAAGTCATTGTTGGACAGTTATTTCCTATCTCATTATTTAATGTTTAGGCTATTGATTTTCTTTATAACCCAGTGAATGAGAATTGCTGATCTTAATCAGAGCTGAATCTCTCAAGTAGCAGCGTGATTGCAAGAACTGAAGCTCTGAAAAAYAGACAAAGCATCACGGACCTTGTAGTGAGATCATTGAGAATACATCTAGAAGAAAAGCAATGGTTTTTCTTCTCTGTCCCTGCAGCACAGTCAAAAGATTTTACACTAATCCAAGCTCACACTTAGGAGTAGTCAAGTGAGATGCTCAGACTAGCATCAGCAGGATCCTCAGATCTATGGTGAAACAAAACTCTGAAAGACATACACTTCTTTTCCTTTTGCCAAGCATTTTCAGTATAGATGCAAGTAAAGGATCAGCTGTTTTAGTTAACATCCCCAAAATATCTGACATCCTCACTGACTTGATTAAGTTTTGTGTAATGGTTTTGCTTTCCATATATGCCATCACCACCTTCTCAAGCCATCTCCAAATCAGATAGCTAAAATGCTTCACTGACTATTGGTGCTGCTCATCTGAGCAAGACTGCAGACCTGAATGCATGCTAGTTCATGCTGTTGTCTGGCCTCTTGTTCCAAAAGGCTAGAAAGTTTTCAACTCCTTGCCCACAAGACACACTGCTACATAAGAGATTTGGCTAGAGACATGTTACAAAAACATATGCTTTGAGAGGGAGCAAACACAGCCCACAAAAGACATTCTTCAACTTCACCAAACATTTAAGAGCAAATTTCCAATGGCCTGGCTTCCTTGCTACCTGCAAAAAACCCTAATATCCCACTGTGTTTTCTGTTCTCACCAAATTATGGGCACAAACCCCCACGTAGTAACATCAATGTTTACCATTTATTACAGGTGCATATGATTTCAAAGAAGAGGGAGAATGAGATTCCACGTCCCTGAAAACAAAGCCTATAACCCTCCAAAGGCTTTAGTCGCTGACATAGTGAAACAGAGATAGAAAGAATTTAACCYTCCCCACCACCAAACATTATGTCCCTTCTTGGAGATAAGTTCCTGAGTATCATATTTTCATGAGAAGATAAATGCAAAACATAAGGGTTTAAATGTGGGCACTGAGCTCTGAAAGTCAAGACATACACYCTAACCATGTCCACTGACTCACCAGGCGGTATATGAATAAATAGCAGAGAAATGGATACAAATGAACGTACCACACAACAGAAAGTGGGATATGAGGAAGTGCGGAATATGCGAACGACGTCYGAGTTCCCAAGAAGAACAGAAAAATGCTTTTGATGTATCACACAAATTCAGAGAATGGTTTAATATCAAGTTTACAAACTCCAGGGAAGAATACCCCTGAATGGAGATGGATGATGGAGAAGAACCTTTACCTATAATGCCCTCATTACAGGCCCAAACATTCCAGTACTGTGAATACTAGTGCACAGACTTCGGTAGCAGGACATCCTGTCATTGCTCAGTTCAGTTCCTGCTAGTGCAGTTAATGGAAATAAATTATTCAAAGGAATCAAGAGAGAATCTAGCCAAATAAAACACATACACACACCAAGAAGGGAGAGAACCTAGCTGATCAACACACATAGATGCACACACACAGAGGATAGGATGAAAGAAGGAGATAGAGCAAGGATAAAAATATGGAAATATGCTTAAGACGTCTGCTGAAGATTCGTAATTATATATATATAAAATTATATATATATGTGCATATAAACTTTTTATATATATATAGAACAAAAGATTCCTGTCAAGCAACACTATTTGTATTACTGGGATACAGCTGTACAGCCTTGAGCATTGTTAATAACACAGTTGGTTTCTGCCCCATCTGGAGGTCGTCACATTTCATTCCCCTTGTCATCATTCTGTGATCATTCACACCCCGGAATAACTCTGAGGAAATCCTGCTAGCTTGATAAAGAGCCTACTCCTTCAGAGTGCTCCTCTGGGGCTCCCAGAGGGCTCCCAGGAAAAGCACCTCAGAAGATCAAACTTCCCTCCTTACTCCCAAAGACCTTCCAGTGAAGTTACCTGGAGTTCAAATGTAGTAAGAACTGAAAGATATTATTATTATTTTTTATACATATGGAAAGAAAATGAGTCAGTCCCTTCTACCACCCTGTATTTTTTAAATACTTGATTTATAGGGCACAGTTAAACCATAGCTGCTGGGCAATCCTCAGATAATGACAGCATCATGATGATGATGAAGATCATAGCTCATAATGGCCATTGCTATAATAGAAAAACATCCATGAAGACTTGAAATTTCATCTCATGAAATAGTCACTTGTGCCCTGCAAAATACTGGACAGAATTGCCCGGGTCAAATTACCAAAAATTGCTTTAATTTGGAGGCCAATTTATTTTCTGTTACTTCAATTTATCCCCAAGCATGTGAGCTGGTGACCACATAAGTGCTGGTGAATGAGACTGGTCTGTTTGTATTTTCACTGTTAAGCTGTCAAAGCATTCACATACAAAGTGAATATGGAGGAACAAACTGCAATAGTCACAAGTACGCACATYAAAGGGATGTTTCCTCCATGTGTATACAACAGCTCCCCAGCAACCTGAAACAAAAACCCACCCCTGCCTCAAGAAATAGAGCAGAACAAGGTAAGAAGAACATATGAAATGTCCGAAGAGCCGGGCAATGGAATGAAATGGCAGCCAGTAGTGCTATAGGGATGCAGGAGCGCTCCAGTCTCTAATCCTCAAACACCTCCAGGAAGAGTGGAGGGAAGAGTTCGGTGGGACATTCCACCTTCATGTGCAGGAAGCGGCTGGCATGGCAGGCTCCGATCATCCGTAGGTCTGTCACTTTCATCAGCAGTTTTGGCCAAAAGTGTGCAACGTGATGTTTTCTGTAATTAATGTAGTGTTCGAATGCCAGGAGGAAACCCTCTTGGCACTTTTCTATCCTCTCAACGCAGACAAGACCTGGGCGATCTGCAGATACAAAGGAACAGAACTGCTGTTATTACTCGTTTACTTTAATGAATGCTTGATCAAAAAATCTGGAGAGAGGATGATCCTGTTGTTAGGAAAAAAGAACTGAGATTTGGGACATCTGGCTCTGCAACAAACAACTTTTTGACCCTGGACACCTCACTTATCGGTGCTTCTGTACTACCCTTGTTAAAAAACGATGATAATCCTTTCTTCATTCTTTGTCTGTTTAGCCTGCTTAGAGCACAGCTCTTTGGGGAGTCTTTCCATACACTGACCGGAGCAACAACAGATCCTTGACAGCTGAGACCTCTAGCTATATCATGGTGTAAAACAACTAGTACAGAACATTTAGATTTCCTTGTCAGAAATAAAAATTACAATTCTTTCCTGTCTATTGGGCTGCAGCTTGACCAGGTGTCCAGCCTTGATCTACAGGGGAGATGCAAAGGAAACTGTTCTGGAGCAGCAAGAAACTGCAAAGGCCAAAAGTTTGGCAGTTTGTCTGACCCAGCACCCAGCAGAGTGCTGGAAAAGTTCTCTTCACAAGTCAGTCTTAAGGAGACACTTTGAGGAAAGCAGGTCCTCTAAAATGCCTTCTGAAATCCCTGTTTATATATCACTGTGTAGGAAACTAAAAAGAAATCAAAATGGGAAGATCAAGTGCTGTGTTGTGATGAATGTGGAAACCTTACTGTTTTGGCTGTAGTTAATGCCTATAAATCACTGGTCTATGTATTATTCAGTATCCAGTCTTTAACGTGATCTTAAAATAAAACCTTGCCAAGTCTGTCACTGCCCACAAATGGAATTTCTTCTTTGGGCTGGCACAGTCAGTGGAAACATATTTGAAAACATATTGGATCTGGGAAGGTCAGGAAAGCAGCTCTTTGGAAATCACCCGAAATAGCCTATGCTGCTCCTATTATCACTTCACCAAGAGACCTAAGCAAAATGGTCCTAACGTGAGAAAACTAACTTACAGCCCTCAAATGCTAGTTAGAAATCAGTGGTGCTGGTAGGTAGGAAAATAAGAACGTATATCAAACTAAGCATGTGAGATTGATAGAAATTTGTATGATCTGTACTTCCCAGTCAGTGCATGACAGTACCAAGGGGAAAAGAGAATTTACTATGAGGACAACTGTTGTTTAATTATCAAATTTGCAATCAAGGCAAACTGGTCAGAACAAGCTCTTTCACTGATATTTTTCTGATGATCACCCCTGCCTCCTCCCTAAGTCACAACACTGTTTAAACAAAGTGTGTGACTAAAGCCACTTTTATGCCCATTTCTCTGAAGTTCTTCCTGTGTTCACCAAACTAATTTAAAGCCGTGTCAGGATTTTGAGAAAGAATTTCACCCACATTACTCTAGAAAGTACAACAAGATCCAACACACCCTATTTGTTTGAAGGGGAGATTTGTGACAAAGACCAATAAGCTTCAGAATGGTGGGGTCCCAAAATAATTCTGTCCTCACCTGATGACATGAGCAGAACAGCCTGAAGAAGGGCAACCTCGGTGTCATCCAGGTTAAATGATGAGAGAGACATGCCCAGGTCAAAAATGGCATCAGATACCACTCCAAGACCCCCATTTTTCAGCTGGCCCCTTGTCACTGCCATCTCCCCATTTAGTGTTAAAGTCTCACTCTCAGGGTCATAGCGAACTGCTGCACGAAGTGACATGATCTCCATACAGCAGCCTTTCAGAAGGATGATCTGGTCTTCACATGGCAGCTGTAGAAATTATAAATAGCAAAGAAAAAGATGTGTTTTTCAGACTGAATTGGTTTTACAACTATAATAAATCCATGATGACAAAGTTGCAGTCAATACTCTAGGACACTACATCACATAGTACAGTTACACTATAAACATCCTGCTGACCGGCTAGTTCCAGGGCATGCCATAAAACTCCCAAGACTCACATTCCTACTTTCAGAAGCTCCTGAGGCATCCATGTCCCCAAATACCCTTTGGAAATCTTGCRGTCACACAGTTGTGGGGAAGGGGACCTGGGCAAGATACTCAATGCAAACCAAGCTGGTCAGACATGGAAGTGAAGTGATCCAACTCGCTGAAATGGGAACCCTTGGTTTGTGGGAGCTTTGTAAAATTAAGTCTAATAAACACTAAAAAAGTAGTTTTCCATTTTTCAGAACATTTCACAGAATGTGAAGGATGAAGCAGAACTGCCAATTGCCAGGTTGGTACTGACATATACTGCAGGTTTTGTCTTGCATCAGGGGTGGATGAGATAGCTGAAGTGGTCACTGCTTTCAGCTGTTTACCCTTCTCTCTGCCACTCCTGRGCTCCCTCAGCTTACAGCTCGGCAGAACAGACTAAACTATAACTGGGGTTGGTAAAGGCTATAGTCATCCCAGTTAAATTCATTGCCAGCCATGCTTATTTCTCACCTGACCAGGGAAAAAGAAAGATGATGCTTGGCAGGGTCTGTAAGAATGAACTACTTTTTAAATCAAAAAAAAAACAGATTTAAAAAT
>NW_028186945.1:218294-354074 GCF_003343005.1 Rhea americana | reverse complement strand
AAAAAAAAAAAAAAAGAAAAGAAAGAAAATTCTGTATCTAGAACCAGTATCTCAGTCCATGGGGCATGTACTCTTCATTCTCACAGTCCATTTCAAACAACAGTCAACTTACTAAGTTATTTTCTCCTTGTGTGGCTCATCTCCCTGGTTATCACTAGACAGAAAGAAAATTCTGCAGGGAATAAAAAACTGCTTTTTGTTGTAGAATTCCAGTTTTTATGCTTGTATATAAGCCATAATTTTCAGGGCATGTGGCAAGACTTCTCTTTTCCACAACATTAGAAACGGTAGACTGTCTGAACTGATGCAGGTAGGTTCTTTAATAAGGTACTGCCAGGATGCTGAGGCAGTAGGAAAATATTCTCTTTATAGCATGTCTTTACATTTTAGTAGGTAACTAAATGATAGTAAATACTACTAAGACTATTTTGAGGTTGTCACTAGTTCAACAGCAAAGGGTCGCATTTATGAAAAAGCAATTCAATTCTACTTGGACTGAAAGGATGCAAAAATCCATCCATTTCTGATTCATATTAAGTTATTATTACCTGATTTGAAATTCAGAATGAAAAAAACCTATTTATAGGTCTATATAGCAACTGTGTACTCACAAAGCAATTATATTTATCTAGTRTAAAACCATATAAAGTGGATGCTGGACAGTTACCTAACACTGGTTAACAGTTGCCTGTTAAACTTTTAAGTACAAAGCCAGCCACAGTCAGAAGGGGAATTGAATCAGGCAGCTGTTTTTCCAGCAATGTCAACTTCAGGTGTRAAGTGTTTGATACATAAGAAAATGACTCATCCTATTCAGGACAAAACACTTTTTCTGAGCTCAGCAGTAGCCTGTGGAGGGCTGCATAAGCATAGTGGCAGTCTAGCTGCCCAACGCATGAAGAGATATTGAAAGTGCTGAGAAAAGGGGGTCATGAGCAAAAGAAAGGGGGAAGGGAAGAGGAGAAGAGAAATGAAGAAAGTCTAAGCAGAAAGAAGAATGGAGAAAGAGGCAAATGATAGTAAGGTATTACATGACAGTTCAGTTTTATTCACTGAGCCATTAAATCAAAAAGAATTTCTCTTCCTACTTGAACCTTTCTTAGAACTTCTTTATGGTACTAGTGATCTGATTATGCCCATCCTTCATCTTCTTTCCTAATTCTGAAGGATACACCAGGTATCAGCTTCATGGACACGATGCCTCAGCCTTAATCTGCCATCAGCAGCAATTACCAAGGATGGAGGCCTGAACATCAGCTCTGTTCCAGACAACGCAGAGCTCAATACAACATTCGTCACTGAGCAGTGCAACCAGGGCACCTTCCAGGAGCAGGGTAAATAAATGTGACTAACTCTACAGCATATAACTCTCTCCTCTCTGCAGGGAACAAAAGCAAAAGGCAGGTATCTGAGGTGTTCACCTCAGCAGGGTGTACTTGTAGCCACCACACATTTGAACTTAGCACCATGGATCCGAGATGAGCTACATAAAAGGGTATTTACATAGCCTTACCCAACATGGAAGCACTGCTACCAGTGACACCTAAACACATATCAAACTGATTAAACGCTGCTCAGGCAACCTTCATTTTCTAAGCAGAAGGAAATGCAAGAAGGAAATAGCAGAAATACTAACAAGAGAATGAAGCTTTTTACATCCTTCCATTATTTTAGGGTTAGATTGCCACTTTGGGAGTGTGCCTCTTGCATGAAAGGTCAGTGGACACACATGAGCTATGCTSGGCAGCCACAGTACTTTAATGGCTTGTGTATGTGTTCAAAGAAGAGAGAAAGAAGATAAAGAGGCCACAGGTGTGAAGCTGGCTACAGATGCTCCTTGCTCTGCCTCTCCTTGGTAGAGATTTACAGCACCACAGCCTCTGTGGCAACTAGGAGCTGTGGTAACATTTGAATACTGGGCAGATCCTATCGGAGAAAGGAGGGCTTTTTCTCATAAACTAATTCATAGTCTACACACTGTTGCTTCTCAGAAAAAGACATGGACTAAAAAACATAAATGCGTTAAATGAAGTTATCAGGAATGTGCCCCCTCAAAAGGGAGCAAACTGTCATTTTCTTTATGCTAGAGAGGAGCTATGTGACAGCTCAGAGGACAGTTGTCCCATTCTTTGGTGTTCATGATGAGTTGTCCCTCACCGCCATCAGACCTMGCTGTACATAGGTGTCAGGTGTACCAGGTGGCTCAGCTGTGAACAAAGCCTGTCCTAGCTGAGCTGTTTAACCTACAGAGGTCATGCCCAACAACTCCTTGATTTCTTCAGCCACACCTTCCGCTCAGGTCTGACACAAGTGGGCCCACRGTAGCCAGGAGGGGTAGGAGATGTCAGATGGGCACTGCAGTCTGTGTGTGACTGGCAAAGCTTTCTAAATTAAAAAGACTACCTTGGAATGTCACTGCAACTTCCCACAGAGAGACCAAATCAGAGGAGACAGCTTCCCCCAGACGCTGAGTGCTTCAGGGGCCTCTTGATCTATGGATACATTCTTCATATTTTAAAATCTTCATGCTTGGCCACTATTTCATGCTTTCTTGGCTGATAGAGTGAATGCTGAGGTTAGCCAGGGAGAGCTGTTTACACTATGCCAACTATTGATATTTACCTCCTCTTATTCTGTAGGTGCCAGAAGAGGTAAACACCATTAGCTGACATAAATAGCTCTCCTTGACTGACCTTGAAGAAAAGCTGCCAGCCACAAAAGAGTAAAACACTATGGCTGCCCTAAACTTCTTTCCTGACTGATGTTTAGTTATTAGGGCAAAAAGCTGTTCCCATGTTAGGGAGCCCGATGAACAGAAGTTCACACCCATTTTCAGTGTCATTCTTTTGGCATTTAACCAGCGGAGTCCAGTGTTGCTCTGCAGCATGGGAGCACAGGCAGGCATCCTTCCACAGCTGSAGTGGGGATATTTCCGTATTAAAACTCCCATGGCAGTGGATCCTAAGGGGCTTACAAGACAAAGTTATTTTTAGTTACATTCAGGCTGCAGTTAGGATATGGTTTTTTTAAGTCAGGAAAAATATCAGCCATTGTGTTTGGACCTCCAATGAAAGGGATAACCTCAGCASAAACAGATTAGCCTAGGGCCTGAGTATTCCTAACGCGCAACCAAGTCAAGCGACTACGTACTGTATATTTCACATGTGAGTATCTATGTGGAATGACAGTCCATTACTTTTACAGACTCTTTTAAGCACACCCTCCCTGTTCATGAAAAACATACCTAGGCAGTACAATGAGGCAAGTGCCATTCCTGGATAGGGATACTTTCCGGAATTTGAAGTATTTGTTATTATATAGATCCAATTCCACAATACTAGAACTGYCAAGCAGCCAGGAAGCACCGAGGGAACTGTGTGTGTTGGAAGACCTGATGAAATGTATCAAAGATACTTTTAGACAAAMTATTTTCGCTCGTTGGCTTTGTTCATGGCCACCTATAAAGACACATTCGAGTCCCTAATGAATCATGATGACTTAAGAGATCAACAAAATTGGGAATTCAGTAATATATGAGAAAGAAAACTAAGTAAAAACTAGATTATTCCAATCTCATTTATTTTAATTCTCCAATTTTTCTGCTTTTAAGCATATTGAACTTTTTAGTAAAGTCATGCCTGTTATGGTTCACTGCCAGCAGAATTTTGAATAGAGTTTAACATTCAGTAGGTAAAGGAGATAAGGATGTAAGATGGTTTTCTTACCTCACAAAACATAGGCAACTTTTTGGCAAAATCCACCACTCTTGTAATCGCTGGTGTGATAATTTTTGTAAACTGGCTGAAGGCTTCTAAATCCACTTTCCCACCTTCTGGGGCATTGACTATTGGTGCTTGTCCAATATCTTCTGGCTAAGGATATAAAGAAAGATAAATAAAGGAACAATTTATCTTAAATCAAATATTTGATCTAGAAAGTCCTGCTTGGTAAGAGAAGATATGTTATTAAAGTTTACCATTACATTTTTATTAAATTAAGAAATAACACTATCTACTTTTTAAGTAAAGCCCATTATGCCACAAAAGGTGAATCTGTTTATATAACATTTGTGAAAGAGGCAACTGCACAGAGAAATGGGTGCCTGGCAGGCCACTACCCATGCTGTGTGGGTTGCTGCATTTCTGTGCACATGCGTTTTCTTGCTTGTGCCTGTATCTGAGTATCTTGTAGGAGTAGCTTGTGCATTTTTGCTAAAAAATATAGAGATAATCTAGTTTCTTAGAGGTGCTGAGAAGTCTCAAGCTTCCATAAAACCAAAGGGAGCTGAGGGGTCTCATCACCCCGCTGGAAGATGCTTAGAGCTTTGCAGGATTGGGCTCTCACACCCACTCAAATTTCTGAAATCTCTCCCAGAGCAGAGATTGCCCAATATCACAGAGATCCCAGCAATTGCCAAGGCTTATTTTGAGAACTAGGCTAAAGTAACTGATGACTAAGAAAGGGCTAAATTGAAAYTAGTCTGAATAAAATGAATATAATTTGAACTCATCTGGATAAAATTTAAGTTGAAAATCATCTTCTGCATGACTTCAGCTCAAGGCTTCTCCATCACAAAAATCCTACCTTGAGGATTTCAGTAGGAACATATAATGAAAGTCTTGATCGGAATCCATGCACATGAGTGTTTTCTTATTCCAATTGCATTTTGATTTGTTCACCTGATTCTATGACAGTTTGTCAGTTTTACAGTGTACTTTAAAAAACACACATTGAAGCTGTTCTTCTATATTCTAAGTACAGCACTGCAGTTATAAAAGACTGGGCAAATGTTATGTAGAGGTTCCATTTTGTTCACTTTAGAAAGTTAAAGCTGCGTAAGAGTCAGAAGTGAATGCCTTTAAGACTGATGGAGCTCATGACATTTATATATGGGCATTTAAGCAGAGGAGTTGCTGAAACTTCTGTCTACAATAAAAACGTGTACTCAACTGTTTTTTAAAGCAACACCTCATAAAAGACCCTTCCATAGCTCTATCATCAATCTGAATCCTAATCTATTTTTTTTTCCAGGAAAAAGACTCAGTGATGCACTAATAAAACAAGCACCAATAGCAAAAGAAAAATGAAGAGGACCGGGCTCAAATACTTAGGGGTTCTTACTAAAGAGCTCAAATAATCCCAATTCTAGGTTCCCCCCACCTTGAACCTTGAGAAATTAAACCACATTGTCTATGTGCTCATGATAAACAATCTTCCTTACTTCCAAGCAAGAAAACCAAACACTTACAACCACACAGAACATTGTTAGGGAGGGAAAGAGAGAACAGACTACTTCCATGGGAAAACCCAAAGAAGTCAAGATCACTAGTTAAAACCAATGTATTCCAGACGGGCATGCAGCTGGAGAGCCTTCACCATCCACCTCACGCCAACAGGGAAAGAGGTCCAGACCTCAAAGAAGCTCTTGGAAAACCAGCCTCACCTGCCTAATGACTGATCACTGCTCCTGGGATGTGCAGTTCCGCCGCCTGGCTCTTCCACAGCTTCTGGTGGGGGGCTGCCAACAGCCCCCGTCAAGGTTTTCCCGTYAGCCTGCCCTTCCCCTGCTGTGCCCATTGCAAGGCTTCAGCGAGCTCCCTAAGCTTACCTGGAATCCATGGCAAAACTTGAGGGGGCTTTGGAGCCAGGACTGCACTGAGCGCAGGTTGGTCTGGTTTAGGAACTGACTGTGGAAATCCCTGCCAGTTTCTGAATCACCCACTGCAGCTGCGGGCCCTCTCTGCCATGGCTGTCCCCTCTCCCAGGAGCCCCGTCGTCAGATCTCCCCCAGCACTCCCCTGCGCTGGGTGATCCTTCCCTCCAGCATTGCTGCTTACGTGGCCAGACCTGCCTGTCCCTGACCCACCATGATACAGTGGATTGGCTCCTGCCAGCTTTCTGCCCAGGTCCTTATTCCCAATCCTACTTAYAGGATATTTGTTCCCAAACTAGATGATACTGAAGGATCAATACTCCTGGTCCCAAATAAACAAATATATTACTTCAGCTGATGTTAAAGAACAAGTTTCAGGCTTTTGGCCTGTTAAAAGCAACGAAGGATTCCTTGCTATGCAGCAAGACTGGAAAAATTCTCTGTTACTTCTTGCTGGCAACCACTGGCTGTGTTTTCCCTCCTGGCATGCTAATATAAACAAGTGACCATACATTCAAAAATACGAGCTCTGCCACTGGAATTAGCAAAATATTATAAAARGGATCAGCTGGTTTGAATATAAAATTTCTCTTAGTAATTTAATGGTAGAGCAAGACTTAATGGTAGAGCATTGTGAGTTAGGCAACAGGAATCTAAGCTTGCAAAAAAAGAATATTCTCTATCCAGTTTGGTACAGAGAGACTGTTAAAGACCCCTTTGAATTCCTGACATGCAGTATCCAATGCCTTTTGTGCTGCCTAGGCATTTTTGTATTCTGTACTTATTTGCTTTAAAAGTAAATTCAGAAAAATCAAATAAATCCTCTTCTAAGGCTTAGGATCACATATCACTCTATATTTTCTGATTCTTAGTTACAGGCAGAAAACCTCAGTCTTATAGTACCATCCCAGTGCTATAGTGTATGTATCATCCTGCTTTCACTGAAATTAATTTCTCTTTGTCAAATTAATTTTAAGAAACGTGCTCATTTTGGAATGAGAAAACAAAAAGCACAAGTTATTACTTAAAAATATCAGCTTCCATTTAAAACTTGMTGTTGTTTTATAACATTTTCAATATGCTGCATGTTAGTCCCTAATGAAAACAGCTATCCCTGAATATATACATACACAAAAAAACACACGATGTATTACAGACCAATATACTTATTAATCWGTAGGAAAAATATTTTTCTTTTTTCTTATCATAGCACATTAAGGGTGCCCAGCTGGTTAAGCCTTAACTCAGCAACATGCTGTTTATCTTTTGAAATACATGGTTTGATCAGATATTGAGGTTCAGCCAAGAATAAGCAAGCAGTAACAGTAGAAATCATCCACTTCCCACCTATATGGGCATACCAGCAGATATACCCTCTTTGGGGTTGYCACCTTAGAAAGGGACTTTGAAGGAAATAACATGACAGTGAGAACAGCGTAGAAGGCTACTGCGCCTACCAGAAATTTCCTCTTCTGCTTCCAGTGGCTTCCTTGTGCATTGGTGGCCACATGTGCTTCAGTAACAATTTTGATCAGCTCCCATTCCTCATCTGTTGGCTCTGGTTTGTGTCCGATCGTTTTCTGCAGCTCTTCCCGACGTCTCTTCTCGCGATTTTCTTCTATCAGCTTCCTCTTTGCCAACCGCTTGCTGTCATCCAACACCACTAGCAGGGGTAAAAGCATACAGAAATGGCAGGAAGATCTTAGGCTTGTCTGATCTTTGGTCCTTTCTATGCCTGGAGCACTAACTGATTGCAAACACCTTAGATAACTGGTAAAGAAGTACTTTGGGACAGCCCAGAGTTGACAGTTCTCTTATTCCTCTCTCTAAACTTCAGTCTTCTCAAAAGTTTGGATTGCAAAGAATGACTTATCTTTCTTGTAATATTATGTATACTACCATTGGCTTTAGATGGTTATTCACAGGAAATAAAACCAATATGGAAAAGCTTTTAGAGGATGGAGAAAAAGGCAATGACAGCTCCTTTGGCACATTCATATGTGCTATCCTCAGAGGTGCCTTTCCAGTATTGATATGTGCTGGTCAGAATCAGACTCAAACCAACTTCTTACTCTCTACAGGTGCTAAAAAGCTGAGGCTAATCACTGTCTGCTTTGTCGGATGGGGCGGGGGTTGAACTGACCATCTCGAGTTACCCAACTCCCTCTCCTGAAGTTCAGCCCRGCTAACATGAAATCGTATTCTTTCTTCTGTTCCCCTGTATACAGAAACTGCTGTAATACCTTAAATTATTGAATCAAAATATTAAGCTAGAATGTTTTTATGTTGTTTTTCTTTATTGGCTCTGTYTTCCTTTCAGTTTTCTGCTGAGGATTACTGTGGTAACAACCATTAACATTAATGCACAGGAGGATTTACATGAGTTTCTCCCATTTACACTAATTGAAGTTATTAGTGTAAATCCCTGCGCAATGGCAGCAAAAGAAGACCCCTAAGGGTTAATCTTACAGCCATATGTTCTAGTTCTTTAGAACGCGAGTTCTTTTCAGTAGATAACTTCTTCATGGCTAAAAATAAAACAAACAACTGCAGGATGACTCATACAACGACATTCAATTTCACATCCTCCAGAATTTTCTAAACAAGATGTGTTTTTTTCAAGCAAAGTGTCCATCCAGATGCATTTCCCCCTCCTCTCCTCCTAAGAGTGAACACTCTTGGTGTTGCACAGGCTCTTAAGGCCAGGCAAAGGTCCAGTTTGGTGAAGTGTAAACAAGAGATCACAGCTCTATGAAAGTGATTTGATGCAATGAACATAATTCCCAAGTACAAATTACTAAAACGGAAAAACGTTAGCAGTTCTGCTCTACTTAAACAACCTTCACCTTTAAGCAAACAAACAAACTAAAAAAAGAGAAACAAAAAAAGGAGAAACGTATACTTACAATCTGTTGCCATGCCAACAAAGATACATTTTTTGAAGCGACATTCCTGGCACTGGTTCCTTGTTACTTTGTCTATCACACATTTTCCTTCATATTTACAAGAATAGGTTGGATGGAGGTTTTTCTGAATGGTTCTTCTAAAAAAACCCTAAGTGTAATAAATAAATTGGAAAGCATTAGTACTGTGCAATTTTTTGAACTGGGAGGCACTTTGGTTTGGTATGAATGCACCTAAATATGCAAGATAAAATACTTTATTCCATGAAACTCTTGAAGAGGAAAGGAACAGAACAGTCTGCTAGTGCATGGTATTTCTGTTTCATGAAACATTTTCTCATGAAAAATTAAAAATATGTAGACAGATAAGTACAGGCATAAGAAATGTTGTCTTGAGGTACAGGAGTGACTCTTTGTCTTCCTGAAGTCCTTCCAGCCTTATGTTTTGTCTTAATTTTGTTTTTGTATTTGAACTAGAGAGTTTATTTCAGGCCCACTTCTAAATTACAGTCATTTTAAGGGATATAAAAGACATATGCATACTTTTATTTAAAGGGCAGTTTCTGTTATTGCAATTAGTAAAAATGCTGTGTGCAAGTAAACTGTGCTACTTGAAGGGATTAAAAATGAACAGTGCTCCTCTGTTGTTTCCATCAAAGCTGAATAACCAGGCAACCAACCAACCAAATCTAGGCAACACTGAGAATTTTGCAGTCAAACACAATTTGCCTAGTCTTTGCGTTTGGTACTACAAAACAGATTCCACAATTTTTGAATGATCTGTATTTTTTACAAGAATTCATCCACATTTACCTACCCCAAAACTTTATATTCAGAACAAACATCGCCAATAAAGATATCACTGCCAACTGCAACAGGATCTGAGGTCAGATCCTCAGCTCGTGCAAGCTAATGTGGCTCCACTGAAGTCAGTGATTTATACATCCCACAGATCTGGCTTTAATTAAAGAAATTAGATACAACTTCTCTCTGAAAGTTATGGACTTAATCCTGGTACTCATTTCAAAATGCGTTTTGTCACTGAATTTGGAGAGAGCTGAATCAATTTCTCATGACCGCAGCAATGTGAACATGACAGGCTGCAAAGAAAGAATTATAGATTGAACTTTAGTTTGAGATTTCACCATCGTTTGAGACTATCCACATTCAGCAAAGCAATTTGGGACTATCCTGACATACCAAACCCACTGAGACCCAGCTCATGTTACCAAGATCACTGTGAATGGCCTTAGTTCCCACAAAATCAATGGCGAAATTGAAGGGAATTAGGATTTTACCTAATGTTTAGTCTCTTCAGATGTGTCTTCTCTAGTAAAAGAGATGTGTTTTTAATCATATTAAACAACATGAGGAAAAATCTTATAGCAGACTGTGTGTATTTTCCCTTAACATGGAATGATGAATTAAAACATATAGATAGTTCGTTTTCACCTTGACTTCCTAACTCCTGTGAAAACAGTAAAGAGCACTGTCCTCATTAGAATTTTATCTTAAAACATCCAGCTTGAGCTAGTGGTACAACTCTTTCTTCCTTAAYAACAAAAAGACCTGAAAACTCAAGATGAGTTGCACAAAGCATTTGTCTTCAGTCTTTGCAAGACTGGGACCTGTTGGCCTGAACCCAAATCCAGTAAGTCAAAGGCTAGATGTCCTTACTGGTGTTTGGATCAGGTCTCATATTCTCATTTGCTCAGCAAATGGATTTGGATCCACTCTCATCCCTGAGATGAAATCCTAGACAGGATCTGTCTCTCTCCTCCCTGAAGCTGTCAAAGGTGGTTCCAGATGCTTAGGAACATGGGATAATCTCTTGTTATGGCAAGAACTGGAGAAATTTCTACTCAATCTCATAAAGTGGTACTGAACTTCTGTTTTCCAAACTTTTCATGACACTTATTACTGTAACACTCTTCACCTGTTGTGTTGGGACCAGACATTTTATTCTCCCACTTCTTTAAATTTCTCAGAAACCTTTTGTAAAAAACATTTTGAACATCTCTAGATACCATGTGATAAGGAGGGTCTTCTCTACACTTGTGCAAACACTTCATCACAGATTATCCATTTCTCTATTTATTAATTTTAGCCTAAATATTTGTGCCTTTAAACAAATTTATATGCCACCTTCATTTTTTTGTGTTCTGTCCATGTTTGCATATGCATAAATAGGTATGCACAGCCACAGTCAAGCATAGAGATACATTTGATTCCTCTAACAGGTGATTCAGACTCCTTTATTCCATTTGAAATTTCACATGTGCACATAGCAAAATATGGAAATAGGATTTCCAAACTAAAATGAAAGCAAATGTAATCACAAAGAAAGTATAAAATCTAAGTTTCACCAATAAAAGCAAGCACATTTGTAAAGCAACCTCTCTTAACTTCCCTTACTGTGCATCTATGTAGCAATAGATGTAATAGGCACAGTTTGGAGAAATATTTCAGTGACCTCACAGCTCAGTGTTTCTTTAATTGTGTTCACATTCCTTACTATTTATTTTTCAGAAATCATGTGTGAGGATGCTTTGTTCATGAGAACACTTGCCAAAGCAAATTTTTGGAAGCAACTAGTAAATGCTAACTTATCTAGAACTGATTGCATATAACTGTGAAGATAAATCATACACCTTGAAACGTGTATGCAAATATCCCAAAGTAGGTTKAAAGTGTCCACACAAAATAGCTGTCAAACCATCTTGTACAGTGAATACATTTGCACRAAGAACAACAAAGCAAACAAAACAGTCTGTTTGGAAGCCAATTATAACTAGGAGAAAGAAATTATTTACTTATTGCAAATTTTTAGCTCAGTTGCTTRTGCATTATGCATTACAACAAATTGTACATCAGACAAAAGAACTGTATCTGAAGATATAAGTAGATTTTATGTGCTGTTATTTTTATAATAACTAACAAAAATCTTAGCACAAAACTTGGTGGGCAGCTGTTTATTTGGGAGAAAGCGTAATTTCAAAATGCTTTGCTTTCTTGTCATCATACCTGAATTAAGTCATAYTCATACATTTTTTGTATTCAGTCTGGTATATGCGATACAAATACGTAAGAATCATTTGTTCAGCTCCAGAATTTTCCACATATATAAATGCTTCTCATCTGCAAAATATACACTCATATGTCTATAAAAAATTATGAATTTACCACAAACTTGTTATACACAGGATACTTAGGTCTTTGTCTCATAAATTTAACTTTTGGCAATGCTGTACAACTGAAGGAGCTAATTCAATGTAAGCATGACTATGATGTGGGATTCAAAGCCAATCCAAAACCAAAATCTCAGATTCAAATATTCCAGACTTTGGAGATGAGCAGAATATGACTTTTGTGGCTTAGTCCCATGACATGTGTGGTCCCAATTGTTTAGAATTTTTTTTTCTCCTGTAGGAAAGAATAGCTTTCTTACAAGATCTTGGGCTATTCAGGGAAATTTATGGCAGTGAAATCATTTAAGATTTGCTTGACTATGTTAGTCAATTTTTGTTTATTATTTACTTGCTCAAAGAAATCTCTTTGATTTTTTCATGATTTTTTTCATGCTTGGAGAGCCAGTTTAGGAGCGAAAGTACATTTCAATATGCTTAAGTTTAAGAAGTCAAATAATTTAAAGAAAGTTTTTTTAACCGGATGTCAATGCTTTCTAAAGTGCTGTGTGTTACTATTGTATGAACATGTGGAGAGGATTTTTATTTTTGTTTTTTTACAGTAACTAAGAGAGGCACAGCAACACCAGAAATCACAAGAAATTCTCAGGCAGAATCTCAACTATTGCATAARCAGCTTCACTGAAGACGCTGGGAGAACGCCGATGTGCACTGGCTGAGAACGTGGCCAAAGAAACATTTAAAAATGGAAAACTAAAAGCTAATAGCTGAATAACAAAAAAGAAATCTGTATTTTTGTCTTCTTTTCCAAAGCAAACACTGAAAAAATCAACTATATTCYTTATGCATATGAAGATCAGCAGCATAGCTAAATACGGCTTATCATCAGTACTGGATGTTCTTATTCGCTTCTAATCTGCCTCGTTTTATTTGACAGTGCAGTTCAGCAAGTCTGTATAAATGGAGAAGGAGCTGGAGAGCTATTTCTAATTCCCACTTCCCCACCGGGCCATTTACCTTGCAACCTTCACAAGTGATGCAGCGATAATGATATCCGGTGGCTTTGTCCCCACATACTACACAGAGCTCATCCTTGTCTAAGTAACTGGGTATATACCCTGGAAAGAAAAAGAAAGTGGCATGTAAACACTAAATTTCGTATTTAAATCCACTGCAGATCTGGTCTACCAGCCCCACATTTCAGAACTCACAGAACCACTGGCTGAATTCCCTGAATAGTAAGTTCATGCAAAYGATGTTACAGACAAATTTAAACATACTCTGCATTACCTTCCATTTTTCAAACTGTTTCAGCATATACCGGTGAAAAAGGACCAGTCAGAATACAATTACTCTCTTCTGAACAAAATAGTATTTCAGAAAAATAAATGTATTTATTTTTACCTCAAAGGATTTGATGTGAAAAAAATAAATAACAGTGAAACATACAGTACATTTCTCTCATATGCTTGTATACTACAGTAAGATGAGATTCCAGCTTGCAAAGTGACTCAGAGGCCTGTTAGGAAGAAATCTTTACTGACAGTTCGTTTGCTTCAAAACACTTCTGCAGGTGTGGTTTGCAAAGCATCAGCAACAGAGAGCGAAAGCTGGATCGATCATACCTTACCTGGGTGTGTTCCACAGCACCGTTTCATTTAACTTGAATTCAGGGCAAAATACGTGGGCACTCAAGTATGTGTGTGTGTACATGCATGTGTGAGAATGGTATTTTCTCTTCTGAAGTGGTTTAGCAGGCACCCAACAAGTGGAATCAAGTATTACTCAGGAAAAACATCAGATATGCTTGGTTCTCTTTCCACAACGACATTTGTTTCGATATAATAAACATATTTTCAATTTGAGAAACAAAAAAACATAATTCTGATAGCAACCAAAAGGTAATTCTAAACTAGAGAAGTTGGAAACAGTAAAGTATAAAGCTTTCAGAGAAAGTATTCTGACAATTTAGAATTAAAGGAGTTATTACACATAACCTTCACATATACTTTATAGTAACTTTTCTTTATCTCTGTAAAGATGCAATACAAAGATTCCCAGATTCTCCCCCAGGGAACAGTAGAAAGAGCAACTATTTACATAACCAGTGAGATTATTAAAATATAGTAAATATTTCACAGAATCACTGAACAGTTGAGGTTGGAAGGGACCCATGAAGATCATCTTGTCCAACCCTCTGCTCAARCAGCGTCACCTAGAGCAGGTTTCCCAGGATTGTGTACAGTYGGGTTTTGARTATCTCCAASGATGSAGAATCCACAACCTCTCTGGGCAACCTGTTCCAGGGTTCAACTACCCTCACAGTAAAAAAAGCTTTTTCTTAGATTCAGACAGTCGCCTGTRTTTCTGTTTGTGTCCWTTGCCTCTTGTTCTGTCAGTGGGTGTCACTAAGTGGGTGTCAGACACACTGAGAGTGGTGGCCATCCCCCAATCAGGTGTTTATACATATTGATGAGATTTCCCCTGCAAGCCTTCTTCTCTAGAGCCAAACAGTCCCAGCTCTTGCAACCTCTCCTTGTATGAGAGATATTCCATCCTTGTCATCTTTGCTGTACCTGCTCCAGTATGTCCATGTCCCTTGCACTGGGGAGCCCAGCACTGGACATGGCACTACAGATGTGGCCTGACCAGTGCTGAAGAGATGGGATCACCTCCCTCCACCTGCTGGCAATGCTCTTCCTAATGCAACCCAGGATACTGTTGGCCTTCTTTGCCACAAGGATATATTGCTGGCTTATGCCCAACTTGCTGTTCTCAGGTCCTTCTCTGCAAAGCTGCTCTCCTCCTGGTTAGCCCTCAGCCTGTGCTGGYGCATGAGGTTATTCTTCCCCAGGTGCAGGACTCTGCATTTCCCTTTCTTGAACTTCATGAGGCTCCTCTCTGCCCATCTYTCCAGCCATCCTCTGAATGGCAGCACAGCCCTCTGGTTTAGCAGCCACTCCTCTCAGTCGTGCATCATCTGTAAACTTGCTGTGGATGCACTCTGTCCCTTCACCCAGGTCATTGCTGAAGAGGTTAATGGTACTGGTCCCAGGACTGACCCATAGGGGACACTAGTGACTGGTCTCCAGTTGGACCTTGTGCTGCTGATCACTACCCTCCAAGCTGGGCAGTTCAGTGAGATTTCAGTCCACCTCACTGTCCACTTACCTAGGCCCTACTTCCTCAGTTTGCCAAAGAGGATGTTATGGGAGACAGTATCAAAAGACAAGGATAAACAATATCCACTGCTCTTCCCTCATCTTCCAAGCCAGTCATCTCATCGTAGAAGGCTATCAGGTTGGTAAGGCAGTTTCCCCTTCGTAAATCCATGCCAAATACTCCTTATCACCTACTTTTTCATAATATGCTTGGAAAATTTTTCCAGAATTATTTGCTCCATTGCCTTCCCAGGGATCCACGCGAGGTARGTCATACATAAAGATACAAAGGGTATTTTGCAGATGGCTTTTTATGTCAGACAAATGGCCATTTCTCCTCCATGCCTATTTTGTCCAAGCCATGCTAGTTTAGGAGAAAGGGGCTGATTCAGGAAATGTTTTCAGTTTCCCATTTCACATGACAAAAAGCACAGAGTAATTGTGTAATCTTCTGGTGGTCCATAAAATGACATGCAAAATAACTACGAATTAACTCTCCTCCCAGAGAAAGAAAAAAACCCTTTCTACACCTAACTGGGAGGCACAAACAGCTCCCAGAGCTCTGTTAAAGTGTTAGTACATCACCGTACTAAAAAGATGGCTTTGCAAAATTAATTTTGCTTACAAATTATATTTCTTCGTCTTCCATCCCAACCATGAGAGGTGAAACCCTGAGGTATGAAATTGTTGATGGGATTTATTCACAAAAGTGTAGGTTGCCCTTTGATGCTGAACTGATTCGAGACCTTGCTGCACAGGACCTGAGCTGAGAGAAAACAGTAAGTTCTCTCCAATCAGAAAAGGAGGAAATGAGCAGCATGATAACTGACTTATATGCCCATGTTTTGAAGGGCCTCTGACTTACTTGTTTAACCCCTCCCTCAAGACAGTGCAGCTTTAGCAGGGTAGATTCCTACCAAATCAGGCGACTGTGGGCAATTACCAGGTGTAGGGTGAAGGTGAATCCCTTGGAGGTGGCTGGCTGCAGCATTATCTCTTGTCTTGGCTTGCTGAGCCCATCTGTAGCTCAGTGTGTTAAACTCGTCACCAAGCTTGTGGTATTCGTGCAACACTCAGAGCAGMAAGGTACAGGACAGCCCAGAGATGTGGCACACCATAGTCGCACGGAGAACAACCAGTATTAAGCCCTTGTGTGGTGTGAAGTAGTTGGAGGAAGCTACAGTGTGGATAAACATCATCTTCCAGYGACTAACACCTCAGAGGGGCAGCTCAGTAGCTGGCAGCTTAATTAAATTGCTTTTGTAGAACTACACTTGCCAGAGGTTTTCCAGAAAGGAATGGCCAAATCAAAGAGAAAATATTTGAAATTAATTGAGGTTAAATTTCATGGGCTTTCTGGGGGTTGATGAGTGGATTAGGAATAGGTAAAGAAGAAAGATGGCAAGAAGTACTTGTACTSTCAATTTTAGATGTCCAGTGTATAATGAAGAGGACCTAAAATTAGATAGGCACAAATACGCCCTTACATAACTCTGGGAAGCAGGAGCACTCCGAAGGCATGCCCAGACGCCTGTGTCTCAGCTTTGCTAATACTCCTGAAATCTGAAAGGTGAGTGAGGGAACTGGCRGAGATCTTATTGACATATGATACCGATTTAGGATATGGCAAAAGATCAGACTGACATTTRGGTTGTGTTTCTCCATTACGAGCAAGATGAGCTTGCACAAAGTTTGGTGGGCATGTGGAGCTGGTTCTGTGACCTTGGGGGAGGAGAGACAGCAAGGTTTCTACTCCAATTTACATCACTGGCTCCTAATGGACTTTCTGCCASGGGAGGATTAGCGGTGGCGGTTATCTCTGTCCTGCCCCCCTCTTGCTCACACTTGCCTCACACAGCTGATGCAGGAGGCAGCAGAAGCAGCAAAGGGAAGCAGAATCTTCCACTGAATTTCTCATAAAGATTAAGGGCTTCTTGTTATTGCTGGCATTATGAAACACAGCCTTAGCATAGTGTAGAGCCTATCCTCTAAAATTCAGTAGCCCTTGCTTGCTTCCTCAGGAGTTACTTTTGAATTAAATGCCTTGATATTTCATTAAGTACATAATCTGTTTAGCACTGCTCATGTAATGGCAGCTTTGTTCTACTGGAGGCGCAGGAGACCACTTGTTTAAACTGCCTCCTTAAATATAGACAGTAGACTGCGCACGTGACCATAGCTGTCTGTATACCTCTTGGGGTTTCCTGACTTCATTCAACCCAGAAAACAGTTTCCAAACTGGCACRGAAGACAAATCTCCTGTAGGCAGTCCTAGTCAGAAATTAAATTGTCATCTCTCAATGCCACCATGTTCCCAATTTTACTATATCAGAAGTATTAAGTGATATATTTTTAAATTACTTAAATGTGAAATATGATGTTCATTACTTTTGGAGGATCATGCCCACATCACAAAGTAGACACATATTGAGAAGTCCTTCACTGATTCAACAGGAAACATGGATAGAAAAATCTTATCCCAAGAAATCACTGTCAATAAAAGTGTGCAATAAACATTTTAGCTTTCTATTAAAAATCTGGGAACGATATTCACACTTTTGCTCATTTTTAAGTCACCTTCCAGCAGCTAACGGGGTCAGAAACTGCTAGGAAGTAGAAAAAATGGACCTTCAGCAGAGTTTTAAAAAGATACATGCTTCAGGCAAACAAGTATCAGGCCAAGAGGAATAATGGGACCCACATTCAGTTCTTGCAAATTTTAACTTCTCTATAAGTAAGTATTTTCTAATTGTTGCAACTCTCCAACCTAAGCCGTGCTTAATTCAGWACAATTTTGGCTTCCAGACTTGCAGATAAGCAATTTTTACTACTGTTCAGTGTTTGAACCAATAGTAGTAGTAGAGAGAAATTCAGTGGTACTTTGCTAAATGTGGTGCCAGCATGGAAGCTGTGAATAGCATGATGCAGACTCTTGGAGAAGTCATGGATGGCATTGGAGGTATGTGCTGCATTTTGTCAGAGCAAAGAGAGGCTTAAAGAGCTGAATTTGAGGAAGAAGCAGAGAAACAGATCTCTTCTCTCACTCTCTGCAGCTCGGGGCGGGGGGGGGAGAAGGGAGGGGGGGGAATGGAGGAGTCATAGACTCAAGTACTTTTACATCTTGGGTGTTTAACAATTCTGGACCAAAAATACAAGCTCCTACTGAAAGAAGCAGAGGCTGTCTGGATAGAGTAACCTGGGTGCTCTAGTTCTAAAGAATATCTGATGRCAAATTCCACAGAAACATTGGGTGAGCTCCTAGTCCTGATGTTGATACCTCATCCTGTATTTTTTGGTCAGAAACTACTAAGTAACTAGTTAACAGGAAACATTCAAAAGCAACACTGACCCCACTGAACTGGGTTTGAGCCCATGTGCGCTCTGGTCTGTCATCCTCTGGGACTATCATTTGGTGCATGCAGTATGATCCTCACAGCTAAATGTTTATCGCTCAGGTATGACTTGACCTTGTTCATCTTGATACCCACTCCCAACCTTTGCTTTGAATGGGGAGCGCCAAGAAGTGACCTTGCCCTCAGCACGCCTGGTGTTGCCCCGGTGGTCYGAGGTAACTCCCTAGTTCTCCAGACTCCCACCTGCCAGTCTGTCTAATCTGACTGTCTTGGCAAGGCTAAGTAGTCAGCAGGACCACTTGCCCCCATCCTAGAAGACTATGGTGTATAATCCATTATAACCCATCCTGATGGTGAACCACAACAGCTTTTATACTTTAACTCTTTAACACTCTTTGTAGAGGTATGGCTAAAAGCAATCCTTTTGTAAAGGAAAATGCACAGTGAATATGTCTCAGCAGCCACGTGGACCAAATGAGATCTACTAACCGATCTGAGGCAGCCTGTTTCATTAGTGCTGTATGCCACATCCTCAAATTAGCATGTGTAGGACTGACACCTTAAAGCAGTATATGTGATCCCAGACAGCRCAACAGACTGGAGGGACACAAAAGAGATAATCAGTTGCTATTCATCCCCCTCCTCCCCAAGAAGGCCCAACAAAAACTAAATGAAAACAATTYAGATATCTCAGTAAATCCATCTCCTCAAAACCTGCAAGACTCAAGAGGCTTGATCATCCACGTCTCTTAAGAAATYACATTCCTCTTCAAAGGTGCAGGATGAAAAGTGGTGCGTCGCTGTCCCTGCTGCCCCTTTTCTTTAGGTCAACTGCCTGTTGTGCACACAGGCTGTGCTGCAGTTGCAAGGGACGGTGCCTTTTAAAGGCTGTCTTGTGAAGTGGCCACGCTGGCCCTTCCCAAATTCCCTCCTCTCCATTGCGTGCTTTCAGCCCTACACAAAAAGTACCCAGAAACTCACAAGCAAATGTTTTCCTGAAAAACGATACTGTTTTTCATTCTGTACCTGGCACACATTTAAAGAAGAAACTTTGAGGAAACTGAAGAACAAATTGCGGTTATGTTATTGTAAAGTACTGTTGCAGGGATGTTATGTACCCAGACCAGCGTGACTGTATCAGACACTGTAATATTAGCTTAGGGATTAAACCACACCTTAAAAAATTCTGGGACCTAAACTGTATTTTACTACAGAACAGCAGTGTGTGTGACATGGACTCAAAAAAAAAGTCTATGTACCAGCTTAGTTCTGATACAACTTAAGACTTATTGCAAGCAGAAAAAGGCATTTTTGCTATTCCATAGCAACACTTGTGTTTTAAGACCATTATTCAGTATTTTGGCGCACTTTTATTATGCTTTGGCACAGGGTAATGTATATCCTGAAATCCTTCTTTCCCCYATCTTGGATGGTTTGCCTGACTACAGATCTCAATAAAATAAGAGTTTAGGACTTAATCAGTAGGCTAGCACTGTTTGCTATACATGGAGATACGAAATAAAAAAAAATTAACTACTATTTTGAGAATTCTGAATTGTATTAGAACTGAAAATTCATACTGTTGTTCTACTGATTTAATAAACACACYGTAACTCATTGCAAATTATAAAAAATTTCAAGAGTCATCCATATATTACCCTTGATACATTTATTTAAAAATACATAGYAAAAAAGTTTAAATAGTGCTTTATTGCACAAAGCACAGAGCTGAATCAGAAAAAGTATACTCCATTCTTGTTCCTTTGSCACTGATTTTACAACATTAGGACAGTAATTTCATCTTTTAGYAATAAATCTTTCCAGTACAAAAACAGGGATGGGAGACGTAAGTTTTATGAWCAATATTAATCTCAAAGGCTGGGATGATCCACTGATACTTGTTCCCAACCTGCTTTAAATTGCTCCTAGARTTTTTTTTTACCCATTGAGTCTGGAAGCATGCAGAATGCTGTTAAATAGATTCACACATTTCTTGTTAGCTGACTACTTGTCCACAGTTCTGATATTTGACTTTCTTCGATTTATAGAATTACTAAAATTTGGCAAGAGATTCTGCAAATACAGGATTTGGGACACTTTTTAGAGCTGGTTTCCCAACTCTGACTTTTCCGAGTTAACCCAAAATCCTTGGGATGTGTCAGAATCCTTACTGTGGTGGTGCATTTGGCACAAATGTTCCTGAAAACATTTTAGTCCAACCTGCAATATCATTTAAACTGCTGTGATCACCAGTGTAYTTCATCCATTACTTGCTCTAGGCACAAAATGCACTACTGTAGGCAATCTTCAAGAGTCAGACCATGTGATTTTTCTCATTCATTCAAGTCCAATATCAAGGATTCTGCTTTTTGGACATAACATTTGTAATGTGTTTAAATGTTTTCAGAGAATATGCCTTAGTATCACAAGTAACTTACTCTCTTAGAAATCTAAGTCTTACTCTCCCATCCTTCATTTGGTTCTACAACGGCCACAGTGAAGGAGCTGAAAACACTTTTTCCACTGACAAAATTTCTATTTAAAATGATTACAAATATCCAAACGCATATTGATTTGCTGAATAAGATGATGCCAATTTTCTGATTACAGTTGTCTCCTTAAATGGGTAGTCAAAAGCACTTTCTACAAAAATTAATCATTTTTTAAGACAAAAGGTAGCTGTTACCTTACTGGGAGCTACACTTCTGCAAAGGTCAAAGATGACAAATAATCAGTCTCCTGTGTAAATTGAGTATATTCTCAATTTACACTCACTGCTCTAGTAAGAAGACATTTTGACATTACCTCCATGTTGTATTTTCTTAGCTATTCAGAAAACAATGTTTTCACACTGCTGAGAACTCAATTTGGACTAATGCACTAGCATGCCTTAGCAGTTACACACTATGTATTCTTAGCTGCATGTAAATTGCCTGAGAAAATATAAGAGGAAATAATAATTACAATTACAATAATAATAATAACAATGTTTCAAAGTTCCATTCACCTACCATACCAAGGGCCCTTAAAAACATAACCTCACCTTAAATCTGGGGAAAAAAAGAGATAAACAGGTTTGAGTATCTTGCATTGCTGTAGCAGTATCGACTCAGGAAACCTGCAAACTCTTACTTCTGGGAGCAGCTTTTACTTCCTTTGGGAGGTCCCCCTCCACAGAGCCTGAACGCAGAGCCTAATTTCATGAACATTAGTGGACATTTCACAGTTAACTCTGTCCATGCAACGACTGTACAAAGGGAAGTGGCCTCCAACCAAAGTTCTCATTTCACAGACCTACTTCCTATGTCGTCCAAACGGCCACAACACTGCACACGTATCCAGTAGAGGGATACCAAGGCTTCTGGACCTCCATAACTATGTCTTCCATAGCTTCTGGGCTGCAGTGTCCCTGGGTACTCTTCCTCCCCATAGTGACAGCTCAAGGAGACAGAAGGACACTTTTGTCCAGCACTCAGCATCTATGYAAGGCGAATGGGGCATGGGCTCCTCCAAAGGAGCAGCATCCTTCCAGCGCACCCCMCTGCGAGCTGACCACGAGGCAGCGTGGGGAAAAAACCCAGGCGCAAGCTCTCTGGGACACACCTGGGAAGAGTACCCCCTTCTCAGGACCATCAGCCCTGTTCCGCCCAATACAGAAGACAAAGTATACCCGGCTGTCGATTTTTTAACAGGATCCAGAGATACCTCCTTCATAAAAAATAAGATCTTGTACAAACGTTGCACTCCTGTCTTTTAATAGTGCATAGTACAGCACAGAAGATGAACAGTAAGATGCAAAACTAAAATCACACTTCCATCTCTGCTTTTCTGGAGCATAGATCTTCCATTAATATTCAAGTCTCATCAGAATTTGTAACTGAAAATCAGGAAATAATAGTTTTTAATGTACAGTTATATCTGCAGTAGCTTAAGTACTTTCTTATATTTTTGAAAAACTGGCTATATTTTCTAAGTATTGATTTTTTCCCTTTAGCAACACTCACACCGTCTGGGTCTCTGGTTCTCGTTATTCCCTTAATTCACTCAAAGTCACATACAGACACAGAAGTAATTAAATTACCCTTCATTAACATTAGCTTTTCTCAGTATATAAAATGATGTTTTTATCTTCCCGGCAGGGAAACTAAAGAAGATTTTGACCATTTAGAAAGWAGCAGAAGTTTTGACATGAAGAACCTCCATGTGTTACTGTAAAGTACAATCTGATTTGAACAGCATGAATGGTATTGAGATTATTACAAGTTTCAGGGGACTAACAGAAATACCAACTGCAGCAATCAAGACCCCTCACGGACACCTGCTCAGGGACTTAATTTTGCTCTAATGGGCTATTACCAAGGCTTCTCTAACAAACTCCCTCTTCCTCCCCCAAATCAATTCTGGATCAATACAGGCACACATGCCCTGTATAGTGCCTTCTGTTCTTGGGACAGGATTAAAAAACTCGTTAGTTTTATGATAGCTTGGTTAAAGATGGAAATTAAAAAAAAGAGAGAGAGAGAGAGAAAAGATGCACATGTCCTACACTGTTTAGATTTATTCTGCCTAACAAAGTCAGCACTTGCAGAGGTTTGACAGAAGGAACGCAACTTTTTATTGATTATCACAGTAATAATGGCTGCAAAGACGACGAAAGAACCTTGCTCAGTCTCTGTGAATGATCAATTAAACGCGAGCTCAAGCAACTGCTTCCAACAAAACTCTCTGCTAATTTTAAGTGAAACTAAGGTGGTAGAAAACAGGAGCAGACAAGTAATTTTTTAAAATAACCCTGTATTCTTTCAACAAAACAAGTCAAAAACTGTAAGCAGAACATTAAATGTATCAGATGTCCGAATACTGAAATAACTCATTTAAAGCTCTGCCCTAAGCACAGTAATTATCATTTAAGATCACTCCAAATTATGAAATATATATTCCTTCACAGAGTTTGCAACAGCAGGTCTCTATCTTCTTTAAGTTAATCCTGTGTAGCACTTTTTTATCAAAATGACACATGGGAAAAGTCTACGAAGAGTTACAAGTTTATTGGTTAAAATGCAGTAGTATAAAATTAGCCTAAAAAAGACTTTGGAATGCTACAAAATACAAAAATGCACATTATGCTCTACTACATTTAGTCTACAACTTAATCATATTCTCTATAGCTTCCTAGAGCAGGACTAGTTTTCTAATATTTCCTTTATTATGAAGTACTGTTCAAAGTATAAAATCAAGATACTTTCTACTGAACACTTAGTTTTATTGCATCAGGTGCTAATTAACATTTCCTGCACAAAGGAAAACATTTCAGTTTTCCATGTTATTAATATGATTAAACAGGCTACTTGTGACCACAAAGCCACTTTAAAAATAGTAAAAAGTGTCGCTCTCTTTCTAGCTAGTTAAATCAGAATCATTTTGTTTCTGAATAGCTTCATACTGTAAATTTGRTCTTAATAGAAAAAGGAAATTATATTGGTACAACAGACTCTGTATTTTTGTTCTTTACGTAASTGACTCTAAAGGAATACACCTTTACGGAGAATATATACTCTACATGCACCAGTTTGCTTGTCTGACTTCAGAACAAGTAACACTGAAAACATTTTCAAGCGGTTGTTAGCATTTTAGGCTCTTTTTGAGAAGTGATACCTGCATTGCTTACTTGAAAGCAGAGGAAGAAATTCTGAAAACAAACAATGAGTTAATTCTAAGGGACCAGATACTACACTCTAATTAGCTCTCACAAACATAGCGATTAGATCAACTTTCTGGATGCAGAGAAGCCTTTATTGCATAGCTGTATTCTTGAATGTCATTTTTTGCTCTGCATAATCAGAAATGACACAGTTTTCATTTAAAAGAGAGTAACTCTATTAAACATAATTATTTTCGCATACATAATTGCAGTTCTATTTCCAAAATATTTGCCTGAGACTGAGTTACTGAGTAAAGAGAATTCACATTTAGTGATAATGAGGACTCACACAAATTGTTTGTACRTAAGTAGAAAACACAGACGAAAAGCTGAAGAATACATACTGACGACATTTCAGAAGAGAAACTTTCTTATCTAGATGTACAGCAAACGAACTTAATAGCCACACAAAGCAGAAAACAAGCAATATATTTCCAAATGTCTTTTACGGATTAMGAAAAAGTGCTTGGAAATCCTCATCGTTCACAGAAAACCTTACAATCACCTAGCAACCTATGTTACTGCTGCTTTCAATTTTGAACAGGCAGCCTTCACATTCAAAGATGTATCTGAGCCAACTGATGCAACTGTAAGTTTAAAGCAAAACAAAAACAAAAACATAGATTTTTTTTTTGGTATTTAAATAAATTGCCCCTACCTTTCTTCTGAGAGTACGATGGCGACTGCACTTGAGAAAAAGTAGGTTTTTCTTCGGTGAAATATTCAGGTTGGTTGTACTGATTCAGGGCCATGTCCATGTCAGAGTACTCGCTTTTAAACACGTTTCCAGGGTAACTACAGGTATAAGGCTGATTCACCGCCCAGGCCTGTTCCATATATATGTTGTTACTGTGCAGGACCTGAGCATCACAACTGCTGTAACCCTGATTATCTTCGATATATGTGCAATAATCAGTGGACTGCATGTAGCAATTGCTCCCAGCAGCTGGGTGCACTTCATATATTTCTTGCATACAGTAGTTCATTTTGTTACCCTATCTCGGCTCCTACTTTACGCGCGCACACACACACACACACACGCATGCACACACAGGCAGGCATACACATGGAACGGGAAAGGAGCAATGAATATACAACACCAACAAAGTCGACTGCAAAACAGCCCGTTTCACTTCGGAGCAGCACCTGATGTGCTAAAATCCTATTTATATCAGGATGGCTTGTGAACTCCCCTGCCAGTCAAACATATTGGGAAGCAGATTTATGACAGTCAAAGGTCTTAATCTGTTTCTSTAAGTTAATTCCAAGGGAAGATGGCAGGCAGGTAGCAATGGCCACCAGACAAAGGAGCGGCGTCCCGACAACCCTCCTGTTCCACCGTTTGTCTGCAATAATCGTTTTATAAACCATTTCCAGCCTTTTGCAATATGATTAGAAAATGATTACTAAGGCGAGGACACAGTTATGTCACTGTAGTTGTCAACTTAAGTGTGAAGCATTATAAAGACTGCTTAAGAACTCCCAGAGGGGATACGCTGAAAATCCTAAAATCAATAATCCTGTTTTTCAGCATTAAACCATAGAAAATCCAATAGCGCTGTCTTGATGACCCAAACAGTAGTCTAGTTTTACAAAATTTGGCAACTTAATCTGTCATCAGCTTTATTGATTTTGTTTTACAGAATTACATGCATGAATCTCCCCAGTCTTCCACACATACACAATCCTCTCTACTGCCTCTTAATGCATTTACGGGAAAGCAGCTTTTTTAAACTTCAGTGATTTGGGAAGATAATTTCTATTTAGTTCAACAGGTGGGAAACTTCAAAATAATTTGATTTAATCAGCAAAAAGGACACTGCTTAAATGTAATCAATAAGCTAATTGTTTTACTRTTTTGTTTCATGATCTTTTATCTTTCATAAATGAAGTACTTCTAGAAAAGTATTTTTTGCAACAACAATCTGAGCACASTAAGGAGGTTTTCTTGCTTAGTTTGGTTCACATATAAGCTATGTACCTTTCAATGCCATACRATTTTTGTAATTGCTTAACACACCCCAAACATTAACAATGTTCATATATCATGTTTGACCATGCATTCTTTTTTTTTTCCAAAAGGATTTTTTAGCATTATACTAGCTGCCTTTCTTTTTTTTTTACTAGCTGACATACATTTTCTTTGCAGTACAGTATAAATATGATAAAACTCTTGTGAAATCAGTAACAAGATGGTATCACTCTTTAAAGTCTGTTCTTCTTATTAGAAAGCAGACTTATTGATTTAATAATGAGGTCTAMATTTTGTTCTTTCACTGATTTTAAACAATATATATAATTGCCAAAAATTACCTGTATGTTGGCCCCTTTTTGTCTACGCTTTTAAGGATACCTCTAGCAACCTAGCTGAACAAAACTCAAATGGTCTTCTAACGTCTTTGAAACACATAAGAATCAGCATTGAACATGTACGTATTTCTCACCAGCTGGTATTACTGAATGTTTCAAACTATTCTAAAGAGTCCCAAAATAAGTGCTCTCCCTTTTTTCCAATGCACAACCATAACTAACATTTTTAAATAATGAGCACTGACAGTTAGTACGTAACACATAGGTTAAGAGTTATCAGGGTAACTGCTTTGAGGATCAGAAGAAGCTGTATTTTACTCTTAGATTATTTTTATTTTGTTTTCCTAACTATAAAAGAAGCATCTTTAAAACACACTCTTATTAACTTGCCTCACAAAATAATAATGYATTTTTAAGTCAAAATGATCTCTGTTGAGATCAGTTCTAGTGAAGTCAATGAAGTTACTTCCAGAATGAACTTACTGTGGTAACACTCATCATTCATTTAAAGTAACAACTTTTACTCCATTAAGAGCAGTAGGTGTTTTACTGAAATCCCAGAGGTAAAACACAAATGAACCTTCATTCTCAGTTCTGCTTTTACCAGAGATCTTACTCARCCAATAGCATTGTGAAATATATTGTGATAAAGCACATATTAAAAGTTAATTTTCATTTTAGTTCAAGTCTATGATCTAGATTTTCGAAACAGCAGTTTGGTCTGAGATAAAAAGCATGTCTTAGGCAAGATCTGATTTTTCAAGAACAGATGCTCAGCACTTCATAAAAATCATGCCCATGTCTCAAGGTAACTGTTCACTTATTGAGAACCTTTGTAAGTATGGCAATTTGCTTGTGCACTACCTTTTTATCAGTTACATTTATTCATATATGCAGAGAAAAAAAGCCTGCTTTATTTTCCAAGAGAATAAAAACCCAACTATAAAAAAAAAATAACAAACTAACAACACGTCAGAAAGTATTGACAAATATTTGCCAGAAATGCTTTAGAAAAAAAAAAAGTGCATTCTCTGTTTAAGATTGATAAGTTTGCAAATATTTTAAATTAATGTTACACTTTATCACTTATGCTCACCTCTGTGAAAGTAACATTTGAACCTAAGAAACTTTGCAATGCTTGTTTACACAGAACCCCCCAAATCCTACCTGTTTATGTGACTGGTCGGTAATACTGTAGTACATACAAATGCAATACCTACAAAACTGTAACCTGCTGATTTTAATTCTCCAAACTCCCCAGAAAGAAAACATGCTACACGTGCAATATGTGGAATTTTCATTTACTACCAAATGATCTCCACCGCAGCTAACAGGAATTTATGTGAGATATTGCATAAAGGTGAGGCTATATTTTACAGGTTAGCAGAGCAGAACACCCACATACTTTTACCAGGAGGTGGTCTCCTCCAAGAAACCTGTCTTTCAGATCACAATTGCCTGGCACATTACAGTTTTTRTTTTGTTTAAGAACCTTTTTTATTGAAGAATAAAAAGGAACACATGACCTTTGKGTAAAATAGCTAGTTTAGTCTACATCAGTCTCTAGGGTGACACCAGTGCTGGAGAGGCAACTGTGAGCAATRAGAGGACTCTAAATTCACCGTGGTAGATGCATCCTGGGGTCAATTTTGGAGAAGGTTGACGCAGTACATGACAAAGACATGACATTGCCTATTTGATGAAGAATATCTTGCAAGCTGCTCTCCCCAATGAACAGGCTGCTCTCTAGAGTGAGGGCTTGAAACGAGAGCGGACCCCAACCTTGCAGGAGGCCACGTCTATTGGCTATAGCCCTTCTCCGCGCAGCACTGAGCCACCCTAGAAAGTGCTTGGCCGCTTCGAGCACGGGGTGCTAAGCACCGCCCAGAACAGCTTTTGGGAACCAAGGGGGAAATTTTCAGCAGATCTTTTCTCCCCTTGTRGATTTGCTTTGCCAGATGAGGCAAAATTTCTAAGAATTTTCCATGCTCTGGTTCTTTTTCCCACTTATTTTATTTACTTTCATTATCCAAGAACTAAACAGAATTGAGGATGTTCATAGACACAGCAGTCACCGCCAGCATGGCACCAGCAGAGATGATATCATGATAAGGGATTGCTTGTGAATTTCTTCCAGTTCTAAGATCAATTCCTCAAAAACTGTTTGTTTCCAATGCTATGTCAATAATGCTTAGAAATATGTTATATATGCTACTTTTCTCCAAATTGCTGTAATGTTACAAGGAAATTAAATTACAGGAAACTGGGGAGAATGAGAAAGTAAAGTGGATGAGAGCCTTTTCTGACAAAAAATGAATGATAAACACTGCCAGGGAATGAGGTTTCCTCATCTGTAATGCACCAACATCAAAAGAGGTTTATAGCACTGCAGATTGTTGTTCCCTTGGAAACAAATCAGTTCAAAAAACACTGCAAAGATTTAACATCATTATTAAAACTGAAATAATCCAAGCACATTTTCAGTGGATCTCTCAAGAGTCCAATCCTGCAGGTCCCTTTCCTGTAAATTAAACCATCTGGTAAAAGACAGTCAGATGAGGTCTTTACCTGAAGTCCAAAACTGGACTAGAAAATAATATACGTAATTTTTGTTTCAATCTTGTATTCTGACTTGAATATTGGAGTCTTTGAATCATGCCACGTTGAGCTTTCATTGCTTTCAGCACCACAGTATCACATTTGAAATTTCAGTGGTTCACAAGTACCTGCCTGTGCTAACACGTAGAAATGAATCCCTGCAAAATAGAACTTCAGGTGTGGACAAACAGGCCAGTGATAAAACAGAAACTTTTGATATGAAGGYAGAAGGGGATCCAAAGGCTGCATCCTTCACTGCGGTTCCAGTATATTGTTTTATAAGAACRGAGGTATTTGCTAAACATGAGTTCTGAGCTCCCCCCAAAGATTTTGAAATACCCACTTCAGTGTAGATCAGCAGTGAGTGCAACAGAACTGCAGTCAGGCCATGAATGCTTGAAACTAGACTTCTGCAGGGAGAATGCTTTCTAACTGCACCTACACCTCTTTCTGGACTCATGTTTTAAAATCTCCAGTTAAACTTTTGACTGAAAACAACCTAACACCCCACAAAGTTGCACTTCTCTTGTGACTTGATTAAAAWAAAGAATTAACCAACAGAGATTTTTTAAAAAAAGCAGCATTCCTATTTGGACGATCCTCTCGACACAATATCCCCAACAACCTGGTTCACTGACACACCTGAAAGTAGTGTTACTCTGCACAAYCTACCCCTGCTGTGTCTACCTGCTCCTTGTGCAACTGTGCAAATGCTATATTACCGAGAAGAGTTACATTCTCCTAACTGTTCCTAAATTGTGCACCTCTGGTCTGTGGCMTTGGTTATGGCAATGTTGCAGACAAGGCATTCTACTACGTTCTGCTTTTAAAAGGTGCTGCAATTTGTGGGAGATATTACAGAGTATTCAGATTACACAGGGCAGAGTGAAGTTCCTGAAGGACTAAACGGAAGGATTTTATGCTGATTGTGTTTATGCACATAGACGGTGAAAATACTACAGTGCTTGGTCAAAAACATTTTTGCACATTTGAACATGCAGTTGCAAGGATTAAACCTACCTTTCTAAATTCTAGCAATTGTGTACACTCGTATTTTTACATGTTACAAAATAATTGTTATTTTTCCTATTTATAGTTTCTTTTTCTTTACAAGTATTCTGTCTGCCACTTCTCACGAAAGCTATGGGGAAAAACATTATTAGATCACTGATCTTCAAGAAGAACGCAAATCTGCATTTTCATAACTCAGACCACATAATATGCCAAGCATTCCAGATAGTCCATATCTCTTGGCATTAYAAAGACAAAACACTGAAAACTGTAACAGCTTCTGAGCAGAGTACTAATGTRGCTTTTGYAATAGACATCRTTTATCAAATACAGCTAYCTCCATGTCCATATGATATAATRAGTTACCATCTCCTGTCAGTGTATRTATTTGCATTACCTTATTCATTTACTTTATACCCTGCAATCAGAACAGACTCAAAAAGATCCTTCCAAAATAATCCAATGAATCATGCAAAAACCTGTTTGTGGAATCTAGATACCAGCTTATCACACCAGTTCTGACCCTCAGGGATAGCACACTGTTTATAGATTAAACTAAGAAAGAAAAGTCAACTAAGAAAGAAATTTCAAAATGACATCAAAYGTGTGTAAGAACAAAAAAATGATCTCTATGTAATATTCATCTTATTTTGAAAAACTCCATTTGCAATTCTACTCCAGTAAAGTTACAATAGCATTTGACACACTGTGCAGTATTTCTTAGTGGAATCAAAGACATTAAAAATTGGCATTTTGTCTATAATATGTTTATTATAGCAAGTGCTACAGATGAGRAAAAAAAGCTGAAGTTTTCTGTCGTAAAATCATTTCTTTGGGTTTGAAACAGATGCAGCAGACATCAGACTAGCTGCCTCTCGTGTAAACCTGAGGAAGGTCTTGTTTACACAACAGTGTGCTGCTTTTCTCAGCAGACGAGAGTGGGTCCCTTTTCTAAAACTGCTTCTCCCGCAAAGCCTGCAGTACCTTGGTTATGACTTGGTTCCACTAAATCGGTACGTGACTCATAAAATGCCAGCGAGATGTGCCTTTTATTTAAACACTTCAGACTCATTAGTCTGTTTGGATAACAAAGAATGTCATAGTTTATATTTAAATGTTCAGATTCACTACAAACCCAGCCCTCCTTTATAATATTTGACACCTTGAATAAATTTGGTTTACAGGGAACGGAGTTTGCTCTTTCATGAGCGTGAGTCTTCCAGGGTTTTATCGTGCCTTTTTCTTTCACTATTTCCTATCTTTCACAACATATGTAGGTAGTAGTGTTTTGTCAGAAAGAATTTGTTCCTTGAGGTTTGCCAACAAACTGGCTAACAAATCCTTGAACCGTGTTTGAGAACTTTTAAGACCATCTCTGAACAAATATTGGCAAGCACGATTAGAAACCTGTGACCCAGACAACCCAATTTGTTAAGTCCCCCCATATCTCGTAATTGGAAGACCCTGTTAGCAGACAGCTGTTAATTAGAYGACTTGTCTCAAGAAAGTAACTGCCAACACTGAAAATATCTACCTTTTCCAAGTCACCCCCTCCCCGAACCCCACACGAGAACCTCAAGGTAAAAAGTCCCATTTGTTCAAAAACAAAACCGAGCCGAAAGCTAACGTGGCTTGACACAACCTGATTAACAGACTCTTGGGTGGAACTGTCTGGACAGCCCTTGTAAGACGTTAAAGCGATCAACACCTGACATCTGTTAGCAAAGAGGCACTCTGAGGTAAAGAGCAACTAAAGCTAAAGAAATCAGGTACTTAGACCAGTTTAACTTTTTCATGAGGTGATATCCTTCCTGACACTGTAATCTTTCTTCCTGGAGTGACGCAAGACTTTTAAGTWAAAGAAAACAACTTGTAGTCCCTCCCTCCCAATATGCAGTATTTATTTTTGAGAGGCAAAGAACTATGAGGAACTATTTATCCCAGTTTCAAAAGAAATAAAAATGACTTCAACACTAAACTTGTGCTAATGCCTAAGCAACTGTGACTCTTAAAAGGAATTTTTTTCAATGCTACTCTGACAGGAGTGACAAAAAAAAGCTACTAGAAAGAAAATTCTCCTGACTGCTGAGGTAAAGAATACTCAGAACAAAAAGCTCCATTTGTGTGTGTTCTACAGAGGCACTTACCAAGGCTTTGAGGGCCAATTAATAATAACTAAGAATAAAGGCAAAACAACAGGTGAGAGAGGAGCTTCTTGAATATACTAAAAGAATTCTTTATTCTTGTCTTTGTGTTTTTAGTATATCAAGGATATTCTTCATTAAAGAAGTCCAGGTTCAAAGGCAAGGATTTTTGATGAGCTTATCAAGACCATAAAATATCTACAGGAATGGAAATGGTTTTGTGCTATATATCACACTTAAAACCCTATTAAATGCTTATCACATTGTCATCAGAACTTTTAAAAAGCTATTAACTTACACAAACAGAAATGCTAAAAATCACAATTAATCCTGCTGTAAAAAAACAAAACYAAAAAAACTGTAACAAGAAAATATCCYCCATAATAAWGCTTTTACTAGAGGCCAAAACTCTCACCATAAACACAGATAAAATGGCCTTCCCCCCCCCAGCACAATTATTTGTTATGCTTTGTATAATAATGCTGGTTACCTTTACACTTTTTTTCTTCTGTCTGGTATTCCTGGGCACTTGACACGACTTGAAAGTTTGCTTTTGTATGGCCTGGCTGTAAAATTGTGCTTGTCCAAGCTGAAGCACGTAGACATCGTGAAAGCTGCTGTCCGCTCCTCGCGATATCCTCATTTTTGGAACGTCTTTTCCAACACAAACGGTTTTCTCCTACGCCCACTACATTCCACTTCTGATTTCTGTCAGGCAGGTSGATCAGTCTGTCCCAGGACAGGAGACCACTTTCTGGAGGTTTGGCAAATACTGCAGGGTTACAAACTGTTGGCATTGCCAAAATCTTGCKCAGGTGTGGTGTTTTGGAAAGCAAGTGGTTCCCCAGTTGTCCTGGTGCTGTGGTATTCCCATGCATCTCCGCACTGGTACGATGCCGAGCCTTTCAGCCATGCCCATTCAGCAGCCATAGTTTCCCTTTGGCACCATTACATATAAAATTTCCCCATCTCTGAAGCCTGAACAAGTAGGCAGCTCTATGTGGACAAGTTAACGCTAGATGTAACTTTCCCAACACCACAACTAGCACATGGTCCCCGGAGGAAGTTACCACCAATTTATTGCCTTGCTCATATGATCACTTGAGGTCTTGTAGGTCGAGGCTGGTCGTGAACAATTTTCAGATACTTAAAACACAAAACATCAAGGATTCAGCCTTGTTTGACTTTGCTCTTATCGTAGGCTGACCTGAGGGACACTCTGTTACCTAAGTGTGACATTCTTATGTGGGCATACTTAGCTGTCGCGCTTGTGATACCTCCTGCCTTTCTCTAGTGGTGCTCACAGGGCAGTATTGGAGACACACATTTTATCACAGGAGTCTGGACATTCAGGTCCTCTGTCGATAACACTGCTCATGTAGCATGATTTGATCTAACTAGTCAAAAAGCTTAGGTAAATTTGTTTATTTATTTATATAGAAGACACTGAAATACCACCAGCTGATAAATCCATAAAGTTAAATATAGCCCATTTTCTATTCTTGGGGCAGAAAAATTTATGCTATAGAAATGCCACTTCACAGATGATATTCCAYATTTAAGAAATTATTTTATTTTGGATTATATGCATCCAAATTCAAATAAAAAATTGCTTTATAACATTCATGCAGAAAATGTCAAATTCCAGTTATTTGATGACTGATATTCACTGTTGTTTAAATCAGTGTAAGATTCTGCTATTTTTGAGGGACCTAAGAGTAAATTTTACATAAATTTTACTTAGTAAAGTCACTGATATTCATATTAGCAAATAAATGCATACCAAGTCAGTAATTTCCTGATTGTTTAAAAATAAGTGTGGAATTCAGTTACCAGAACTATCACACTATTGCCAGTTTTAAAAGTTTTGTCCCAAAACTTCCATTAAGTGGAACATTGCTAATATAGGACATATGCTGAAGATTTAATGATGGTCAGTATTAATACTGTAATTGTATATTAATCTCTGTTCACATATATAGTTTTCCTAAATATCATGTTTAATTTCAAATGTAAATCCAAACTTTTGTTTCTGCTGGTAGTTTAAGCTCACCTGTGCTTGAAATCTAAGGTCCATTCTTTCGACCTTCTGTATTTCAGGTGTACATAAATAACATGAATTTGAATAAGAAACTATCTGGCAACAGAGCTTTCGGTGCATAAGACAGCTGAGATCATGAAAAAAATTGTTCTTGCCTCCTGACTTCTGGCTCTAYAGAGCTGATATAGTTCAAACTTGTTTTTAGTAGTAAGATTAAAAAGTGACTTTAAATGTGGTAATATGAGAATATCATCTGTAGGAGGATAACCAGATTTAAAGGAGAATAGTGAAAGCAAACCAGAAAACACTACGAAATTTTTTTAAAAAGGAAAATTAAAGAAATAGAAAATATTCTGTTTTTCTTATTTGAACACTTTTAGATATTGTAGACTTCAAAGTAAGTTTAAGCTTTGAGGGAAAGACTGGATAGCTCTGGTAAGACCCTCTAGGAGCTGCACGGAACTCCCCTGCGAAATCCAAACCGAACTTGGCCATCTCCGTCTGCTTGCCATGGACAGGAACCACACTGCAACCCAGCCCTCCCAGGCTTTCTATAACCTCAGGTTACATACCCTTCAGCTACTTTCACTTCCTAGTTATCCCCCTGCATGGATAATATATTTATGGATAATATATTTATATAAATTTGGGGTCCAAGTATGTGCAATATGTATATATACACACACACATATATATATATACACACAATACATATACACACACACACACACACACACACACACACATACAGGCATTTCTATGCTTCTCTCATAAATACAGCTATTTTATGCTTTGTCAGTTCCTTGAAAAGACCACTGACCCCACATATGCCTCTACTCTGTGAAAAAAAAAATCTCGGTTACATAATCTACTCAGTTCTTGCTTTTCATCCTGGAAATGAGATCCGTGATTCATAACCCAGACTATTCAGGCTTGTTAAGGATAAATTTCTACTTCTTTTCACCAACTTTATCTTTGATATTAAAGAATATCTTTGCTGTCYTTTTAGTCTATATCAGGAGGACTTGTTTTACCTTTGATTTAATTCAAAAACACASAGTCACACACAATGGTAAAACTTATGTTTCCTAAAGATTAAGAGAGATTGTCACAAAATGCATACAGATTTTTACATGTAGCAAGGAATTCTAAAACTCTCCTTATTTCAAAAAAGAAAATGAAAACATATTTTCCTATTTCTGTTTGAAAAGCATCTCAGGGATTTTTAAATATGATTAAGGGCACATTTAAACTATGAGAATAACCTGTTGCTATTACAGCTTCTATCCCTTGGAATTTGCCCAGGCAGTGCTGCACAACAGCTATCCCAAGGTCAAGCAGCTTTAGCTTTCCTTTCCTTTTAGTCCTCTTTGAAATTTGTCTCACTACTTTGATCTCTATCTTAGCTGCAGTTTATTTCATTTTGCAAGCTTCCACTTTACTCCATAAATTCTCCTAAGTCTGCAGAGACACTGCATTTAAATTTTGCTAGATGAAGAGTAAGTATTAAGGCACTACCACTTTTGGTAGTCTCCCTTTCCTGTATGTCTCTGCTGTAGCACACGTGTATCCTAAATTACCATTCACCTTGTAAAGATGTTAAATTACAGTTTCACTACAGGATGACATTATTTATTCTACTCCTTTTCTTTCAACAGATCTTGCAAAACATTTTTTGCAACAGAGATTGCAGTGTAAATCTTTTACATCTGCATCTATTTTTTTTTTGGTTTTATCTTTGATGAAGGATGATAATTTAATTTTGTATGAGCTCCCTAATTCTGAGAAGTCTCTCTCTAGCTACTCTTGAAATGGCCATAATCAAGGGTGAAAGCAGGAAAGCCTCCTGGGTGAACCATGAAGAGGGACTAATAAGAAGGGCCTAGAGCTTTTTCTCGTCAACTTAAGTAAAGGAATCATCAAGTAATTTCAGAGATATTTAAGCAGCATCTTGTGGCGATAACTGACATCTGAGCAGCCAACATTTTGAAAGACTTTCTGGGGTTCCCATCAGAGTGTCTCTAATGGCAAGGCTGCTTTAGAGAAGCAGCAAAGTTGAAGCAACGAAGCGCCAGTTGAGCTAACCTAAAAGGACAGGCAAGGAAAAATCCTCAGAAATTGTTCATCACAGGGCAAGCTAGGACTCCTCACGGGTGAATGTGAGGGACGGCCTGTCCTCAGAGATGTACTGTTATCTGAGYAGCAGTACGCAAACGCCTGCAAAAGCAGTGGAATAATTCATTCATTTCCATCTCAAACAGTTACACGCATTTCCTTCCGCTTCTCTATCTGCCAACTGTGATAGAGGAGATAGGAAAAGCCTCTCCCTTCTGCAGCACATTTCGAGAGCAGCGAGTCCTAGCTGCCAGGAGGACAGGGCTCTTACTGCACAAGCTGTGCAGCTATCCCCAACTTTGACTCCAACGAAAATTCAGGGTGCACAGGGGAATGCTGAGAAGAGCATTGGAGAAAATGTCTGTTCAACGTACTCACCTTAGCSTAGGCTGAAGGCACCTAGAGGCACTGAATTACATCCAGCCTGATGTACCCTGAGAGCTACACTCATCTGTCCTACCTCCAGAATCTGGCTTGGCACAGACAAGAGTGGCATTTGTATTACCGTCCTATTATTATTACTTTCTACAGTGCTGGCTCCAGTTTGCCAGCTAGCTGCATCGGCAGTGAAAGCTGTGGTATCAGAGGAAATCAGGCTTCCAGYTCCGCAGAGTCTACGCCGCTGGCACATTTTTGCAAAGTGCAAACATTTATTTCTTTTTCACCTTCAGCAACAGGCTCTTTAGCCCTGAGGCAACAGGTAAATCACCAGTTCTGGGATGCCACAGGATTGTCACTTTCACATTTGCAAAGACATTTCCTCTCAACAAACATTTGTTCCAAAACTGCTCACAGCCTCCAAGAATTTTGGCTTGCAATGGATCAAAATAACAGCCGTAGATGAATATATTAGCAGTCTTTGAATTGTCACTAACTGACTTGACTGGAAAACAAAAGACTGAGAAAAGTGACTTTATTTATACCTTTACCTCTTCTAATATTTGAAATTTACCGCAAACTGAGTAGCAAGTGCAACAGCATTTTTAATTTTTTTTTAAACACTGAAGTATACAAGCATCTAAGGACATCGAAGTGGGTTGGTTTCTAAGAGATCAGCTAAGGCAAATGCAATCAGGATTATGACTGAGGAGTGCACAGTAGGTTGATCTAGCAGCCCAGCTTTGTATGGACCCAGTCCAACAACACTAGATGATTTTTACTTAATGACTTTATATATATATTAAAAAAGCTGCAATTAAAGGACACTTCCTAGCCAGCAAAATTAAAACCTGAGTCCTGTTTTGTACAAGCATTTTAGAGTATGCAAAATAACTATCAGTACAAGTGAGTTACATGTGTGTTTATGCTTGGAATGATAAAACTATCTGTGCCAGATGAGGCTAAGGTTACACTTCTCATTAGTGTTGCAGTTCAGAGCATTTTCTTTTCTTTCCTTTGTTTTGCTGCTGCTTTTCTTTTCTCCTGTCCTCCTCTTCCCTTTTCCCTCTTCCCTTTCCTCCTCCATTTTCTCCAGAATAGCACCATTATATTTTCTTTTTCTTCTTCATCAAACATGGAAGCATTTTCCAATGGAGTTTCCTCACTTTTAAACCAGGCTTGTGTTTTGCTTCAATAGGGAAGAGGATGGAGCATGGATGAATRGAGCTAATACAGGCTGGCCAGATACTTATTTACAGATATCCAAACCATACTTTCATATAATGTGCTAAATAAAACCTTTGGGAACATGTAATTTATATCCTCAGAATTTAAAATGTAAAAGTAACAGGTGCTATATGACAACAGTGCACAACAAGAGACAAAGGACTCAAATGAGAATGTGGAATTAGTGATGTCTACTGAAACTACTATGTCATTTCTGGTATTTCAGATAGATGTGTGTGTTCGCGCTTGTGGAAGTAAACAGCGCCAGATTATTTAACTCAGAACAGGAAAATCTCCCTTTAATTGTGGCAATACTACAAAATGTTTAAATATTACATTTTAGAATATAGTTTTAAATAAACTGAAGTATATTTCAATGTATTCAAAAAATATTTCAGACAAAGCATAAATCATTATGAAAAATGGTGCACAGATATTAAAGATAAAGGGTTCTTAATGCATAAAAAAGATAATATTAACAAATCTGCACTATACAGCGCAATAGCTTTATATTGGTTCTTGCTGATGAGTTCTTCAGTATGAACTATTGCAATTTCTTTTTAAAAACACATCATATTTCTATTAACTATCAAGAATCTGTGCTTGACATTGCTCAAGTTTCCAAATATAAGAAAAAAAATTAATYGGGAAAGAAATATCTAGAGGAATATGACAGCTCATCTGCAAGGTAACCAGTGGCAAAACAAACTAAGTGATAAGGCAAAGTATTATTGATTACTAGATCAAAATTTCATAAAAAAGATCTTAAAAGCACATAAATTATAGGGTATCCATTTGGGAAACAAAGTTGCCCTTCAAAGAAAAGCTGTAGTTTTTGTAAAAGGTCTTGATTCTCAGATCAGTTTGGGTGGTCTTTCCTTCACATTGGAGCTTCAACCTCTGCCCATTGAGGAAGGGATAGTGTATCTGGCCACCATTTACTAAGAGCAAATCCTGGGTATATGTGCACTTAATTGGAGCTCTTTTTTTTTTTCAAGATGACGAAATAATTTAAGCTATTTTTGTTCTAGAATTGCTCACAGAAATCCTGCATCTTGAAAAAGGAATACCAAAAAATCCTGTTCAAGAACGGAGGCTTGAGCAACGGTCAGGTAAAAAAGAGATACTAAAATTAGTAGTCTGGACAAAGATAGAATGAGTTTGTGAAAGTCAAAAAACAGCTACATTTGACATTTACCCAAATAACACAATCAAAGACATTTTATGAAAGACTAGCTACAGTGTGAGAGAAGGATTTTTTAGAAACTGTGATAAATTGAAGCTTGGTACAGCCTTAAAATAAATGGTTTTCAAGTTACTGATGCACAAAGCAAAYCTGAAAGTTCAGCATTCATATTTTGAAGCCTAATTTCTTTAAACATTTCTGTAAATCTTTCCCTTCTTTTATGATCAAATCAGTAGCACATCTGATGCTTTTGAAGAACAAGAGAAACGCATTTAAGGAGTGGAAAATATATTTTATTTACATGGAAATAACGAGAAAATGCTGGATTGGATAGGACCATTCCCACAGCTCATCATCAGCTTCCATCAGCACCAGAAATTAGAGTCCTCTCTCTATAGGATTATATGCGAAGGACAAGAAGTGTGAGCTCATTGCTCTGAAGTATCAGAAGAACGGGGCAGTGGTCTGTAGCCAGGCTTACGAAGAMTATAAAATGGCAGTGTGCAGGTCTGCGGGTAAGTTCGGCAAGGGAAAGTGTTTTGTTTCATAGACTAGGGGAGAAAACTTAGGAAAAACACAGGGACATTTGGGTTTTTTTGGATAACTATTTTTACATTTTTTTTCATGCAAATTTAACAAGTATGAGTTATATTAACAGCACTGCGCACTCACGCTAACCTGTGGCAGCAGTAAAACATAGACAGTGTTATACAGTCTAAGAATGGAACTCAAAATTTCTAACACTTAACAATCTGCTGCCATCAGAAGTTTTATTTCAGAAGGACAAGTTCCAAAAAGCATCATCTCCGGTTTTCAAACCTAATTTTAAAAAAGGTGATTMTTCCACTATAATTTCCCTAAGGTTTCCTTCCCAGTAAGAAAAAACATTATAGAAATGGACTAAATATACTGGTTGTTAATTGAAAGCAATGGAAAGGGAAAAAATATGAACACTAACAGAATGAAACATACTTAAGAAAATGGCTACCAGATGCTGCAAAAATAATAATAATAAAAAATGTCTGTTTGCTCCATTCACAGTGAAATCTAACCAGATACTAYTTCTTTGAAAAATGTGTGCATCTTTCCTGGAAAATCCAGCAGGTATTCCTGAGCTGTAAGTACAAAACTCAAACACCTTCAGGTTTCTTCCAAAGAGGAATGATTTCAGAGAACCCTTTTTTTTTGTGAAGTGAAAGAAAATCCCAACATGTTATTAGAAAATTGTATAAAACAYTGAAACACTACAAAATGTTACACAGACTACTTGCCTTTGGAAACTTTTGTATTTTTTTGGCAATTCTTAAAATCACATAAAACATTAAAGTTTGAAATAAAAAAGTTAGAACTAAACCAGAATGTCTGTAACCTAGAACTTACTAAGTGTGATATTTTTAACTGCATATTCAGAAATACRCTTCTAAGTAATAAGAGCCATCATGGAGTGATTCATAGCTTCATGCAAAAACATCCCACAATATAAATCTTGTTAACCTTTTGAAAATCCCCAAAAGCTCATTACAAAGCTGCTGAATCCTGGCATAACAAAACCTTATATTAAAGTATTTACTGTTCTTCTAAAAAGTCTATTACTTAAAAGAAACAATACATTTGAGTTAATGGGATTTTATCCTGGTCTGTTGGACAAGAAGTGTGGGACAGTWTGCGCTACAGTGCAAACAGTGCTACAGTACAGACAGTGATGAATGTTAAATTAAATTATCCCAGGAAAATCATCATAGAAATTTAGGAGAAATCATTTCTCATCTGATGTTACACAATAAACTATTTTCCATCTGAACTAATGGCATATTTACAGGTTAATGAGCATTACAATGAAAAGACTCAAAAAGAGATCCTCTTTTATCCTACTCTATTACTTTTCCCAGTTGTTAGAAATTACATGCTAGCCCCTTGGAAATACTGTTTTTCAAATGCATTTGTTTGCATAAAAGCTAATTAATTTTCTTCTCCAAATGAGTTACAAGAAATACTGCATATTAAATTCTACTTACTGAAAATATGCATTTATGACATTTAAATTATATTCCTTAAAGTAAGCACTTAATTTTATTATAATTCCTATCTTGATCTATCTTTACAGTCATTATCAAATAGAATTGTGTGAATATTTGAGCGTAGAAGTACAATGTTGGGGTCGATTATGAAACCAAAACACATTCAGGGTAAAATCCTGGCCTCACTGAAGTGCAGGAGTTGCTCTGGATTTTGCTGACACCATTATTCTATATTCTGTTTTCATCGACCACGAAGGTGACATTATTGAGATCTATGATATTCTGCAAATATTATTTATTTTCTGAAATTTTAGAACCCATTCTTGAATTTCATCTCCGGTTCTCAGTCCAGTAAGCGAAGTGAGATGGAGATTTGTCTCAGGGCTTGTCCAGTGYCTTGGAATAAACTGACACTCAGAAGCCTTCCACGGTAGATTAGCACCAGTGAATGATGGCGCTACAGCCAGAAGCTTCACTACAGTATTTAAACAGTAAGAGTTTTGTAATAAGCTATGCTGTATATTTATTTTTATTTCTTTAAAAGTACTGTATCATCTCAATGGGAAAACATTACTTCCTAACTTTTTGAGTTTCCTATTCTGTTGTACAAACATACGACAGACAGACTTGTACATACTACTGAAATAGGTCTAATTTTTAAAATGCTTATAAGCTTTTTTCCAGGACTCTATGCACTGCAACTTCTGGTGCCAACTGTAAAGTTGACGATGGACTATGGGAATGCTACTGTCCAACAGAGCATTTTCTAGGTACTTCCATGTACATAAAATATATTTCACACTCCCTAAATGCATTTCTCTTGTTGTTTTTTAAAAGCATCAGATTTACTACTGAGCTGACCATAAAAGAAGGGAAATATTGAAAGCAATTAGGCTTCAAAATAGAAAAACTTTGTATGTGTAATCAGTAGCCTGAGAACTATTTACTTTTGGCTGTACCAACCTTATGAGAACAGAATGTGTCTGTCTCAACTGCAAGACATGTATTATGCCCAGCTCTTCCCTCCTGAATCATCAAGTTATCTGAAAGTTTGGTCATCATCTGAGTTGCGTGTACATCAAAGAGGTTAGGCAAGCCTGGACATTTATAATTAGCATGGTTGCAAAAGTAATATTGATGAGCACAGAGATGACAAAACCTGTAAGTCCACCTTTTCACTTGTCAGTTACTAATGCCCATCACGTACACAACATTAGGTGTTCATTAGTCCCATCCGCATTTCTGTGTGAACTTTATTTTGACTGCATTCTAGGAAAAAGTGATGCCAGTTTGGACTTCGTTAATATTTTTCTTTGCGTTTACTTTTTTGCATAAAAATATTGTACCTCATGCATTTACTTCACTTTTTATTATTAAATGTATGCATTTATAAATAAGGATTTTTACTTTTCTRAAATCTTTCCACTTTACCTGAATTRGATACAGAAAAGTTTGAAGTTCCCAATATCATTTTGGAAATTTTGAATTCTTATTAAATTTTGAATTCTTATTAAAGCTATAAGCATATACACTCACAGATGTATGCTATAAAACAATCATGCATGTTTTTGAAGTTGAGATGTCAAAACACTCAAAATATTTCTCCTGTGGCAACTGTAAAATGTAGTAAAGTCTTGCTTTACTACCCCCAGGCCAAAYTGTACAACCTTCATACAGACAAAACTCTTTTAGATTGCACTAGAAACTGAAGGCTTTGGGCAGTGTCTACAGAAGAAAAATTCCTATTGCAATAAAAATGTAACATATGAACAGAGAAATGACTTACCAAAAAATCAGTATAATACAGCCTATTATTTTAGGCAATTGGGTTTGTTTTGGATGAGATTCTGCTCTCATATTCCAGTGACTCAGTAACAAAATRTAAGTTTTTATTTTCATTCATTAGGAAAGGAGTCCTATCTGGCTCTGCACTGTGGTAATTACACAGCCAGAAGTTTGAAAGATTTTTCTGTCATCCATGTTTCTTTTTGCATTCACGCTCATGTAGACAATTTCATCCCTATAATGGGAAACAAAAACTATAAACCGTTTCTAATAGAAAGTCCTGAACATCTTCAGCTGCACCAACACTTTCTTCCACAATGAACATTTTTTTTTTTTTTTTTTTGCCCAGCATTTTTTTCCTTTGCACGTACTTGTTCTGCCCACTCCTTTCTAAAGAAATACTGAAAATGCAGGCCCTTCCAATTAGGCTTTGTCTCCACTGAGCTCACCAGAGCTGCCCTGCGAGGGGAAGGCCACGTGGACGGGTCTGGCCAGCGCGTTATGGCAGGATTTCCGTAATACTCCCCCTCCATGGGGAGCTACAACTTGTACAGGTTAGGTGAGGGTAAAGCGGGTATACTGCATTTTAAACCCCATCACTTGCCATCATGCAGCATAAGCAACTGAAGACCCCCCCAAAACTATAGCAAATTTAAGACCCATAATAAAAGGTCAAAAACCAAAACTGTGACATGAGATCGAATACAGCACATGAACAAGCTGGAGAGACGGAGAGTTATATGTCAATGACACAATTTCTTCCAAAAACAAGTATTTGTTTAATTACATTATCATGCCAAGAATGACTACAGAAGAATGCAAAAGCTTTCCAGCATACCCTGCCTACCCTAGCCTCAGGATACAAATTCCCTCCCAGTTCTGAGGTGGCGGTGATGCTAATCCCAAGCCTGACACACTGATCAAGGACAAGGTAACTTAATTTAACCACAGCCTTTGTGCCCTTTGCTCCCATCTTACACTCATCTGTGCCCAAACTCTGCTTCAAAGAATGGCAAAGAAGTCATAAGAATACTCAAATGACCTACCTTTGCATGGAAATCAAAAACATTCAAACAATATACTGTATTATTAAAGCATGTATTTAAATAATATTCTGGTTTTCCTCCATACGTTCATTAAATGTTATTCTCCACCTTACATCCAGAACCCCAGAAGCAAAACTGCAGCTTTGTTGGTGGATACAGTTTTTAATCTTTGCTGGCCGATGCCAGACAGTGGGATGGGAGCCCTCTAGGGTAGGAGAAAGGATATTTGAACCGCCCAGACAGTAAAAATAAACTGTCCCTTGGGCATAACACCAGGAATTGAGGCTTGTTTGTTATGACTTTCCCTATATAACACATGTTGCATTTTACAAATGTTTCAACAGCTAAATGCCATTGACAGAGTATCAGCAGAACAGTTCTTTCTCTTCAGTGATTYGATGAATATTGAAACTATTGCAGAAGTCTGAAATTCTCTGATTTTCTATATGACCTCCGCATAACAACCAAATCTTTGTGGACATCCTGTTCTTGGACTAGTCTATTTATCTTTTTGACACAGCTAATTCATGTATAGCTTTCCAATACTTTACAACTGAAAGSGATATGGTTGTAAATAGGACCTAAAATGGTTAAGCATCGTTTTAACTCTGGATCTTCAGCCTACCTACAGACCCGGTCAATTATTACCTGCAGAGTGCTTAGTAATCAATATAAAGTGAATCTGACTGTCTCACTTTGAACCTCAGGGAATATGTCCATGTTACAAAATAACTTCTGCCAACCTAGTCAGCAGAAACTGTGACTGTACTGGCAGTTCTAGCAGGAAAGGTTGAAGATGAAATGTGTATTTAGAGTAAAATACAGCACTGTTGCTGAAGGAAACCCAAGGAGGATAGGAGTTTCAGGGGAAAAATGTAAGGGAAGATTACTGCATGCCTTCTATCTATGTACTCTGGGTAAAGGGAAGTCTTCAGTTCCCAGAACCAGTGAAATCCGAACTTTTTAAAAGCACTATTTTGCAGTAAATTTTGAATAATAAACATTCCAAAAAAAAGCAAGAAATATTGTAGAGGTGCTCTTAGGAAATATGATTACCTGACATACTGCTGGGAGTTATGGATAAGTAATCATTCTTGTTCTTCTTCTATCACCAATGTCACCTGCCAAGAAAAGGGAAAAAAAACCACTCCATGTAATACATCCATAAATACAAATAAATACAAATATGTATAACAATTACGTTGATAATATAACTTTTAAACAGGATGAAAGGTTTTGGATCCTGAATACCAAATTCCATGCTGATGGCACAACACATTAGATTAAATTCAGTGCACCTTGTTGCATTGCATGGAGCGATGAACGCAAGCTACGTCCAAAACCTGGTGGACTGGAGAATCTGTGGATATTAGGGCTTTGGAGGCAAGGTCAAAAAGAACGAGCTTGTACAGCCGACAGCTGCTGATGTGGAAAAAAATGCTTCTGCCCACTTCATGGAACACTTTCCCCTGATTTTCTGTAGAAGTTCCTTTAGGTCTAATATGTAACTTCAGGAACAAATGCTTTTTTATCTCACTGTTTCTAATGACACATGCGCATTACTCTCAGGTTCGTTAAGAATAGAGGATTCAGAGGAATTAAAAATCCTCTGCCTACAGTTATACTGATTCTTCAATCATTTGAAGCACAGAAGTCTATCATTTTACTCATTTGTTTAGCGAAATGATTTATATGTACTTATAATGCAACTTCTGAACAAAGGCACCTTCCATTTTGTTAAAGGAGTAACAGTAGCTGTGAGGAACTGCACTTGGTATCCTGAAGTCATGGTTTTAGTATTATTTGGATTGTCTCCCTCTTTCAGATGTACATTCATACATACTGATATACTGATTATACTCCTCCTTGATTAGCAGCAAACACTGAAGCCCTGCAGGGTCACTTTGTGTCGGGGAGAAAACCACTGGTACCAGTTATAGCATCTTTGTTCTGCACTATCTTTATTTATATTAGCCATACCACTTTTCAACGAGGGTACCACAAGCAACACGCCCTCTTTCTGGGATCTTATTCCCCCCAGAATGCTTCCCAGCTTGATCCTGCTTCTCCCTCTGGTTTAAACTTAGACAACCCAAATTAAATAGAGACAATCCTACAGATACTATTCCAAAATAGAGAAAAGATCTCATTAGAATTTTTTAAATAAGAAGCTCTGGGCCTAAAATTGACCTCCTAATGGTAGTGTAAAACTGGCATGAGATCAGAATCAAGCTCTTCTGATTTTCAGGAAATACTCATCTTTTAATGTTAACAGGTGAATGACTTTTTATAGGGGAAATGAACTCTCTCCTACATTGTCCTAATCAACGTTTTATGTTCATGAACCATGTTTTGATCTTTGTTTAGTTTGTTCTGCACACTCAGCAACACAGCCAACTTCATATTTCCACTTAATTGCTGTTTCTTTACACTGGCTTCTTGTCCTTGAAATATCTTCCATCAACAGCAAGCTAAAAGGACATCAAGCGCATCTGCTCTATTTAGGCACAGGTTATGAAACCAGAATTAGAAAGCAGGTGAGTTAGAGCAGACACATGCACCATATAATTAATGTATCTGGGGCGCACTCTCGCAATTTCACCTAAGCTCACCAGCCAACTCGGTCACCGCGTTAGCAAAGCAGAGCAAATCCTGCTGGGGGGAAACAAACCTGAGTTTCCCTCGCGTAGGCAAACACGTGCCCATACACCTCTCGCTTTATCGCTGCTCTCCAAAGGCGAGGGCACGGTCGCACTGAAAGGTTTGGGCAGAAACCCAGCGTCAAACTGGGCAGCTTCATCCGCGGCGCCGCGCAGCGCCGCGCAGCGCCGCGGCGCCCCCTGGCGGCGGCGGGCGGCGCCGCCGGAGCCCGCAGGCGGCCGAGGGCGGAGCGGTTCCCCAGCTCCTCCGGGCCTTTGGCTCTGGTTTAACCCCGAGGAGGAAAATCACAGCCCTTCGCATCACCCCTGGCTGACCAGCTAGTTGAACAGCAGGATTATTTTTTTTTCCATGCAAATTTAGATCTTCTGCATTAACGACTCTATTATCTTCACGATAATTTATGCTGTATCTTTTTTTTTTTTTTTTTTTTTTTACCATTTTATGCCTCATTACACTAACTTGGCTAATCTGGTAAATCTTTAAACTAAATTAATTGCTATTGCAATTAATATTCAAAATTGCTTCATGATTAAAAAAAAAAGAAAATCCACATCTCCAAACCCCTTAATGTTTACTGTAAGTGTAAAGCAAGTGCGAAGTAAGATCAAATGGAAGTTTTATAGCAGGAACTGGTAAAATATCCTTCAGCTTACATGTCTGACTGTGCTTTTTTATCTCTTTGTCTTTCCTCCCAAGCAATCTACCCGGGACTCTGGTTTTTCTCAGAAAACAAAACTTCTGCTTAAACTCTTAGGAGAAAAGCCGATACTCTGCTTCATGTTTGCTGTGCACGAACAGCACAACAGAAACAACAACTTTTGTCTTTTGCACCCGACACCTTGCGGTACTCCATATTCTTTTACAGTTTGTCAATTAAAAGATTAAAGAGGATACAAACGTAGATCAAGACACCAACTTAAATCAGAATCTGACCCATCCTACCATGTCCCAGGACCCAATGAACCTCAGCAATAAGCCATTTCCCAGAATTGAACTGTGGTTTGGTGACTCAGTGACACATAAATACTCTTGAAGTAAACAATTGAATGTTTTAAATAAAAATTCTGTTTCTCCTGTAAATAATTAGTTACTAATCCTAAAATTATTGTTTATATGCCAACTTATTAAAAGAAGTAGAAAAAAAAGGAGAAATACAAAGTTCCTCAATGAATTCTGTACAAAGAGAAAAATTCTGGCTATCCTGGGAGTTTTGCCATTCTTCCCAATGAGACCAGGATTTGGCATGAAGGRAGTTGTCACTTGTGTAAAAAATAATTATGAAATGACTGAAGAAAAATATAGTCTTTTGTTCAAAACATTATACTAAAATATCTGGCTTTGGCACAGTCTTCCTCCACCCCACAGTTTAAACTGCAGAGTGCACATCCTCTTCTTCTCCTCCTATCTGTCCAGAGATCAGTTTATTGGAGCAGCTATTATTTTTGCTATGTGAATGGAGAGCACCTAGCAAGATGAGCTCTCCACTAGTTGGCGAGTCTAGCAACTGCCAATATAAACACAGTAAATGAACCCATCTGTAATACCTGCCTTGTACCTGACAATGGCTAGAATAGTCTTTCCAAACACTAAAAATATTTTTTAAATTACTCTTTTCTCCTGCACTTCATATGCTAGAAGTAAAATAATTTCCTATTTTTCTTTCTAAGGATGTAGCACATTGATGGGAACATTGTRGAAGTACAGAACTATTTATCCATGCCAGTATCCAAAAGTCTGAATGTCTTCTGACAAGCTAGCATTGTGTGCTATGTTAAGCAAGGAAGAACTTTACATGGTATCTACAGTAATTATAGCAGTTTCCTCTGGAAGGCTGCAAAATATGGAATATACTGGAGAAAACTGGATTCCTTTTCAGGGCCTTCAACTAAAAAGTATGTGAACGGTCACAAATGAGAATGAGGCAGAGGAGTCACAATCTCGGCCTCTACCATATCAGACCAAGAATTCATGGACTTTGCAGAATAACTTTCTTTCTTTCTCCAAGTGAAACAATTTTTATGATTAAGCTTTATTAGCAACACAGCGAGTAATCTTCATTAGATGATCCTTTATGCACTGAGCACTCTTGTTTGCCCACAAAGAGATAGCCAAGGTCTCATGGCTCTGAGTCACAAGCTCGGACCATTCAGGGCCACCCCAGAGGTCGATATCCCGTCTCTCCTCGTGATCTCCCCACCAAAGAGCAGAGGCAGCCAAAGGGGCAGCATGAGGTTTTCAGTCACTAGAGTTCAGCCCTACTTTCTTTTTCTTTCTTTTTTTTTTTTTTTAAACAATGTAGTCCTCACATTCATACTGGATACCTCAAAAGAAAATAGCAAAATACATACTCTACTCTCTTAGTGAAGATATCCTGAATTTTGTTTCAGATCTACAGCCCCACATCAGAAGAATATTCCTATTTGCCCAAATCAAAAAAGACACATCTTTGGTATTTTAATCTCCACTGTCCTGAGATAGTCATACTTGGAATTAATTCTCAGGCTTTGGTCTCCAATCTAGGCATGCTGTCAAGCCATATTGCCAATTATTGCACTTACTTACTTTATTTTTTCATAACGAAAGGTGATTAATCAGTTAACACTAATCTATGTGGTGAAGCACCCACCCACTCTCACCAAGTGCCTCTACCCACATACAAATGCACTGAATTAAATAATGAATATATAAAACGGCTACAGCACTTTGGGGATGAGGACTGAGAGGGTTTTCATCCTTACTCCACTGCTTGATATTTAAGCAGCAGCACCTAGTTTTGGCAGACTAACACTTGCCATTTCTAAGGAGACTGGAGCTCGGCTCCCTTCAAGAGGAAGAGCTTCCCGCTGAGACTGTAAGTGGGCTAGAGGTACATGATGGCATGCAGGAGAGGAAGGCTCCTGGCACATCTGGGACCGTGCGGGGCACTGCCATGGGCCAGAGAAGCAGCAGTGGCCAGGAGCTGGCTGACAAACCCCGTGAGCAGTGAGAGGAAGCTCTGCAAAGACACCCCGGGAAAACACAGCATAAGGGCACAAAAGTTGGATATCACAGAGTACTGGGAAGATTAAAAAGGATAGGAAAACCCCAAAGGGGTAGAAATGAGGTGAAGATCTGCAGAGGGACTGCTGAGAAAGATGTTATGCAGAAGGATAGAGTAGAGTACATTTATGTTTTGGAGACTATGAAAACAGACAGTGAGGGAAGCAGAGATGCGAAGAAAGTGAATAGAATGATAAATGGTGACAACTAGAGTGAGAGAAAACAGCTTAGGAGAAATGAGTGGGACCTCTTTCTGGTTGGGAGATTCATGCTTTTCTGAACAATCTGAACTGAACTGAATTTTGAATCTGAAAATGCCCCTAGAGACTTACACCTGAAAYCCATTTACAGGCAGGTGGATCTCCTCCAAAGTTTCAAAAGATGGAGAGAAAAACAAATCAATTAAAACAATTTAACATCTTAACTCTGTTACGCTCATCTCTTCATTTTTGGAAGCAAGTTCAYGAATAGGTGCCATTACTACTGTGTCTGTGGACATCAGAGAGATCCCACAGACACAAGATTATGTCTTACTTATGGGAAAAACAAAYAGAAAGCCAGTCAGTGAGGGGAGAACAAAGTCTTCACTAGATCTCAAATAACCTAGTAATAACACGAGAAATGCTCAGAGGTGGTGCCCCAGTCAAGATTTTTTGGCTGTAATACTCTGACCTTTATGAGGACATGACACAGGACACCATGACCTTCAGGTTGGGCACACTCTTGCATAGCAGGGTGACCCGGAAAAGAGCAAYTCCAGTGCAGGAGATCCTGCTGGCACCCGACCGTTTCCACACTGAGCCCAGCATTCTCCTTTTTAAGGTCTGCTGAACTGCATCCCTTTGGAAAAGCAGCTCTGGAAGTTTCGTAATTGGGCACTTGAGAAGCACAGGGGAATGTTCCAGTGCATTTTGACTGCCTTCTCCAGGACATGATCCCTCATACTCTGTTTTGGCACAGGCTATGGCCCTTTTATTTTTCTTGGGGGCCATCTTGGCTTTGTGGTGGCAGATTATTTGATGTGTCATCTGAACATTTTGTTCTGTAAACTCCATCCACAGAAGTTACTCTCACTTTAACTTCCATTTTTACTGAGAAAATCTGAACTGGCAACTCCACATCACAAAAAATGACAAGCTGTGCTATGGGCTGTATTGATTTGTAACTGAACTTTTAAATTTGCTTTCACTGTTCAACGGCAAAGCAAAATGAACATTTTGGAGCTGAGTTATACAGAGGATTTTGTGCCTATATATATGCAGTGGAAAACGTATTATACCATAGCTTATGGTACATGATACCTATATAATGAGCAAGCAGTATTCTCTCCTATATAAAACATATTGAACAACCATGCTTCATATGAGAAATAAAAACTMTCCGGTTTCTAAATACATTTTATGAAAAGGCCCCTTCACAATTAGCTTGTAGGCACAGCTCAGAAGTGAACTTTGACTCACACTCTGTATTGCTGGGCTTGCTCAACTCATGAGGATGGAAGACGGTGCAATAAAGTATAAGATCAAAAATACAGTGCATAAATCCATTTAAATATTTTCTGTCTACTCTCCTGAAACATCTGATCATAAAGGCAAAGAATTAAAGAATTTTATAATATGCATGTTCAGCAGTTCTGTCTAATCCTATTCCTTCCTCTTTACACAGTGATGATCCTGAACATCTACTGTTTAGGACAGGGTATTGATTTTACCTTTCAGATACAGAATTTCCTGTTTTAACTTGCTTCTAAAATATCCTAAAAAATGCTGAGCACAAATAAGTCAAAATCATGGCTGCTCCACATCAGTCAGGATCAGACCATAACACAATAGGTGTTCAGCTCTGTGAAGGCTTCAGCAGAACAGTTCAAACGCCAGAAAAATATTATATGCAAACAATAGGCCCAACAAGTTATAACTGTAACCATGCTGCTTTACAGATTTTGAAAGCACTTGGGTTTTAGTAAGTAGAACTGCAGGGTGAACAGTTTAGATTAATTTAGATGGACAAAATAATTCTTTCTATAGCACCACACTGGCGAGACTTCAGTTCGGACATGTGGTTTGCAGAACGGGCTGAATGTCAGTTGCCCTGTTGCCATCTACAAAAAATGCAGGTGTTCCACAGCATCACAAAAACTACTGTCGTAATTCAGCAAGATAAAAGTTGTTTTCATGATTTAATCAAAACCTAAAGTTTTATTATTTGGGGGTAAACGTATTCATAAATTATTGGAAAATATTATAATTAATTTTGTCTTAGCCAAAAAGAGAAGGCTGCAAAAGAGTTTCAGCGTTTCTGTCACTTTCCCACACTAAAAACATGTTTTCATATGAAGCATCTAGCATAGCAGAGAAAGACTTTAACATTATCTTTAAACCACTTGGATATCAAGTAGAAAACTGAGTAAGTAATGCCTCTCTTGCCCAGGATTTACAGAAATGAATAATGGTATCTTGTTTACAGAGTATCTCAAATTACTTATCATTATCACTGTATGGAGCACTTGACCTTAGACACACAGGCCCTAAAAAAAATCTGCTTATTCTCCGCTTAAAACTATCACAGACAAGTGGACTACAGCCTTTGCTTTGCTTCAACCCTTTGCTGAAACACCAGCTTTCTCCACTACTTAGCACTTTACTTCAGCCTACTATATGTGTACACAGGATGGCATAAGAGGAGCACAAAACTGGAAGCGTCACTACTTAGCCACTATTTYGATAACCCGTGTTTTGCTTTTGCAAACCAGCTCTATTAAAATTTATTTCCTCTCACAGGAGCTAATGTCCCATAAGGTTACTCCAGCAATCAAGGAGTTTTTTCAAGCTATGTTAATGTCTTCCTATGGCATAAAAGAATTACACAAAGCACAGASACTCTCTGCCTGCTTTTGCTGCTGTTGTGCAGCGGGGTGATGACAACCCCACATGTCAGTTTATATCATGTTAAAGCAAAATAGCATATTTGGAGCATTAATCTCAAATATTCTCTTTGAGAGACTCTCTTAACAAAAAGCCATATAGTGAAAGCTAGTCACTTACAAGAAAGCTAGTCATTTACAAGAGAGTAAGATCTGTAACTGCGCATTAAGAGATGTTTATCGTTAGCGATTTAGGCCTTAATTCAGAAAGAACTTTACATACTTGCATAAATATCCAATTGAACAAGGATCCTGGAGGGCTAATGATGATGGCAAAGCAAAAGGGGTAATATAAAAGAGCTTATATTTAAGTGATTATCCCTGTGTTTTTGAAGAGCCTTAGAGATACTTCAGGGCTTACATGTTCATTCTCCAGCATATGGGAGTTTCATTCAGATAACTGCTTTGACGTAAAACTTTTCTTGTTTTTCTATTTTGTTCTGTCAACCCAGGAAACATTAGCTCTCATTGAAATTTCAACAAGGGACAGCTTATCTTCCATTCTAATTTCTTTTATTACTCACTGWAAAGTCTGCATTAGATGAAGGTTGTCTTGAATTACCCAGCAAATCTGGGTAAAACTGAATTACATAAAATAATCACAAAGATACTATATTTCAAAGATTTTTATTGAAAGTGATTTTTCCACCCTCATCATGAAATGGATTAAGAAAAATAATGTTTTCTAAATGTCAAGAGGGAGGCACGTGGCTCAATCTTGTTAACAAGAATTGTTTTTGTCAATGCGTCTTATATATGTTGTGCCTAAAAAATAAGTGAAGCAGAAATGAACATGTTCCAAGCTACAAATGTCACTCTATTGAATGGGGATAAGTATTACCTGAAGATTGGTACTGGCATTTGTTTTGAGCTATTTTCAGGGGCCTGGATATGAACAGTAGGATTAATGCAGCTTTAGRTTTTCCGCTTTTCTCAACCAGAGCTTTAGAGAGTCAGTATTTTGTTCTGAAAAAGAAATTCTAAATACAAGAAGATCATTGTCTGTATTTCAGGCCTTGAGCTCCAGTGTGCAAATATACAGATGCTGTTGTAACTATGGATATAGCTTTTGTATATTGAGTGACTTGATGATTTTCCATACCTGAACCTAGTTGCCCTAAAACTGATAGCAGAATCATAAACTATCAAATTCTGAAATCGTCAACACAAATTCCAGAATCGAAATGTATGGCTTAAATTCATCTCTAATTCTAGCGGGGGCAAAACTTTGAAGCAGCTTACTGTCAACAAAATCAAGGTAATAGGTCCAGAACAAGAAGTTGGTTGTTTTCTGAAATACGTCTCCCTAGTCAGCAAAAGCTAAAGGAGGGGGACAAAGAATAGCTAATAATTTGCCCAAATCCTTTTCCAAGCCAGACCAGTGGTCCTGCGTGCTTACCTGCCAGGACAGAAGCAGCTCAAACGAAATGGACGYTAGACAGAAGTTGACAATATGACATGCACCAGAAGAGCACAGTGTGTTTCTAGACGGTTAAGCTCAGGCATGATGTCAACCAGTTAGGCAGAGAATATCCCTTAAGGCATAATGAGGGCATATCTAGAATATTATATGAAGTTCTGTATACCGTGGATGCAAAGAAGTATCAATAATAGAAAAGAAGTAACAGACAAGTAAAATTAAATGCTTTTGGGGCTGGACTGACAGTTGATACATCAGTTGAGAGCTAAGTAGGGGTTGGTCAGGGGACAGGAAAGTGAGCACATGATAACCATGTTCAAAAGCGAACAAGGGATGATGGAAGAATGTGACCTGGGAAATTCAGTTAAATTCTGCTACTGGTTACTGGTGGACATGTAATTAGGTTATAGGGCAGCTATATTTAAAAAGGAGAATTCCTGCCTGGTTTTAATTGATATTCTGAAATGGAGAAACCCATATTGCTATTTCTGAGGTTTACCCAAAAGCTTATTTTTCAAAAGAAAAATTCAATGACTCCACCAAGAATTAGGCTCAAGTTGGAGAAAACTTTCTGCAAACATTCCCTTTGAAATGTCAAAATACAAAACACATGTTTTATACATACATAAATATATTTATTACTATTATAAATAAATAAGGAGTTTCAAGTTATCTGGCAGTAAGCTGGTGGTCATAAAATATGACTGCATTAAAATGATCTAAATGCCCATTTGCTTATGGTTTTGGGCAGATAGGAGTCATGGAGAGAAAAAATAATACTTGTGAAAATGAAGTAATAGCTCATATTTTGCTTATTTTGACAGAAAATTGCTTGCACCCTGTGTAATTGCTCTCTGTGTATGACCAGCACTGCATAAAGTTAACTGGATTTCAGCTGAAGATTTTCACAGCTCAGAAGTTACCTTGTTCAAAATCCTATTCCCTTCTAGCCCTAGTTTTTGAGAATAAACACATTAYGGCATATTCCCAACTAAATAATTTACTCCTTTACTCTGCAATGCAGGCAGAGCTTGCCAGGAGGTGCACTCTAACTCTACCATTCTTGTATCATCTTTACTGACCTCAGTGGGGCCCCAATGCTCAGGGTGGAAGTGAAGAAAAGAGGACCTTTTCTGTTTCTTTAAAGAGGCACGTATCCTAATGTTAAGCAGAATCATTATGGATGCAAACCTACTTTTCGTGCAGACTGGAAACAAATCTCAGAGCCTCAGTGTTAACAATGGCCTTTCAGTATTTCTGATAAAGGAGTGATTTCTTTTTTTTAAAAAAAACCTCTTGTTTGCTGCCTCATTTACATCCAACAATAGTAGAATCAGGCCCAGAAATTAAAAGAAAAAGTTTAATCACTGATGATTTCGCTACCTCTCCCAGGCAAACAACAGAAGTCCACAACCTTTTAACATTTTCCATCCTATTTGCTAATTACTTACTTTGTAATTAACCCATTATGCATCTGTCATTTTATTTTAAATTAAATCACTTTAATTGCTAGTAAGTAGGGTTTATTTAGGTTTTATTATTCCTGGTATGGTTGTATGGTGTCATGAATGGGGAGCTGTTGAAACACTGAGTTACAGGTGGCTCTCTGAAAAACTGCTGAAGTTGCTTAGAATAAAGAAAAGTTAAGCTGCTTTTCTTAGGTGATTCGATTTTCAAGCCTAGTAGAGTATTTATAATGGAAAAAGGTTTACTGCAAATACGAGAAGCTTTTTTTTCCCCCGTGTATTTAAATCACATGAGGCATTATTCTGTTTCTTGAAATAATTTTAATAAAGGAATAATTACGCTAACAGTTCTAGAAAATGCCTAGCACTAAAATGCTTAGTCTGCTATACAGTAAAAGTTGGTGAAATGCAATGCAACTTTATATTAATAGTTGAACTTCAAATAAAGAAAACGGAGAAGACCTACACACGGGACACAGAGGGAGGAGAAGAAGTTACAAATGCAGGGCTAAGAGTTACTAGATTTTAATATCTTCATGTAAAACCTCATAAAAGCTGAGGATTTTGTTATCCATAGCACAGCAGGCTCATTCCCATACAGAGTCAGCCAGCGCATGCCAGGGCAGCTGCAGAGCTCCCCTTCTGATGGGCTTTGGGGCAGCACGGCCCAGGCTCTTCCAGCACGTGGGATGGCAGTGACGATCTCCTGGACGCCTGTGGCTCCAAAGGGGGGATCCCACGGCCTCCCTGCTCCCACTTGCCCCTATCTCCCATCATGGGATTCTGCCCCCTCCTTCCAATGCCAGTATGACTTGGGAAAGTTAGTCATGAATACTGCTAGAATCCAAGATACACCTGAATGTTAAATATTCTCTTCCCTGCTCCTACCAGAAAAGAGTAAGTGTATGAAATTATCAGTATTTATAGACAACATCTGGACAACCCTTAAATGACTGTTTCCAAAAGATAGTCTCTCCGTCTAATTAGGAAGCTGTAATTAAAGGTTTTATGCTCGCTGTGTCATCTATGTGTCTTTACCATCRGTTATGAGCTATCAAGGCATGGTGCACATCTGGAAGATCCTGGTACTCCCTGCTGTGTTTTGTTGCTGCCAGATTTCTACTGCTGCATTCGTATCAATGACTGATCTAAGTAAACTCACACCTTTGCAGGCAGCATGCACAGGGTCTTCACCTTACACCTCCATCCTTGTTCTCTTTGTATCGTGTTTCAGCAGAGCACCTGATCTCTTCATTCGCTTTGCAAGCACTTGCAGGTGCAAGGGAAGAAGACAAGGTATTGCAGAATGATGCAAAGGAGAAAGGGAGGTGAAGTGGTGACTTTTAAATTTTAATAAGGAGTTTTTGGATGGTCTTCAGAGACAGGACTGCCTGTCAGAAAAAAGCCATCAAAAGCTCAGTAAATGGATAAACCTGCTATGCAGAGCTGAATGATGAAAACAGAAAGTTTTCATTTGATTAGAAAAAGGGAAAGAGGGGCAAAGATGCAGTAATAGAATTGAATTATGACTCAGAAAGATACTCCTAATAGCAATATTCGGAATATGTTTAAGAAGAAGGGTGGTGCTAACACCAACACAGCCATYTTACGATGATGAGGATGCGAGCAAGAGTTCTGGAAGTTCAGACTGACAGAGAAAACCAAATTACTGGAGTATAATGAATGAAGAAGTAGACAGTTTTGAATGTGACCTATACGCAGTTGCACAAAGACAGGGATCCACACCGCAGATGACACACAAACAGGCCCAATCTCTGGAAGAACAGCCAGGAAAAAACAGGGCAAGGAAGATTCAAGTATAAGCCTCACTCTACACCACTTGCTTCACCTCAGATTTGTGTTCAGCTTTGTAACTCTTCTGCTTTTCTTGCTTTGCCAATTACCAGTTTGGCATCCTCAATTTCTTCCAGTTTCACCCTTAGCTGCATTCAACCCTGATAGATATTGGGACCTATGAATGTATTTATCAAAGCAGTAGTTTTACAGTTCCTGATAGGGCAGAGAGTGCTAAGTATGGAAAAAGCACACTTCCTCGTGTCCTGCTCTCCTTATTAAATTTAACTCTTAATACCATACTACCCCAGTGTTTCATGATGACTATACAACCAAAGTCCCAACAGGACAGCAATCTCAGTTTCTTTCCTCTCCTAATCAGAGGGAGGGACTGTGCTTTTTTATTCTTATTCTTCTTATTATTATTATTAAACACAAATTCTTTTCCCTCTCCTGTCTCCTTCTGCTTTTCTTTCTCTTTCTGTTTTGCTCTGTTCTTTCTGTTTATAGTTTCTAGTTTTGTTTGTATGAATATGAAACAAGAAAACTGAACATTGCATTTCATTCTCAAGGAAATGAACGCCTGACCGTGAGGGGGAATTTCTTCCCTGTGAGAGTGACAGAGCACTGGCACAGGTTGCCCAGAGAGGTTGTGGAGTCTCCTTCTCGGGAGATATTCAAGGCCCGCCTGGATGCAACCCTGTCTAACATGCTCTAGGTGACCCGGCTGAGCAGTGGGGTTGGACTAGATGATCTCCAGAGGTCCCTTCCAACCTTACTGATTCTATGATTCCATGAAATTGTACCTGTGTGCATTCTGGCCTGCTCCCWTACCAAACTCCAAAGTCACAGCCTTATTATTCAATCTTTGTCTACTGCTCTCATGAACCTGCCATTTGAAGAATCAAACCTTGAGGAATGTAGCTGCTAAGAGCGAAAATCACTATTCAGGGAAAACTCTATCTTAGATATCTGACACAGATGACTTTGAAGGTTAGCAGCAATACATCAAATCTGATGTGGGTACAGATCCTAGCAGTAAGATAAGCACTATTAAGGAGCATGCTCCCAGTGCTACAGCATACTGGACATATTCAAGGAATTTTAGAGTTTCCATTCTAAAGTTCTATGTAAATAAGTAGGATATGGAAGATGCAAAAGTCAAGATTATCTAAGTYCAGTTCTAGACAAATTTTTCCTCTGATTATCTCAGGGAAAAAATGCCCTGACAAAGCAGACAACAAAAACAACAAAAAAAGAGGTTTGCAAGCAAAATGACTCCCTAACACAAGACGTGATAGAAATTGCTATTTTTTCAATGTATTTCTTTCTTCCATTTAACATCATCTCTATTTAATTAATATTGTTTGATCTTAGCCAGACACTCAAAGACAGCTATTATGTCACTTACATCAGAAAGAGAAGCAGAATGGGATGTCTGCTCTGCACTGCTGATACTGAGGCTTCTCATGAATTATCTCAGCAGCATCACATGGACATATGGAAAAGGACAGTGGAAATAAATGATCCATGAGTGATGATAGCTCATATATTTCCCATCATTTTTTTCTGGAAATGCACTAAAAAAAGCATCAGAGACACTCTTTTTCTGTCACTTTCCACAACATCTCAGAGATTGAGCAGTAAAATATCAGAAGTGTTAAAAGCTGTACACYGATCTAACTTATGGATGCAGACATCTTCTTACCCAGTGATATGGAGGGGCTAATCTATCAGAGCAATTTTAGAATTAATCAGTTCCATAAGTATTAATATATGGATCTAATCTACATTTAGTGTTATTCAAATTACCTTGTGCCGAAGGAACAAGTTCTGGCTAATGAAGAGAAACAAATGAAGCTCACAGAAAAATAATTAAAGCTGGAAGTTGGAGTGGGAATTGGAGTCAGCACTGCCTCATGTTCTGTGTTGAAAACGTATTTAATCTTACAGTAACTCTGCTTCTTCATCCATAGGGTGGAGATAATAACACCCACCTAAGTTCTTACAGTATGCTGCTAAGATCTACAGATAAGCCATTGGAATTACTATTATTAATATTACATACACTTAGCGTGCATTTTTTGCTTCAAAACAGTTTTATAGATCACATTTCTGGTCTACTCAGTGTTTTGGGGATCCCTTTTCTAGACATCACCAAAGTTATTCTTAATTTATTTACAACATTCAGGTATATTTTTTGCCATTAACTTTAATTCTATTTTACAGCTTAATAGCTTTATGAGACTCTGTTCTCTTTATCACGTGGGAACACAGTAGCACAATGATTCAACAAACACCCATTTTACCAACCAGCCAGATTTAACAGGCTATTTCTTGTTGTATTCTATAAACACAACCAGCAGCCAATCTGATATTTAATGATGCAAATCATAAGCAGAAGTACTATTTTGTGCCAAGATACAATATGTGGAGATTGCAAAAGCACATAGTGGAATTTCTGTGGAAAAATAATGCTGTATGGAGATTTCTGAGCTGTTACCTATGGGAATTAAAACCAAACATGTTTACTGTGAAAAGCAAGTAAGTACATTCATTAAAAACCCCCTGAAGATATTGACAGAATGAGAAAACACTTCATGTTGTCCCTTTAATCCATGGAAGGTATTTGTAACCAACTGTGCTGAAGGAATTTTGTGATTTGGAAAACTTACTCCTTGATAGCTTTTATGGGAAAACCTTCTCAGAAGAAGATTCACAGTCTTAATGTCTTGTCCTGCCATTTACTAGCTAAGAGACTTTGGTATAAATGATACACAGTTTGATATAAGACAAGCACAAAACACAGTAGCTTCTTCAGGGTGATTAATTGTTTAATATCTGTGAAGCTGCTGTAGAACTATAATAAAAAGTTATTTCTAATGACTTAGAACTAGGATTTTCTTTGAAATACTCTAACCAAATCACATCTCATTCTSTTTCACAAATCTTTTTTGTATTTTTAGAAAAGTTTCTTTGAGATGCTCTAACCAAATTAAACTTCATTGCTTCACAAATCTTTTTTATATCTTTAAAAAAGGTTTATTTTTTATACCTCTTTATAGATGTCTCAGAAGTGAGATGTGCATACTATTAGGATTTTATGAAGAGGTAAAAAAATACAGCTTTATAGCCCAGGTGGACCTACTGTAGTATTGTCCTTACAGTATTGTCCTTCCTCACATACAGCCAATATATTGAAACAAAAAAGACTTAAAAATTCAGAATAAAAAAGGAGAGCTTCACCGTAATAAACTCTCCTAAAAAYACTACAAGTTTTAGTTTTTAGCAAATTTTGAGGAGCCCTTCCTCCCATGCTCACAAAAATACAAGTCAATCTCAAAATTCACCCTCTCCAGAAATTGTATAATGGGAACATAAATTCATAACACATCATCTAAATAAACCCAAGACTTTAAAATCAATCACATTTTCAGAGTTTCCAGTAATAACTGACTCATGATTCCTGAGGACTTGAAGTTGAGAATACTGGATCACTGGAAATGTTTTAGCACTACAGAAATMTGCTGTCTCCTGAACAATCTGACATCACTATAATCAATCCATTTCACAACTGGAATTCACAACTACACCAAGTTATATTTCTGAGCTATTGTGGTCAACAGTTATAGCCAAAATATGTGTGTCTTTTCGAGTTTTCTTTTTTTATCACACTTTTAATCCTTTTTACTATGTTTTATGTGTATTTCTTCATTTCAGTTTTATTGATCTTTATGTTTTTTTGTAGAATTATGTGCTACAATTCATGAGACCCTTACACAGTTGTGGAAACAAATATTCTATTTGTTCCTCCAGCACAGATTTAAGATGTCTTTGTCAGTATTAGAAAATTTGTTCGTATCAGTCATTCTGCTAGCATTAAGATAATAAGAGAAAAGATAAGGGTCTATTCTAAAGCCCACTGAAGCAGAGGGAGTCTTTCTATTGACGTCAACTATTTTGTACCACATTTCTCTTGCATGAATTAGGATACAAAGAATAACTTCTTGTGCCAAATTCTGTACTTACTTCTTTATGTGCACTCATTTTTATTGAGTAGAYTCAATGAAGTCTACTGGGACTGTCATTCCTGCAACCTTTATACAACTTCTACCTTACTTCATACAGTTTTTCTGGGCGAGTAGCCAGGCTGTCATATATTACAAAGGAAAGCCTTTCCATCTGCTGGTCTGAGTTTATTCCTTCACTTCAACCTCTTATTTACTGTACTTCCTTCACCAGGTATGAAGAGTTTGGTCATTTGCTGCAGATTTACCCTTTGGAAATGATAAAAACCTGCAATGACAACGCTTTTTCAAAACTGGGCCCTAAGTGTTTGTCCACAGGAGTACACCATTTAGGGGTATTACATTTAGGGACAAAACAGACTGCTTGCCAAATACCCTAGGCTCAGCTCCCCTTTGACATCTTGCCAAATCGGCGGGAAAAACTGTGGACTTGTCATGACACATTGCCAGACGTGACAGCTACCAATGGCAGAAGCCAACAGAAGTTACAGAGAGCACCATGAGGAACAGTTGGATTTCACGGACAATTAAAGGGGAGTGATGTGAGAAATGGCCCAATGTCACAGCTGACAGAGGGGGAACTGGGGAGGACCCTCTGCCCAGGCCAGCAGGGCCTACTGCTACATATTGCTACAAACTGTTACAAAATTACCTGGGTAACATTAGGAGAAATACTAAATTTGGGTATGGATATAGAAGAACTGGGATCAAGGATGAAAAAGTAAGTAGGGGCAGGTTGTTTACGTGGGAGGAGACCAGGGCAGATAACGGGAGGTAAAAGGGCAGCAAAGAGGGGAGTCAAGGAATGGCAAAAGTTACTTGCACGCAAAATACATTGGAGATGCAAATCATATGGGGATGCAAAAGATATGGGAGATGCAAATGATGTGATTGGGGCTGTCCAGGAGTAGCTGCCCTTGATCACCACAGCCTAAATCAGGACAATAATCCAAATCTGTTGTTCCAATGATACCTTGTGTGTTGGCCTGCTTGCATGGGTGGGTGGGACAGGCAGGACAGTGCTTTCCCTGGCCAGTAGAGGAATATCCAAGGTAGATGGATCAAGCACCCCGATATAGGCCTGATGGCAACAGCATCTTCTGAGTCTCTTCCTACAGCACACACTGCCAGCAGGATTCCTCTCCTAGAAACACTGCGTCATCTCCTATTATTTTTATATCATAGAATCATAGAATCAGTAAGGTTGGTAAGGGACCTCTGGAGATCATCTAGTCCAACGCCCCTGCTCAGCTGGGTCACTTAGAGCATGTTAGACAAGGTTGCATCCAGGCGCGCCTTGAATATCTCCAGAGAAGGAGACTCCACAACCTCTCTGGGCAACCTGTGCCAGTGCTCTTGTCACTCTCAGAGGGAAGAAATTCMCCCTCACGGTCAGGCAGAACTTCCTGTGCTTCAATTTCTGCCCATTGCCCCTTGTCCTGTCACAGGGGACAACTGATAAGGGTTTGTCTCTGTCCCCTTGACACCCTCCCTTCAGGTACTTGTACACATTGATAAGATCCCCCCTTGGTCTTCTCCTCCCCAGGCTGAAGAGGACCAGCTCTCGCAGCCGTTCCTCACAGGGCAGATGCTCCAACCCTCTGATCATCTTCGCAGCCCTACACTGGACTCTCTCCAGTAGCTCCATGTCTCTCTTGTATTGGGGAGCCCAGAACTGGACACAGTACTCAAGATGAGGCCTCCCCAGGGCTGAGTAGAGGGGCAGGATCACCTCCCTCGACCTGCTGGAAATAGTCTTCCTAATGCATCCAAGGATACCATTGGCCTTCTTGGCCACAAGGGCACATTGCTGGCTCACAGTCAACTTGTCATCCACCAGCACTCCCAGGTCCTTCTCTTCAGAGCTGCTCCCCAGCAGGTCAGCCCCCAGCTTGTACTGGTGCCTAGGGTTATTTCTCCCTGGGTGCAGGACTCTGAACTTGCCCTTGTTGAACCTCAGGAGGTTCCTCTCCRCCCAGTTCTCCAGCTTGTCCAGGTCTCTCTGAATGGTTGCACAGCCCTGGGGCGTATCAGCCACTCCTCCCAGCTTGGTATCATCGGCAAACTTGCTGAGGAGGCACTCTGTCCCCTCATCCAGGTCACTGATGAAGAAGTTGAACAGGATGGGACCCAGTACTGAGCCCTGGGGTCCACCACTAGCCACAGGCCTCCAACTAGACTCCACGCCACTGATGATGACCCTCTGAGCTCTGCCTTTCAGTCGGTTCTCCATCCACCTCACTGTCCACTCGTCTAACGCACACTTCCTGAGCTTGCCCAGGAGGATGTTATGGGAGACAGTGTCAGAAGCCTTGCTGAAGTCAAGGTACACAACGTCCACTGCTATCCCCTCATCTACCCAGCCAGTCATTCCATCACAGAACTACCCAACATATGTATGCTGCAGAATCACCATAAGTCACTTCACTGCCTGCCTTGTCACAAGGAAGTAGTTAACTCCTTCAATTGCAGTGAGCAGCAGAATTGGTGGAAGAATGGAATTGCACATCTTTTTCATAAAAATAGTACACAAAGTTACTACATTCTTACATTGAAATTTAATTTTGCAACAACAGGGATTGGAGAAAATAAGAAGTGTTTCCATTTCAAGTTTTTTACCTCTTTAAAATAACTATTACATTTTTTTTTTCAGGTAGATTAATCCAGACACAGTTTCTCCTTGTAGGTATTACTATCTTCACACATTGCACACATATTCATCCTTAAAAAGTTTATGTAGTGCCTTATCCTCAGAGCTAGAAACACAGAAACAACAATCCCTAACTCCAAGTGTAGACGACTGATGCCAGTCAGTGAAATAACGAAGACTTAGACCTATGGCAGATAGACACGCTGCCTTCAGATGCCAGCTGGGCTTCTGAATTTTTGCTTCAAATATTAAGTGAGATACAAGAGAAGAAAAAGAGTTTGTCTACAGGAGTCAATGTCCTCAAAAATAAAATGCAACCCCTAGAACTCTCACGTGGAGACAGAGAAGGAAGGAAAAACGGGCTTGTTCACTGAGGAGAAGACTTAATAAAATCCAGACAGAAGCTTGCAAGAAGTTGTCCGACTGGCTCCACACCAAGACGTTTACAGTGAATGTAAGCCCAAAAAATTCACAAGATCTACTGCCTTTTACTCATTACAGGGTGCTTATGAAAAACTGTTCYATTTTCTCAGGGACTGTGGCTAAATCTCCATTGAATAGCACATCCTGCATTCATATCACATTTATATTTATAAATGTACAAGCAGTGTAACACTGGAGAATCCAGTCACTCCTAACCAGAATCTAGGATTTTTTATGTTAGTAGTTGCCAGCACTTTTGTTTGGTGTAGCAGCCTACTAGAACATTCAACAATACAATACACTCTTTTCTAACACTCTCACATGGAGAGGGATATTTTATATATAGTGCATTTTTAATAGGAGTAAGATTTTAAGCTGCTGAAAAAAAAGCTCAGTTTGTTAGGATTCTAAGAGATCTGTGCATCACTGAAGTAGCCAACACTTTGGAAGTGGATCAACCTACATTCAGTGTCAGAAATCGTATTTACATGTAAAATAAAGTAAAACACCCTGCACGTATCTTTTATGACTGAATTTGGTGAAGAATTTCTGACATGTAGGTAAAATAAATTGTGCTTCTTATTAGAATTTAATGAATCCCCCAAAAATTTTTAAATCAATGAAATCAGATGGAAAGAAGCTGCACTGATTTCATTTTAAAAAAATAAGCTGAATCTATGGAGAACACCTTTCTCTAATTCCTAGAAGCAGTAATCATACTTCTCCAGATTTTTGATGTGAAACTTGGATCTCATTTGGGACCCATATATGACATTCTATAGCTGTAAGCAACCACACTCGAAACAATCACAACTGAAGCTCCTCTTGGCAGTGACCATCTAGTCTCCTGCTTTAGATGGGTCTGTAAAGGCCAGATTCCCAACTAAAATACTCCAACTTTGCAGAAGTAAAAAATGGCAAGCATTTCGATCCTGAATTACAGCCTCATCCATCTCCCATTTAAGTCAAGAGAAYGTCTACCCACAGTACACATTCTTTCTCTGAAAAGCAGTGCTAGTTCAAGACAGCAAGCAAGGTAAGCAGCTGCCTGAAGGAGAGAACTGCCTACACCATCCAGAAGATCGAGTATAGTGCTCATCTGCAATTCCCTAATCCTTCCTCATACATTGTCTCACAGCTTAAATGCACTGACTGAGATAAAGGGCTTCATTTTAAATTTTAACAGGATATGAATATACATTATTTAAAGGTTTCAGCTGTTTCGAAATATTCTTCCTTCTGACAAAATCTGTATGACGAAGAAATTTGCTCCTGAAGAAATCTTTTTTACATATTAACCAAATGAGCCTTACTTGGTGGGAAATAATACTTTTTCTCCTTCACAGCTGAAGGATATTTGCTTATGTTTTGTTCTGTTATTTAAATCCATGTAAAAGAATCCTAGGCTGATTTCAATTCTACATGGCATAGATTTCTCCCATAAGAGAAGACACCGACATTTTTCTCTCAGTGATTCCAGGGAATATTTAAATAGGTTATGTAAAATGAAGAACAGTTTGGTGGGAATAGTGAGAGACACCCACCATCGACCATGCCACCTACCTATCAAAGAGCCCCAAAGCCAGAGGTCAAATTAGAGAGAGGRTAACAGACTAGAATATAAATGTCTCAGTGCTCAGCCTCTGTTGTGCTGTGCACAAGGCATATCCTTCTGTTTTTGTACAGAAGAGACTGATCTAAATTGGCTTGTTGCAGAAATGACAGTGTAGATATTAATTCTGACATGCAGAAGGACTGATGTTTAGCCCAAACTCACTCCTACCCAGCTTTGGGGTGGGGCTTAGGTTCCACTTCTTTCCAAGGCATTTCTCACTCTGGGCAATTTGAGCAGGTCCACTTGTAGATGTTATAGAGATCCATATCAATCATCCCAGAACCAGCTATCAGACTCTCTAGAATATGCTTACAAGGCAAAACCTTCTTGTATTTACCAGCAAACAACTCTCTGTATGTATTCAGTGTTTTGAGCTCCAAATAAAGTCACTGGTCCCTCCAAACAGTGTGCAAGAGCTCAGTTCCTTGAAGGAATGCAGCCTATTTTCAGTTTGGTAGTCTTTTTTTCATTCCTCCTTCATATAGTCTCCCAAAACTTCATCTTCGGAGTCAGGAAACAGAAMGAAATCAGTGGGTGTTTTTAAGCACTTCAGTTGCTGAAATATGACTTGAATGGTTGTAATGTATGATTCACCTCAAATGAGTCTGTCTACGTCCTCACCATTTAGAGACTTCCCAAAAGACTGTACTTCCTTGGAGTTGTTTGTATCTCCAATTAGAAGCTTCAAATGAAAATCTGGTATTAGCAAATTCTTATTCAAACACTAGCAAGTATCAATAACTTTCAAAATAAATAGCATTAAAAATATTACAAACAAAGAAGAAAATTTAAGAGGAATTCACTGATCAGAAGACATCAGAAYTACTATTATTACTAATATATTTAACTCAGCATTTTTATACAATAATCATTTTTGTCAAAGAACAAACATATTGTACATTCAACCAGGACAAATGTTAAAGATGCCATCAAAGCACTGCCAAGGGCTCTAACTTAGAAATAATATCCTTGGATGTTTCCAAGAGAGTTGGGAACATTTTTAGAGAAAAGCATATTCTGTTCCTTTTTCCCAGATGGGAATACTTTCCCAAAACAAGGTCAATGGTGAACTCTCCCTTTAGGGGTTCAGTGTTTCATCAATGTTCAATTCCTAATCACTTGAATTAATCCTAATTTGCAAATATAAACGTTTGGGTTTTGCATATTTCTATAGTTAGCTGCAAGATAGTTTAATTTCAATACAATGCTACATTACTTAGTATGTGCTAACACTGTTACTCCTTTTCTATTACAACTCAGTCTGCTGTTAAAAAAGTTTGGGTTTGTTAATCTTGCCAATACTCTGCACTATGTCATGTGCTGTTCAGCAAGAAACATGGGCAACCACAATGTGTCAGCTGATAAGCTATAAATGCTATAGAAGTCTTTCCCATCTACATCTCATGGTAGTTAAGACACAAAGTCTGCCACTGTTACAATTCTCTTTAGAAGAAGAAAAGCAGCAAGTGCCAATTAAAAGAGGTGCCACGGTAAGTTGTACAGCAAAAGTCATTCAGAATGAACATTCAAGTGTGAAGGACAGAAAGCTTTAATTTTCTTTCCAAAAAAAGTACAGTGGAAGGTTAAATACTGAATATTYTCTCTGAAATAGTAAAATTTGCATGAGTCGAAAGTTCATTTTCTCAGTGTAAGCATTAGCTCCAGTCTGGCAGTGGATTTACCCAGTTTGTCCACATAGACACACTAGCAAGATAGATACAACTATAATTTCTGTGATTTGTGAGCAAACACTGTTTCAAAGTCCCAAGCCTGCTCCAAGCGTGTCCACCTCTGCCTTCAGCTAGGCAATATCAAGTTCTGTTATTGCAAATGAAATGTCCAGTGTCTTGTTTCATCTAAAGAATGCTGTATTCCCCTCCCCTTCGCAGCTACCTTCTGTYCACTTCTTGAAAACTATTAACCTGTTTTTTTCAGGCTTCTATTTGCAAAACTAAGTGGCTACACTTCACTAAACCTTTACTCAGAGTTAAAGATTCCTAAATCTTTAATTTTTCTTCTTATTTTAATCTAGATTCTCCTATTGCTCAGCATCCCTCTTAAAATACCATGCCCAAAACTGGACTGGGAACTCTGCCTGGGACCTCAGCAGAACTGTAGTGATGTGTATGTTTTTCAGTCATTGCTTATGGCCATCTACATATTAACCATTCTGGATACTTTCTTTTGGAACATATCTGCTTTCAGGTTTAAATTAAGCAATGCTGAGATTGCACGGATGGAGGAATAAAAGTGTCCATTTGTATTGTTCATCTGTAATAGCTACTCTATCTCAAGTTTATATATGACACTATTCCAAATGAATTTTTAGTGGTGTTCCTTTAGTCAGTATATGCACACAAACACACTTGTGTATTTCCTTATTTTAAATCTCACACCTAGATCTATATTGAATAAGACTGACCAACTTTCAAAGGCTCTGCACTTTTTTCACAGCTACTGAAGCCAGAGGGAGGATGCAAGCRGTCAGCGTTTCTGAAAGACTTAGCTCTGGAACAGCATTTTTTCAGCTATCCAGAAGGTAAAGGCCACATTTTTATTATTGTAATGAATTAGATATCATTATTGTTCACATAAGAATTTATTCAAATGAAGTCTGAAATGTATTTTATGGGTATAATGAGCATATAGCRTATATAATGAGCACCAGTTTTCATTCACAGCACAGAAAAGGTCAGTATGCAAATGTAATATGCTAAAAACGGATCTGCTCTGAGTAATGCCTAATCAAGTAATGAAACTAGCTCCTAAAGATAAAGTTTATTTTTTTTGTTTTACCTATGATATTAGTTCTACAGACTAAGACTTGATTTAAAATGTCAGAGAGAAAAACGAGAAATTAAGTAGAAGAGAAATAATGTCATTTTTCATCATACACAAGCTATTTTTATAGTGGCAATCTTAGCATTTATACTTTTTCCAAGAAAAAAACACACTGATTATCAATCAAAAAATTATTCAATCTTTCATGAACTCCAATCTTTTTCTATTTAAATTGGAGTATGTAAGTAATTTGTAAAATTACCTACTACTTCTATATATATTAAATGAACATTAAAGCAACATTATATTATCTTTTTTTGTGCCAGGAAGCACTAAAAATCATTCCGGTTACATGAATGCCACTTCATAATTCTGAAGAACAGATCAGTCTGTATAATCCCAAGGCATGATTGGAATATTTTTGTTCTACAAAACATCTGAAATCTTCAGACAGATAGATGGAGAGGGAAAGTGAAAAGTAAGTGGACTACGTATTTAATTGCTTGCACTTAGCGTGCAAGCTTGAACTGAGATGTATGTAAATATGTGAGCAATTACTGAACCTGCAAAGTATCTATGGTGAATTAGTTAATTTTACATGTTTGTGGACATGATACTGGCACCTAATAGCTACAGTCACAGGTTCTCCTGGGTAGAATTACTCAGTTACAGGAATAAACACAGGATCTGATAGACGTAACAGTTGTATGCACATACATCTGAATTCACCCATTCAGAAAGTCCTTTGAGACGAGCGTGTCCTGGAATAACAATATAATGGAATACATGCACGCTACAGCAAAGTACACTAACTTTCCCAAGATGAACTGTCCTCATTTACTAAAGAGGATTTCTGTTCTATATAAAGCTATTCACATTCWTAATTCTTTCCAGCATGAGGTTTCATACATTGTTTATATTTTTCYGATATTTTTCATTTTTTTCTTAATTCTTAAGAAATTCTTCTTAATTACCAGTAAGATTAGCTGCTAGAACCTTCCATCAAAGCGTTAAAATATTGATAGACATTAATATTAAAAGCACAAAAATGAAAGAAATCCAGAGTCTGTTTCATCTGCTCTTCACTATTATGGGGGTTCCAGATCACGCCAGAGCAAGRTAAGTCTAGTTAAGGAGGACAAAAGTTTTTTACTAAAAACTATTCCATATGCTCCAACATTACAGATAGGAAGATCCTGTAAGTCAGAACAGATAAAGATCCCATCACTTTAATACAGTTACTGGCAGACACAGACATAGAGAGTGTGGCATGGTATCTTCTGGCTTTTTTCTCTATTCCCTTCCTAAAAATTCCCAATGTTTATTTTTGACCTCTGATGGGCATGCGGTTGTTATTTTTTTCATAAAATCATCTATTCAAYGCTAGCATCTTTTTCCTGAGTGCTTACTACTCCATCATCTCTGTAATTCCATGTAAAAACTTTTAACATTGATTGTCACTGAATTTCTTCTGCTGTTTTATTACTTGGTCACACTCAGTATTGTGAGATCCTTCTGCAACTCTTCCCAGCTGACTTTTTACCACCCTCAACAACTTATTATTGGCAGCAGGCTTTACTACCTCAATTTCAAATTAACCCCCTTTTCCATATGCTGAACAACCCAGACTCTTGGACAGATGCCTCTGGGACTTCATTGGTGACTTCCCTTCATTGTAAAACTTGACCATTTATTTCCCGTTGTTTTCCAACTTTTAACCAGTTATTAATTCACGAGAGGAGTTTCCTTTTCATGCTGCAGCAGCTTTAATTCTTCTTGAGCCTCCAGGAAAGAATCCTATTGAAACTTCAGAAAACCTAGTAGGTTATAATAACTGGATCACAATTTTCCACAAAATCATTGCTTCCTTCAGAAAAACAGAGTCAGCTTGTTGGGTTTGACTTCTCCTTGTTCACCCATGCTGTTYGGCCCGCATGACCAAAATCACAGCCCTAACTTCTGATCTGCTTGCTGTTCCCCGTCATTCCACCCCGCAGTGCTAAACTGTAACTGTGATTTGAAAATATTCATCATTCTGATCAGCTCTTTACACCCATGAAGCAGTGGATTTTCTGGCTGTTAGAGAAWGAACAGTTATGAATCACGGCAAAATTTTTTACAAAACCATTATTTCCTATACCCATTTTTTCTTTACTTCCTTCCCCAATGCARTAAAAATGAATGCAGGGGAAAGAGGGGAGAAAGCTCTTGAAATGATGAAGGTAGCTTTCTCAGACTTCACTGTAAAGGAAGCAAACAATCCTAATACCAACTGAGGAGCCCGAAACAAATGCTTCCAAGCACATGAGGGATTTCAAAGCTTTGGGGGACAGAGGAGAAGGACATTTTCAATGCAGTTTCTCCAAGGAAATAAGGTCTCTCGGGGTGGCAGTAGGTCACACCRCCCTCACCTTCCCTCCCTCTACCCTCCACCCTGTGTATGTTGGGTAATGCAATTTGATGGGGCTACAGAAGTCTCAAAAACYCTGCTCAGCTGCTGCCTCTCGCAGCACCAGGGCAGACGGAGAGCGCATCCAAGCATTGAACTACGGAGCCATTTGGTAGGGATGAGACCAGGGTCATCTGGAAACTATTCACTGGACTTAGCAAGGGTTTATCCAACTCAGGATGGTTTGAATTGAATTCTTCATTTTTAGAAAATTGTAATTTTCCATTTAAAATGTCATCATAACACTTCTAACTAGCTCTGTTTACAGAGCTCTAATGTATTTCACTTCTTGCTTCCACATAGTAATGAAACAATGTTGTCATGGTGTATTTGACACTGAAGCTGTAGATATATTCTGATGATTTAATACTGTGTTTTTATTGTAATGTCTGAAGAATTTTGGATGACTGGTAAACAAAATAGTAGACAAAGGCCAAAGTACAACTGTTCACATGCTGCTTTATGGTTTGGTGTTTCTCATGTTATGAAATAAGGTACACAAAACAGAGCATAACAGCTTCTCGCAGTTAGAATAGAGAAAGGCTTATGACTCCTAAACCAGAAAAAAAAATTGTAGTACTGTTCCAATAAATATTACTGTACTGATCTTTCATGATGCTTCTGAATATTCAAGTGTTTTCATAGCTAAAGATATACGCATAGATAAACAGAAAACCAGGAAAATCTTATGTTTTTTCCAGATGATAATTGGGATATACTGATAATAGTTCACTTGCTATGTAACATATGGTACCTAATTAGAAAGTCCTTTTAAAAGTGACTATATAGGTATAGATTCCCATTCATCTAAAGAAATTACAAACAAATGAGCTAGTGCTTACTGGAAGCACACTGGAAGAAGTATTTTTCTCSGGCTTTTTTTAATAGTTATAATTTTATAAAACAATTCCTTTGGATCAATCTTGGTAAAAATATTTGAGGGCCATAAGAGCCATAGCCACTGTTAATAGAGATGTTTTCCAAACATGATCCAGGTTCTAGTTCTCTGAAATCTAACACTGCCAGCTAGTTACTTTTCCTATAACAGTCTGAACAAGATCCCAAACATGAAAAAAAAAACAAGCTCTAAGAATATTCAGAGATGCATGTCACACAAGAACTTTCATTCTAAAATAATCTGCTTCAATTTTATATATATAGATACCTTTAAAGAAAGCAGAGACAAGAGCTGAACAGATCAAAGTGCAAAAAAGGGGGTGGGGGAGGTGAGGGAAAAGCTTCCACAAATCAAACTATTATATAACACAGAGTTTGCACAGGCCCACAAATAGGTAGGATAGAAAAAAATACACATGAAAGAGTTGAAAAAAGAAACAATGTAGGTTTTAACAGCCAAGAGTAATCATCTCTTTTTCCTTTGAAAAAGATCATTCTAAGCATCACCAAAATACAAGTAAGATGCCACAATAAAAAGATGTATTATGTACCAACAAATATTTAGTGTTTGAAGAGACATCACAAAAACTGCATCACATTCTTGAAATAGGTATTTAACCCCACAACAAGCAATCCTTAGTTTAATTAGGTACAAAAAGATGTAGCTTAGATGTCAGTTTTTCTATATTCAGCTCTCAAAAATAAACATGAGCCTTAAATCTTTTTGTTACTGGTAACAAATCCAGACGAAATTGGGTTTTGTTCTTTTTGCACCTCAAGGCACAGCTTTACTGTGTTAACTGGGAAGAATTTCTCATTCTTAATCTTTGAGCAACACATGTAAATATCAGAGAGGCAGTATCACGGATAAAAATAAACCTGGGTTGGAAACAGACTTTTTGGCATGATGTATCACAAGTGCAGACTTATTTTTTCACTTTCCAAATCACAAAATGCTAAATATTAATACATACTTTGAAATGTTAACATTTAAGTCCTTAATAGCATCTTCAGAGACTATACAATGTTCTTACCTAATTTGAGGTTAAGAGATTATAATAACTTTTATTGCTGTACTGGACGTTAAGTCTTTTTTTGTGTGCTTTTATGTTATGCCAAAATTATCTAAGTGCATATGATTAAGTACTGTGGGTTTTTTGTTTTAAGAATGTATATACATACAAATGAACGATTTTGCTTCTTGCTTTGGTATTCGGCAGGCAGCATTTCAGACCCTGTCAGCCTCTCACTATTGCTCCTGTCTGTACCCACCAAATCTCTTTCACAGAGGTTCCAATTTTTTTTTCCATGAATCACACTGTGTTTTCTATGCAAAACTTGCACAGAAGTGCAAAGAATTTAACAAAACGTCCTTGGTGCCCCATCACCGGACTTTGCTCTGAGCGCGAGGAGGAGGCAAYGCTCTGACTCCGGCTCGGCTGTGCCTTTGCCTGCCTCTGCCTGACCTGCTCTTGCGCTGGCAGAGGGAAGCCCACCAGAAAACTGTTGGTCTTTGTCTTTTAAAAAGCTTCCTAAATACCACATCTTGAAAAGCATGAAGAGGAAATGTACATTTAGAAATCAGTTCATTGGCTGAAACAGAGCCTGCAAAACAGCAACAGAGAAAAAGAAGAGAAAGAACTCACCAATACACATGCTTGTGAAGAGAGGGCAGTTTTGGTAGCAACCCTCCACAGGCTGGAAGTTAATACTCTTTTTCTTTAGTCTTCTCCTTTCGCAGTCCCCCCCACTCCTAATTTCCCCATTTAAGGGAGAAAATAACAAGGCAGAAGACGCCAAGAGACTTTCATGACATAAACAATAAGGCCTTCCTGTGCCAACATTTCCTTTAAAAACACTTGCCAATAAAGCTCCTGGAGGCCAGCAAGAGAAAGAAACGCCGAAACAGCCGTGACATGAACTTGGCATGTTTTCTGACTCACTCACTTCCCTTGAGACAATCCCTCCAAGCGAACGTTGAAGGAGAACGGGGGGAAAAAAAAACTTCTTTCAGTGAGAAGGACTTGAGCKACTCGCCATACAAGAAAACTGCCAATTAACTTTATTTCTGTTTACCTACAGACTCACTCATGCAGTCACCTCCACTGGCATATTTCCCGACTGACACACTCGTGTTTGCACATTAGTCTTATAATTCTGACGTCTGAGGAAAGGCAAGACTTTTTTTTTTTTTTTTAAGTGCTGAGAATGCATGACTCCAAACAATTTCTGAACAGCAGAGAAAAGATTAATAATTTATAAAGGCTGACTAAACACTTGGCTGTTTCACAGATTAAATCCAAATTTCTCTTTCCTTTATCATTGCTCTTTATAACTCTATAGTGCTATTATAATTTTTAAATGCCAGACATGCTAGTCTATAAAACATCAAGGACACACAAATATCTTCGACATCTGTAACAAATGTTTGGCAAGATCATTTCAGCTTGTCAATTTGTTTCATTATGAGTAACACCGAGTTTTGGAAAAGCAACGGCAGGTTAAGAATTACAGACTAAAACCTCCTTAGAAATCAGCACCTTATACGCACGCAAGCTTACATTTACCCTCTCGCGCTCAGGATAAGGCTGTYGCTTGCCCGCAGCCCCTCAGGGAGAGGAGCCAGGGGCTCTCGGCTGTCTCCTCCCGCGCACGCATCAGGTCTCCAGCCGAGCACGCGCCGAGGGAGGCTCCAAGAGGCCGGTTCCTCGTCCCACGAAGGAGAGGATGTGCGGACGTCACGGGGCAGGGGAGTTGCACCGCGGCGGCGCGGCTCCCGCGCGCTTCGGGGCTGGCGGCGACAGGCACGGCAGGGMCCCCGCGTCACACCTGGCTGCAGAGGCAGCCCCAGTGCACCCGCTCGTGCGCCGCGGTGGGCAGCGAATCTCCGTCCAGGCCTCCCTTCGAGCAGGATTTTCAGCTCCTGCTAGCAGGTTGCCTTATTAGAGGTCTCAGGATTCCCACAAGAGCACACCATCACTCCCCTCCATAGGTACCAAATTCAGGAGACGGTGTGAAGGTCCCCACTGGTGCTTACACGAACCATTCATCCCATCCCTGCCTTACCATACATCCACTCCCAACTTCTAAGAAGACGGCGGACACTGCCGAATACTCCTGAGTCGGCTAAGGGCTGTCGTTGTTGTTGGGTTTTTTTGGTTTTGCAGTTGACTTCTCAGATCAGCATCAGAGTATCACATATCAAAATAACCACTCGTGAGGATTTGCTGGCCTGATCAGAAGTGAGGGTTCACCACACCTACGGYGGCACAATTGCACCGCAACGGAATCTGGCATCACACACCGCTCTTTCCTAACAGCTTGCTCCCTTTCTGCTTTAGCATTTTGGCTTTCCTGATTCTCATCTACACGCTCATCTACCCTTGAAGATTCTCAGCAACTTCATCTAAGCCAGTGCTACTAGACCACAGAGCTCAGGGTCAGAAGGTTTTTCCTTAGCGTAGCTACTTTTCCTCCCCAACTCCTCAGAGCTGCCCATTTGATCGCACTGCTCTGTCTGCCCCTGGGAATTTGCTGACATAGTGACAATACCTAGAGGTCATTATTAATTTACATATTTAGTTTTGCATTCCCAGTTAGTATGGCTCTGCTTGCAAAATGTTGTATAATATAATCTTATTGTAGTAGAATATAATCTATCATCTATATTATGAGGTATCTGCTAGCTCACCCTTACTCCATCACAACTGCTTACGACCATGTCAAGAAAAACAGTATACACTTTTTTAAGTTTTTCTTTTTCTGTCCACTGGCAAAGTTAACACTAGTTTGTTTTCACATTTGTTTTCATCAACACCTAAGAGCAGATGTGTTTCTTGTAACAACACCAGGGCAAGTTGTCTGTGGTTGGTTGGCAAACTCTGAAATTCAGGTCTGGGGTAGAAATATTTGGGAGTCAAAAAAAAGCTGACTTGCTCAAAAAATTACAGCCCTTCTGACAATCTTCCAGAGAACCCCTGAGGAAAAGGGAGGGAACCAGCGAGACTCAAGGAAAATGGATGGAAGCCCAGCTTGGAGATTCAAGCCAGAATGGTTTCTGGCCAAGAAGGAAGGCTGGCAAGTAGACAAATACAGGCTTTCATAGGCAGCATTGTAAACAAGACATTAAAAATATTAATCCATTTAGATTTCAAGCACTAAGATGAGATTTACTTAGGAAGCAGAATTATGTTGGTAATGGCTCCTCAAACATTTCAGATGAATGTCAAAGTTTTTGCTCAACTGTATCAAGTAAAAATACAAGGAGCTGTTGACACTACAGTGTTCAAATATTCAGTCATATGGCAGCACTGGAAAAACACAGAGTATGGCAGAGGAATGCTTAAGCCTTGGTTAGAAACTCAAGCCCTCACAGGGAAACTGCATTCACAAATTATTTTTACCTTCATTTCCACATCAAAATAATAAATTAAAGGGGTGAAATGGTTTCTTACAGCCAAACCTCCTTTCAGAAACCTTTTCAAATAAAATGTAAATTACCTCTATCAAAATACTTTGTTTTCATGTAGAAATAGTTACCTAGAACAGAAAAGTCTTTTTGTATGAAAGCAAGTCTAGGCAAATCTTGAACACCTACTATGACTAAGTTTCTTCTCTCCTATAGGAGTCAGTACATCTCCCCTTTTCCTTCAGAAAAGGCACATTTATTCTAAATGATTGAGTATTTTAATGTTTTTAATGCACGGGAAAAGTCATCTCCCCACAAAACGAATGGGCATTCCACAAAATGAATGGGCATTTAGGACAAAATCCTGAATCCACGCTGCCCACCAAAGCGCAGAAAGCCTGAAACACAGAACAAATGCGTGCTTTCTTTGGTAAGCACGTGTAGCAAGCTTCAAGTTACTTCAAGCCTGACACAACGAGGAGGCTCAGGGACCTTCTACATGCTGGTGAGCAGGGTTCCCAAACTGGTATACTTGCAGGCAGGGGGTAGCTTGGTCTGTAGAGCAAAACAATGGTCTTAAACAATTGGAAAAATGTGAGCTGCAGTCACGGCACAGGATTCAGGAAGGAAGAGATGACTGACTGACTACAAGAAGGACTCTCTTATGTCTTTAATCAACCAGGCTGTCCTTCTTGCAAGCCTATTAATTCTTTCTGTGCTTAAAAGGGGTGTATTTCACATACTGACAGTCACTATAAAATATCAAGTATGAAGAGATTGAGATATCTCAATTCAAAGCACTAAAAGCATTCTAAAAGAACACATTACAACTCTCCATTACCCTTAGTTGTTTAAAAAAACATTAACTTAGTAAAAAGTATAGACTAGAATATAATTTCTTGYAACCTAGGATACACTATATACCTTTCAGAGTTATACCTCTTATCAGGTTCCTCAAAAAAAGGAACAAAATAAAAACATAAAAACCCTACTAAGCCGTTTTCCCTGTTTGTATCTTTAGCCACCCACAAACTTATCTGCAAGCTTTCCACASTATCTGAGATGGAAAATCTGAGCAAAAGAAAATCTCAAAATATGGAGTTAAAGAAGGGATAACTTCATTTTGGTTAGAAGTGAAAAAAACAGWTTAAAGTTTAAAGAGTCCGAAATTTTACAACACTTTAAACATTTAAATGCAAATGCAAGTGCAAACACATGAATTATAGAAATTCCGTAACACTCCTGGTCAGGAGTCATAGTATGAGATTTGCTCTCAGTGCTCTGCATACTACCAAAATGAAACACTGGCATCACAGATACTTTTAAATTATGTACAAACAATACATCTAACAGTATTAATTTTAATAAGTTAGCAGATAACATCCRTTTCAAAATGTTCTGGCTGAAGGTACTTTTATTTAAAGCTATTTGCCTATTACACATCACAAYCTGTGCAACTTCATGGTTTAGGAAATCATTTCCAGCATATCAAAAGAGAAGCCATTAGCGAAATGCTGCTTGGCAAATAGTTGCTTACACAGTGAAGCTGCAATTTTATCCTGGCTTTTCTATATGTTATGTACAGGAGTACGTTCAAAGTAAACATGTGGTCATAATTAAATAAAAATTATGACTTACATTTGTGTAACACCATTCATCCAAATAGTTTAAAGCATTAGGTAAATCTATAAACAATGGGCCTAATCCTGCACTCCTTACTCACATAATACCACTCAGTTCAAATGAGCTATGTAGATCTTGTCTACACACAGGCTTAATTGTTCTCAATTAACTCCATGTGTCAACACTCGTTCCTGAACGACTTGTTCCTGTTTAGCTKAATTCTCTCACTGGTTACTATTGGTGAAGGTACTCTTCCTACGTTCTCACCGTTTAACGCCACTATTATAGACCTCTTYGTATAGGATCCCACAGTGCTTTACAAACTTCAACGTAACCTCGCTTCTACGTATTTCTAATTTGATGAATGTTCCTTTATAGAAGAGGGAATTAACACAAYGAGAGTTCTTAATACGTTTGAAGGACTGACCCTCACATACTGACTTCTATSTGTAAACCCAGAGCTGGAATTAAACCCCACAATTCATCATTTTTGTTCTCATACTTTAATCACACAAGTAGCCTTCTTAATTTATCACACCCTAGAGTAAAACCACAGGAAATGGTAGGAACAGGGAAAAATTCTGCAGTTTCTAAAAATAAATTATTTTTTGAAGCAGACATGTTAAAAGCATTTCCATGCATCTGTGGTACAAATGATGTCTGTTACAAGTAAAGAACYGATATTGCTAAGGTAGTTAAAAACTGAGAAGAACTTTGTGACCTCCATGATATTTTGGTCTCGGTCTGTAATGACAGTCCAGCAGTCTGAAAACAAGGCTAGAGAGCAGGAATACCTGAGTCAGATTTCATATTGGCTCGTTATGGATAGCTACTTAACTTTGGTTCAGCTGCAGTATCTGTAAACCAAGTACGACCACCTCTTCCTCTTATGTATCTTATAGAATTCACTAAAGTTCCTATGCTCCTTTCTTCAAAGGGCCATAAAACAAATGCTGTTTACTAGTGCTAGCTATTATTCAGCTTTTATCCCTTCTCCCCTTTTATCTTATATTTTGCATGTCAGAAAAGTTGCTGTTACAGATAATCCATTCTCATCTAGATGTAGTGTTTGTCCTCCCAATTTTAATTTTTCTTTGCAAAAGGTATGTTTAATTTTAGCTATTATTTATTCCATGTAGCTTAGACATACATCAGAAAGCATTTTTTAGCATCAGATGAGAGTACTGTAAAATATCATCCACTGCTGAACTGTCAGCAAAACTTACACTAGCACAACAGTGAAATCAGTCACTTTTTTCCCCACAAAGCCTTCTAACAGGTATAGGCATTTCTCTGAGCTGTTCATTCAGAAAAAAAATCTCAATAATTGCCTTACCTAAGCACATTTTGATCTTTGAAATAATCTTATGGCACAACAGCAATTCTTACTGTAGAAGAAACTCTACAGAAGCTACTGCAACTGCTTACACATTGTGTAAGGGACGCCTTGTGAAATCGTGAGAGGCTGCAAGGCTGCTGCCTAAGAAGGAACCAACTGTCCTCATTTATTACTAACACCTACAGTTACRCATTGCTATTTATGAAAATAGATAGTGTTTGTGGACCTTATATGATATAAAATACTGGAGAGAAAATATGGAGGATAATGGTTTGAATCACAATACATTAATAGCATGTTTTTAGTATGCAGTTAAAATGACACATTTTTATTGAAGAGCACTACCTTCATATGTCAGCTTCCTGGGCATGAAGAGGTTTGCTCAACCTAGTTCTACAGCCGCAGCTCTATCAGCAGCACAAACTGGCCACAGGTAGTGGAGCCCTCTTGTCCTGTCCAGACAAAAAAGCAGCAGAAATGCTACGCTGTCTCCTGGCAGGATATCCACAGCATGGCTCCTACACTGCATCTCTTCACGTATTTTTGTCTGGCCTAGGACAGGACTCATGGATAATCAGCTGTAAAARCTGCACAGACTTGCTCCCTTCCCATGAACAAGACACTGAAATCACTGCAGAGCTTTTAGGCCACCGCTAAACTTTGAGCTGAGGCAGAGAAACCAACAGCAACTCTATTCAAAACTACGGTGTAGCCGCCTCTGCTCCCCATCTGTGCCCTTCTTTTGGTTTTGGACCAGAAACAGCCCATGTCCCAGCTGGCAGGAGCACCTCTCCAGTGCTACTGCACATCCTCGCTCCCGCTGTGGGCAGGTAGCTCCCAGCTCAGCCGGGGCAGCAATCCTGGCTCCACTCTTGGTGGAGACATCGGATGTCACACTGCCGCACACTATGTCTATATATAAATACGGAGATTCTCAATACTAYCCTCAGCAAAATTATAATCCTAGAGAATTTCTTCACAGCAAGATATGATTCACTCTATGCAAGATATAATTCACTGACACATCACTTACACAGCACTTGAACAATTCATACAAGACTTTTATAGGGTCTTTTCAGGGCACTGAATTTCACTCAGGTAGGCTGCATAACTACCCGAAGTGCAAATGAACTGTATATTAAATGAAGACACACAGGATGAAGAGGCTTGGTTGCCTGGATTTCCAGGGCTTCTTTGGAGTAAAAAGGAATTATCAGATTCGACGTGATGGCAGGCTAGTCCATGGTTTCAATTCATTAGCAGTGGTAATAGGCACTTGCTTTGAAAGCTTTTATATTTAATACTAGAAATGCAAAATGAAATCTGCTTTTGAGACAGAAGGYACATTAGTCAAAACAGTCCAAAGTTTGAGCTTACATCAACACAGTAAATTATAATACACAACAGCTCAGGAGTGTTCCTGAGAGGAAGAGCAGAAGCTTCATGGGATAATAACCATTTTAGCCATCCTATTTAAATCTACCTGAATCACAGTTTGCTGTAATTGCATCTAGAGCAGATACAAGAAAATGTCCARGGGAAGAAAACAAGTTAAAACTTTTTCCAAACATAATTAGGACAAACTAAAGTATAACTTCAAATTTTTAAAAACATTCACTTCTTATTGCTATAATTGCATCTATCTTTCCCATAATTTATCACATAATTCACTTATAAATATGCTGGGGTATTGAGTTTATCATATCACTGACTTTAAAATTTCCTACGTTGCTACTTCGTGACTCTTGCTTCTCTGAAGATGTAATACTCCAAATCTCAGCAAGCAGAAAAGATACTGAGCACCCCCCACGGTACATGACTCTGATACAGAAGTAAATGTAACACACAGTCGAAATGCAATTAATACCAGAATTTCTTCAGTCCTGACCAAAATGCTAACGCATTTATCACTGAATAATGAGCACACTGAAGCCACTGTTTTAAGAGTAATGATATTTCTGAGTGTAAAACACAGGTCAGATTCTGATGAGATCCTTCTGTCAGTCTTACTTTACCAGCTTTGATATATTTGCTCCAAGCTGAAATCATGCTGAGATGGGAACCAAGACCAGGTAAGGGTTGAGTTGTTGTCCACACATGACCTCAAGTATCCTGCCTTGCCTCCCCCTCTGCTGCTCTGGTCCCTGCGTGGGTCTTGGTAGGTCATGTGCACTATCAGCCAGAACATCTTGGAAGGTGCTAGTTGCCCATCTTTGGGCATCCTGTATAATCTGAACCCTAACTTTCTAAAATATTTGATATYTGGACAACAGTCTCCCATCAAATTCAGAAAATCTGAAAAGGGCTAGGTGTTTGGACCCTTGTGAACCTGGACATAATCCTCTTTCACAGGAGCACGACAAACAGACTAAAGTAATTTCTCTGGAGCCCACATCTTAGCACAACATTGGCAGCCAACACCAGCACTGTGCCACAATTAGTCTGATTTTCTGATAATCAGTTGAGGTGAGTAAGAATATCTTACAAGCTTTCAGACCATCCTTCTCCCAGGGTACACACATGAAACAATCAAGAAGAAAATCCAGCAGAGTCCTCATGCAATTTCAACCTCACTGGGATCTAGCAGAGGCTATTGGTAATACAGGAATGGCAACTGTTTGTTATCTATGGAAATGTTGTATACCATGACACTTCAAACTCTCCAACTCAAATCTTTTATAAAGGAAAATCTGATTAGCCTCTTACTTGTGGGACAAGTTTATTTTAGCCAGAAGTTAGTGATAAACTTTCCTTCCTTTTTACCAAAACAAGTACATAACCTGAAAAAAAATTAATTTTTCATACAAAATATACAGTGTGATGTTCCTACCTTATAGAAGCATCACCTTCTAATAAATGTAATGCAAATGAGAGAGGGTATATTCTGGAGGRAGGAAAGTCCTAGGAAACAAAATGCTTTTAGTAGAATGCTGAATGGTTTCATTGAGTATTTTTAGTCTGGTCTCTTGAGATGCTCTGCAAACATTTGCAAAACTCTAAAACAGAGCCAGCATTATGTCACTATCTTTGGTACAAATAATTTGCTAGGAACTATTTTGTTCTGGCAAGAGGATATATCAAGAGAGGATGCGTGAACTGGCTTGCGGTTTTTTTTGGATTAATTTTGTTTGTCAACTGAAGGCTGTCTTTATGAGGGAAGACCAAGGAGCCAAGAAGTACATTTCACCATGCCAAAATTTAAGGGAGGAGTTCAGAAAGTCTTTTATTACCTAATTAGTTTTATCAAATGACATAGATCGACTGACACGAGACAACTAATAGAAAAAAGRGGTCTAAAGAAAAAGCAAGTTATCAGTTGGAAGCTTTCCAGAAAACAATTATCTCTCTAGGTAAACAAGTACTACTGCTGGGAGGCCAGAAACAAAGTGCTAGGAATGGAGGTCTTCTCAGGATATCAACCCTCGGATGGAGATGAAAAGGAAAAAAAAAGAAGTGGAATGAACCATACTGAGAAGAAGGGATGACCTGTTATTAAAGAAGCTAGTATCTTTTATTTCTATTTGGCCTACAGATATCCTACTGGGCCTCCCTCTTCTTTCTTTTTTTCTTCTTTTTTTTTGAAACACAAATCAAGTACAGCTTGCCAGATTAATATCTCTAGACTAGAATAAGAATGGTCACATTCACTTGCTGCACAACAAATTAGCAGAGTAACTTTTTTTTCCTTACAGCTAGTAATAAAAATAACAGCTCACTGATCCTGTATTATCCTGATTGCCCTAGTAATAATGAAAAGGATGATCATAAAAAGAAATAAAAAAATTTAGATACTATTCTGCTCTATCCAAAACAATTGGGTCTATTATCTGGAATGTACTTAAGAATATACTTGGGTTTCCTTTCCATTATTTTTTCCACTGCATGATCTAAATTATGAAGACTCAGGTTATATCAACTTTTAATGCTTAATTTGAACAATACTTTCATGTTTTCCATTATTATTTGCAAATAATTATGCAAAACTTGCCTAGTTATTTTAGCTGGTAAAATGACACCAGACACATGTAACAGCACARAGACATTCAAGAACTCTTGCTGGAAGGAAAAAAAAGGGGGGGAGCAATTTAACTGACTAAAGACCTGTATCTCCCAGCAGCCTGAATAAAAGCATCATCAATTTTTATAAACATTGAGAATGAATGATGCAACAGAAGAGTTTTATTGTGCTGTTCTTTCTCCTTCCACYATCACCAGCTAATTTGAAAACAGATCGAGTAAAGAATTTGTGGGAAAATGCTCTTTCTACAGAGATCTACAGTTCTACCTTTACTCAGAACTGTGGATACTACATGAAAGTTTCATGAGTAACTACAATAAGCTCCAACAAGGAATGTTAGAAGAAGGATTATTAAAGGAACTTAAAATCAGTAGTTCTACAACCAAAATATCAACCACTGCCACCCCAGAACTATGCTAAGAACAAGCATAAGATTTTTTTGAGGCCTTGCAACATTTTGAGCAGGGTGGGATAATACTCCCACGAAAGAGCAATCTGTTTGGTTCCCATTAGCATGTCTTTCCCTGTRTGGAAGGCTGAGCTAGACATCAAGTCCTAGTTCAGTGAAGATGTCTAGACAGCCCTATAYACAACTGAGAGCATCCGCAGAGACAGACATTTAAACCTTGACTGAAATCTCTGATCTAGACTGTCATGATGACTTCTATGGTAACACAGATTAGCCTGCATGTCTCTGTTTCTAAACAGATTTAAAAGTYTGATATTGGATTTTAGGGCATCTGAAAAATGACAGTTTGGACCAAAAACAAAGAAAGAAAGAGATAAATATGGGAATGCAAATGAATGAGCTCACTCAGGCACAAATAGAAAGCAGGCTTAGCTAGGCAATGAAATAACTACAGGATAAACTTACTCCATCTGCCATCCACCTTTAAAGCTCTGTAAGGGAAAAGACTGTAAGATTCATGATCTTCGTAAGTCTGTAAGTGACTCCACAAGGAACTCAGATTCTCTGTCAAAAACAGTCAGCTTTCACTTTCCTCCAGAACCAGTCTTTGTTAGCAAACCTTCACCACTGCAATATCCAGATCTGCACATAGATGAGGTTACTGACCGTGATCACCTTGACCATCACATCAGTACATATGGTGCAGAGCTCCATCCACATGAGAACCAGCTTTACCCCTACTGTACAATAATTTCTGTTTCCCTCTACCACTGTACTCTCCCTTCTCTTCTCCCCACTGCCAYCTCCTCCTGGTTCTTTCTCTGAGCATTTCTTCTTACTCTAAGACTGACCACAATGCATGGTGTCACTGTTGTAAGGCAAAATGGTCTTAAGCTCTGCCCACCTTGAGAAGACTGGCAGAGGAGGAAAGACTGGGCCAAAACAGACAGATAATGTACCAGAGCAGTGAGTAAAACCAGAAAAGTAACCATCATTCTCACAGTGATAATCAATCATCTCAAGGTTCAGCAAACCATCTTTCTTCTTCCCTACAAGTCCCTTCAAGAAATAGTCCAAACAACAAATCACTATTTTAACTGCACATCCATTCTCTTGAAAAAGGTTTGCAGCATGCTTTGATCATATGTGCCATGAACAGACACTGAATTTCAAAATGCTTTGCTTTTTTTCTTTAATTCCTTTCCCAACAACTATCTACCAGACCTACCAAAGAAATCAGCAGAAGAGATCCCTGAATGCTAACTCACAAATCAAATTGTTTAATGCTGTGCAATGATTCTCTGTATAAATCCAAATTTATACAGCTCTTGCTATGACACTGTGAGAAGGCTCTTCCATAAATGAGAAGAGTACAGGTACAGCAATCTCCTGAGATAAGCATTCCTCCAAGCCTAAGGCATTCCTGCAAACAGTTCCTCTGAAAAACAAGATTACTGGTCTCTGCACAACACTCACCTTCTCACCAACTCTCTATTTCTCCAAGATGTTCCAAAACATCTTTCTGATCCAGARAGGCTGAGCACCAGACTCAGCCTCATGATACAACGCGAGTCCATCAAAATAAACAAGCTGGAGCAATACGGAAGTAACCAAAGTCATGTATTAGAAGAACGAAGACCAAAAGCTTTCCTGAATCATTAAGTGTAATACAGCATTTCAATTAGTGACCTTTTATCTAATAAATTTACCATATATCTTTGAGGATGGACAAAAATTTTCTAATTATGCTAATAYGTCTAGTAGTAATAGTTACAGAGGACACTGAGCATTTGGTCCTCAGTTTACTGTTATAAAATTCACGACAGGCAATTAGCTACTAAGCAGTTAACAAGTTTAAGAAAATATGCAGTTAGCTGCAGTCATATAGACTGATTCTTATGTACCTAAGTGAATTATTTAATTAAGTGATATGCATTTCAGGAGAGTGCACTGGAAAAGTGTGTGTGCAATTTGCATCCATGTTTAAAAGAAGGTTTTCTTGCAAATTCAATACAAATAGGTGGGAGCTGTAACACAGCATCTTAATAAGGGCTGTACAACACTTCCTACAGGATCCAGTTTCTACTGGCTTATGATTTTGTCAGACTAATTGCTGGGGCTGAAATTTTCCATGTTGGGTATGTGCCTCAGGCTATTTTTTTCGCACACCAAYCCAAACTGATCAAGGGTTTCCAAGACAATGGCCAGGAAAAAAGTCCTCCTTTTATAATGAGACAAGAATATGTGGTAGCCTCTCCTTTAGGAAGTTCAAATATCCTTCTAGGTTTTTAACAGGAAAAAGACGCTTTTTGGTCAGGGAGGCGACTTTTGCCAGGCCAGTTAAAACCTGTTCATATCTGGGGACGTGTCAAACCTTTGCAGTCTTGGTCAGATGCTAAGCAGCAAGTTTATGGCCTCTGAGAAGCCTGTCCTCACTAARCACAATCCCTCCACCTCTGGGCTGCCCAGCCTGTGGGACATCAGCCTCACCAGAGCAGACGAACAGGAGCTGCTTTCCCTGGAGCTGCTGCTCCCAGTGCAGCAGCCTGGGATGCAGTTCAGATGCTGGAGCCAGGAACAGCAAGTCAGCAACTCATATTCCCAGGGGTGCACCCATATGGTTGGTAAACCAGCTCAACTTCCAAACAGGAGGAACAAGAGCCAGACCAGAGAGAAGGAAAGGAGTGGATGAGGACRAGGTCAGCACTGGAAAGAGGAAAGTGAGAAGGTATTCCTGGCTCATACAGACCACTGATGCATAAGATGGAGAGGAGGATCTGCTGAGAGGACACAAAACTAAGAGTGATTTAACTAACMGGGTAAAGTGACTTGGATAGTGAGCTAATGAGGAGAAACAGCTGGACAGGGACATGGGTGGAGTAGTCCCTGACTTTGCAATCTCAGTGTGTTGTGCCTGTTTGAGTGTGTGTAACATTTAACTGAAAGTAAACTGCACTGAAAAGGGTAACATAACATGGTAACTCAAAAATGGACAATGAAATGGTAGTGTTCTCAGTTAGGAACTACAACATTTTGCTCTTAAATATTTAGGCACCTCCATGCAAGTATGCTCTTCTTYAGGGTCTAAGCATTCATAACTGCAGACAAAAATAAGACTATTGAATACCTCTATTTATCAGGCAAAGATTCTTTTTTTTTAAAGTGTGTATAAACTTACCCTATTTCCATGATTAGAAATCTACATGAAAATTGAGAAAYAAGATTCAGAAGTACCTCAACGGACAATAAAGTAGGTAACTATTACTGAATTTTTAAAGGAAATCAAGTGTTTGTTTACTTGTCATTTGTGCCTTTGAAAAGCTTCCCTGTTTCTCTACAAATTCAGCTACAGGCAATCTAATTTAAAGAAGACGTGGAGAGAGGACCCTGGAACTTCCAATCAGAACTGAGAACAAAATGTTAAAACAAAAGCTTTTGAAAAACAAACAGTTTGTTTACACTATAGCTGCTGTAGAGCACAGTGCAGGCACACTTAATTTAGCCACTTACTCTGTAACTATAGTAGCAGAGTCAGCATGGGCAAAATTTACCTGAAAGCAGGGTAAATGAGTCTGCATCGAGCTCTGTGCCTCTGCATTTAAACTACCCATTGCAGGCCTTCAGAGTTTAAACTTAGCTTGAGTATGTTTGCACTGCGTAGTGCAGTCACAGCAGTTACAAGCAGGCGGGCATACTCGAAGTCACCACGCAGACTGGAGGGGCAAAAACAGAGAAGTCCTGAATCGTTGTTCTCTGCATGCAGAGAAATGGCATAAATGCTCTGCCTCAGAGCAGGAGAATTTCTAAGAAATTTCACTGATTTCTGTAGTTCTTTAATTCTGATTTTTAAACAGCAGCCAGAAAGGAGTATCAAGTGTTTACTGAGCAATAAAGACAAGAATGGTAAATGATTGACCTCTCTTGTGTTTGCTGCTCAATAAAGAGCAAGCACCATTCATATTACGGTCCTAAATCAAAGCATAATGAAATAGGGCAGAAGACTTTCTACAAGCATTGGCTGAGGGTCGTACCCATCAATTACGCACAAAAATATATTAGAAATGTAATAGAAACATATTGATTAAAAATTAACTACTGGTGATAAAAGTATTTTTCATTCTTCAGTTCACTTTGTATGTAGTTTTCTGTTCTCTTTACAGCAGTGACAAAGAGAAATACATTTTACACAACTGGCTAGTTATATAGTGATTTCCTCTAAAAGACAGAATATGRAAAGGAATGCTGGCTGTGCAGTTCTACCCTTCTTTTGTTCCTACCCCTTACGTCATCATTTACTCTCAGAGATATAAACTTCAGTACTCATTATGACAAATGTTGCTATCATTGATTATGTGCTTATTAACACCAACTTTCAGCAAGGAAAATCACCTTCTCTCAGGAGAAAGATGATTTGCAGTTTGGGAATAATTGCAGCATCTCTTAAAGTTGTTCTAATTTTAAAAGGACAAAGTACATCTCAAGGACTGTAGAATAATGACACAGCACAATGATACAACCTTTTCATAATACAAGCATTTCCTTAGAGCTACAAGAAAAACTAATCTAATTCTCTGTGAATTACTGTTTTTCTTACTATTTAAGAACAGAAACGTATTTGGACTTTGCATACCATGCAATTCAGCAGACAAACACATAAAAACAAGATGTTCAGAGCGAGTCAGAAAAGCAAGACTTTGAATAATTTTATTCCATAACATTAAAGTAACCTATAAAAAGACATTTRAAACATTTTGATGATGAAAGGAAGAACAATTTTCTTTCTACATCATCAAGAGTTGTATTTGTCAGACTCTCCGCTCCCTAGTCCTATTCATCTCCCCCCGTATTGAACTACTCCCATGAGCACTGCTTGATGCACTGTATGCTCCCCGTAACGTGGCAGAAGAGCGGCGCTGGATAGATGTGTAACTTCTCCCTCATAATTCTGGATTATGCAGTACTGACACATGCCACCGATGCCTTGTTCTTCCCTACAAAAATTAACTCTAGAATCAAATAAAATATAGAGTAATTTATACTGCAACTCCTTGATTTATATTTGCTCTTGTTGTTAAACAGTCCATTAAAGACTTGCTAGATCTGGCCCAAAAGTTACCATCAACAAATTATGACAAAATGTGTGTTGATGCACATAAAGTGAAAAGAATTGCCTCAGAAAGGAACACAAAGCACCAAGTGAATTGGAAACAGTCTGTGAAAGGCAGAGGGCATGCACTGTAGCTCTTTCATGCTCTGGTTGTTTTTTGTGAGGTTGATTTATGTATAATTAACCTTTCTTTCCCCTGTAGATAATTTGATTTGAATCTGTGTTATCATCTTTAACCCATCCTGTCCTCCCACCACAGTCACAGAAAGCACTACAGCTTAAAAGGGTAACAAACACAAATTGAAACATTACACAGCGAGAGTCCAAATCCTCCAATTTAACCTAAAATCTCACTCTTGTGTCTCCTTCCTGCTCTTCCTGTCATCACGAGAATGAAAGAAATACATAAACTGTAACTTAGTTTAGTAGTACCTTGGCCAAAATTCAAGCTCAATAATTAATTACATTCTGCCTCTTCAATTTCCCACACTAAGCTGACTAAGAGGAATAATTCTTCTTTTCCCTTCCTAGACAACAGGTTTTTGCATACCTAATGGACACAGTATTCCATGCCTGAGAGAGCTGGCAGGTTAATGGGAGAGAAATAAGAGGCATTTATATTACTTGGATAAAATGACAGCAGTAGATAAAAAGAAAAGAGTATTGCAGTAAGCTTGAAGAGTATGTCAACCCGAAAGCTRAATCATTGTTCTTTAACTACATTTTCTATAAGAGAATAAAAGCATTAATGAACATACTGGTCAGGCAGCTGTCAGGACTTGGTGTCTGAGGGACTATAACATACTGAGTAATTTGGGATAGGAGAGTATTCGAAAATATTCAGAAAATGGTTATGAAACGCTAACAAATCAGTAAAGTAAAACATTTAAATATAGCACTAGACCTTGATAAAAYACAGACAGCATACTAACAATTTCTGTCTAAAGAATACTGAGCATTAAAGCTGCGCCACGTTCTTAGACAGTCATTAAACAAAACAGTATCTCAGGCCAYTATTCAGTAAATTACAAACCTATCAAGAGCAGGAAAACTATTATGCTATCTGTGTTATGAACATAACATAAACCACTTGTCATGCTAGCAGTATAATTGGAATTTTTTGCTGAAGCTGATACATGAACACCATAATCTAAAGTAGCACTATTACAAGATTTTATTTATGGCAAATTTCATGTGTATTTGAATAGAACTTAATTAGCTTCTTTCTCTTCAGTTATGAAAGTATGAATCATTGAAAAAAAAAATCACAAATCAAGGCTACCGTGAAAGGTCTTGCTAATACTACATGTATTTTACAGTGTCAAATTCTGCTGTGATTCTTTCTGAAAACTGCAGATGCCACCAATAATATCTGTTTTGATCCTTCCTTAGTCTGCTCTGTCATATCTGCTGTCTTTGACACTGTTTTACAGGTGACATGTTACTGCAGCGTAGAGGTTATACTACGAAAGCACAGGAAGATTCTCAGTGAACTAAATGGTAAATTTTGATCCTGTTTCTCTGAGTTTTGTCATCTAAAAATTTCTCCAATTCTAAATCAAAAGCAGGGCAATTTCAAYACAACTTCCATTCACCTACCTCACTCAAAAGTTGATATTAGAACAATTGATCCAAYTCTGGTCTAATTCTTCATTTATTCCTCTCATTTTCGCTTCGAATGGCATAAAAAAAGCTCCATGTTTTCATTCAAATAAACTCCAGAAAACTACAAGCATAACATTCAGTTCACATCCACCACGTATCATGCACATATTCACATGCTGTTGGCTTTTGAGCACAGTAAATTTAGGCTTTTGAGCACAGAGGCTGGGTCACTTACACCCCMCATCAGTACCACGTGCACCACCAAATGGGCAGAGATGCAGGAAAACAGTTCCAGGTGGGGCAATTAGCATCATCATCTGCATAACAAATCAATCTTTTTCTTCAGCATAGAAATACTGGGTCATTACATATTGGCTAAGTCAGGCAATTAAATTCAGAATTTTCTGAGGATGGAAATGGTAGACAATGTTTTTTAAGCATGTTTCTTTCATTCTACACTTTGAATTGGTAGTAAATATAAAGTTTAACATTAATTCAGCAAGAAAAATGTAACAGTAAGATGAAATCTTGATATATTTAAGGTTTAGATTTTACAAAAACTGAAAACATGCACAAAAACTTGCACATAATTTGTTTATGCATATTTTTATGTAAAAGTCTACATCATCCTGTATGTACAAACATACGTAAAACCAATGACAAATAACTCCTTACCTAAATATATTACATCCTGCTATCAGGAGGAAAGGATGGATCCCTCAGACAAAAATTATCTTTATGCCAGTGTTTAGTTTAAGCTGGTATCTGTTCTCAGACCTATAATCAGCATATGTCCAAAGACTGGTAACCTGAGAACATGAGATGCAAGGATTCAATTCACATGAAATCTCTTCCTCCCAGCCAGTTCTGTAAATAATTGCTATAAACATTTTTTTTGTTTTAGTTTCTTAACTGTTCACATTAATTTCARATATAGTGAGACCACAACATACTGTTCCCTCAAAATTTGTACTGGAACTTTCAGGTCTCCAGTAAACAAGTTGCAGGGTGATAATTCCCATCTTTTGAAGAGCTGTAGTATGATCTCACTGGTTTATGTGTAATTATTTTCAATCTATGCATGTGACAACCAAGGGAAATGCAGCACACGCTGGCATCTACATTTCACTTTTATTTTTCACCAAAGTACAGACATCTTGATGCTTTTCACTTTGTGGTAGGTATTTGTTTATCATACATTATCCATGCTAAATCAAATGATGATCATGCAACTCTTTCACAAGCATGATACATCAGTATCATGCTTTTCTTGCTGGCATCCTTGTTACTCTTATCTAAGAAAGATCTGCAGTACACAGCAAAAGAGCTCTAATATTGTTGTAAAGTGAAAATATATGAAAAAAGACAAACTAGAACACGGTGCAAGTCACGCTCCCTTCCACTTCTTGTTCACGAAACATAATTTCAAAGCACAACACACAGTATTCTCACAGTATTTTGCACATGTATCAAGCCTTGTGCTTTTTACAGGCTTGAATCTAGAACTGTAGACTCTCTACAATATACAGCTAAGCAAGCTAGATTCTAGGATTGACTGGCTATCCCAGCATTAGAACACATACAAGAATGCTTTACTCACAAAGGATATCCCCAGTCTGAAGAGGATTCATACATCTACTTTTTCAGACAACACACTGAAAACCCCCCTCACTGTCATCTGGCATCTCGGATGATGCGGGGAATTTACACTCCTAAACTGAGRAGTCAGAGTGACCAAAGCAGTCTCAAAATAAGTGAAAAAGCTGCTAATTCATCTGAGTTACCCCTAGTACTAGCTCRGTGTCCTGAACAGGAGAAAGGAGGTAACAGGAGCAATCCATGTACTCCCTTTGCGCAAACACTGACACCTGTGCTCCAGGGCAGGCAGGTATTCGCAGGGCTCATGTGTAAAGACAAATCATCATATAAAGAGGAGGAAAGAGCCTGTTTTGATCCTATTAGTCAGCTCACATCCAGGTAGCTTCTCTGAGGTGGTTGATGCTTCAAAATATAACATGTAAATGCAAGAGCGATCAGCTTATCATTTAATGTGTTAAGTAGGATTTAGCCCTGAAATAATTTACTCATAGACAGATCCTAATAACTGATCTTCAACTTCAGCACACTTTCCTTAAAGGCATCCAGCCTCAGTAAACCCACAGTGCTATGGAGAATCCAGGACTTTGTGGTGGTGCTCCGCCCCTTTGAAATTTTTAGGTCACAACTGCTAGCTCTTCACTCTGCTTGAAGCAACCCTTGGAGCACCTCAGGCACTAAAGGAACAGAGTCCAAACTATAGAATAGCCTTAGGGTCTTAGAAGAACTTCTGTTAACTAATAAATGCCATATAAATGTCTCCTTGTAAAGCCTCTTTGTTGAATTCAGCCATAATAATCAAGGAGGATACAGTAATTAAGCTTAAAATTTTCAGCTATTCATAAGTCTTAGAAAACACTGAAGATGATCTTTCTCTGGAGGTCATGGGATTCTAAATGAATATGATTATAATTAAAACTGTCATCCCAGGGAGCATTTATCTGAAACAAAGATTAAGACTTTAAAAATACATACATGAAAATGTATTTTTTTTTAAGAGAGATGTATTTTAAAAAAAGGCACAATACTAATGATCAATCTGATTGCAGTAAAACAGCCAGTCTATTTGCCTAAGATATCCAGAATACCTGAGACATCAATAAATCCTAGTAATTTGTTAGCAACAGTTTGATACAAATGAGGAGGCCTGGATTAAAAAGTTTTCTTGATTTCAAAGAATAGACTGGAACATCAACTGGAAAAGTGACCATGGCAATGTGACCCTAAACTAACAGGCACTTCTTGCCTTTGCTGTAGGTGTTCATAGCACTGAGATTCTGTTACATACAAATTATAATTAGTGATATGAGCCTACTGCTRCCAAAACACATGTATCCCCATTTCCCACCACTTCTAACATGAACTCAGTACTGTAGGTACACTCATACATACATCTACAGCTTCATAAACTATTGCTAGAAATCTTGTTTCTCTATGAAAATATATATGTAAAAGACCTATATGGATCAGTTATACTTGAGAGAATACCCAATTGCACCTTCATTGTGCAGCAGAAGATTACGTGGCAACAACTGATGATTTTGGTTGACTATGTATTTTTAAAGTGTATGATTTAGTTCTCCATTTCCAGATTAATTTTATAGCCCTTGTCATGGATTATAGCTGTTTATCCAACCAGCTGACACCACTGTGAGCAAGAAGAGAATCATGTTTGCAGATGTTAACTTAAAGATAGCTAGTGATAAAACTTCCAAACACCTGGATCAAAGTATATCTCGAACACAAATTTAAAAAATGACTCACACAACAGAGTCATTACGTTACAGAATTACTACACATTACATACATTACAGAATTGTTACTTGTATTTTTTTATTGACATAGTACATGACTAGTCTCGCTCTCTATACATATATACTCCTAAATTATCTGTTCAGATTTACCAGCACAACTAGTTTTATTACGCACATGTTTTATAAAATATATCAACTCTGCCAGAATGACCATGCTGGAATCCTCCATTTTCATCCAAGAGAAAATGCATTCCAAGCTTCTGTGAATTGCCCTAGTAAGTCTTCAACTTTATAATGCAGAGAACACCAGCCAAAATAAAAGACATTCTATCATTTGCTAATTTCCATGTCAAAAGACAAAGGAAAAAAATCTCATCAACTATTAAGTTTTGGCCACTTGGTCATTCTTACACAAGATTAGGACTGAGATTCTTCATTTCTTGTGAGAAGCATCTGGTATTTTTGCTCTCAGTCTAGTCCCCTTTTAAAGGAATATTTAAATCTCTTATTTGTAATCTGAAAGAGTCAAAAGCACAAAGATGGAAATGGAAAAAAAAATCACATATGAATTTAAAATAACCAAAGGCTTACCCCATTGCTACTCTGTTATGAGGAATTATCCCAATGTTCTTTGGGGGTTATCTCCCTTTGGAGACTCCCTTTGAGAACCACTGCTGGAAGCCAAATCGGACACCTCTGTGACATCTCAAATATCAGTAGACATCAATGCACTGGCATTGGGACTTAAGCTACATTCCAAAACATGAGACTGCAATCAAAAGCATGCTTCATGATTCAGAAGTGATGTTGATAAGCCTTCTGCTAGGAAACCGATGGTAGCATTTAATGAAGGTGACCCCTGTGGGATTCCACACACCATCACTAGATGAAAGGAAGCATCCAAAAGGTTTTAGTGACTCTGCCCACCAAGATATCTGCCTTGATTGATGCACCTTGAAATACAGTATCTTTCAAAGTACAGTAGTTTATTAAAAGAAATCAAGACAGAAGAAATTTTAAAAAATGCATTCAGGTTGCTTTTACTCACTGTTGTGAAATCTTCTGACAGGTGAAGTTTTGATTCAGGCCATCTCTACTGTCTATAGAAGATTAAAAATGTCAATACAATCAAGTGTCCGCACAATTAACCAAATAATTTCAAAGTCTTCTTCAGCTTTTAAGGCCAGTCACTCCAGCTCTACTGCCAAGCACTCACATTAAGCCAAAAATTTCTTATAAAATTTTGATTTATTAAGAAGCATATGTACATGTAGAAGACTTAACAACATTGTCTCCTGGCCAAACTTGAATATACAGCAGTTGGAGCAATTCCTCTTCAAATATATAGTTTTTTGTTTTGTTTTTACACCATTTATGAGTATGGTACAAAAACACTACTGTGCCAGCACTCTGTTCAAAGTCAGAATTGTTCAGATAGAGATATACCAGGGAAACGCATCCTAACAATGGTGTGGTGTAACGGCCTTCACTACATGTGTTCCAAATTCTTACAGTAATAGAGAACAATGACGCTATATATCCAAAGAGCRTGTTGACCATGCTCTTACATTGAGGATTCTCTGTAGAATTTCATGCACATTTCTCTGTTCATGAACCTGGTAATACATTCCAACTRAGGAAGAAAATATTTTGTTACTTAGTACCAACTGAAGTAATAGAAAAAATCATGTTTCAGGACAAGTCTTGAAAACAAACCCTTGGGTGAACAAGTATTTTGATGTTTCTATGTGTGGGAGGAAACCAGCACGAATATTCCCAAACACAAGAGAAGACAGGAAAGAAAGACATTCTTGAGGTCTATAATAAGGTCAATAATTATTGTGGATGCTGATAAAAAGTGACAGAAGTGGAAAAGGTACTTTGGGGTAAAACATTGCTAAAAACAGGCTTGTAAGGAAACTCTTTTAAAAGTGTACTGAAAACTTCTAATGGTGGTGCTTTATTTTATTCCACCATGTGAAAAACAAGGTTCCACTTTCCTCAGCATTTATTAAGACCTTCRGGAGCAAATTTTGATACAAATAGACTACTACACATAAACACATAATGAGTATTTRCAGTTTGCTCTTATGCTGTACTTTCATCACAGGCATCTTCTTCACTCTGACAATAACWCTATAAGAGCACTACACAAATGCATCTGACTATGGAAGTGCAGCATGCAGTGAAAACATTGTACTCAATGTTTTTAAAAAATATTTGTAAGTTCCTTTTCATAGGTACTTCATATCTATTTTTCCTTTACATATTTGGGGCTCGGGCAGCTCTGATAAAAGCTGCTAGGCTGAACTCCTGCAGAAAGATCAGGAATGGTGATGACCTGCACTGCTCCATCTAACATAGAGTATCTCAAAGAGAAAGTACTGAAAGAAGGAAATTCATGTTTCATAACCCATTCCAAAGTGCAATCTCTTGGCTGAGCCTGTCAAGCAGTAYTGATTGTACTGATGATTTCTTTGATGTAGTTGTTTAAATAATAGGAATTAATCATCTCATTTTTATAGTTTAAGCATGTTACATACAGACTACTGAATGGTCAACAGATAGCAAAGATTTTTCAACAAAAATGATATGCTTCAATCTTGGGACAGATAATTCTAGATTTTCTTTTTACAATGCTCACAGAGGAAAGAGCTGATCTAGATAAATGTTTCAAAGTTCAGTCAAGAACTTAACTTAGGTTTTGGACTTTACTGTGCCTTTTGCTTTTAAGGATAATTTATCTGTTCTCCTCCTTACTCCTACCTGATGTGGCACCGGTTTTAAATTTCGCATCAGTTTCTATATGACAATGTAAAAAATGAGGCAGTATGATAGCAAAAGAGAAAACCTGAGCAGACTGCCTTGCTTTTCAAAAATATATAAAATATGTACATGGCTTTAGAGAAGTATGAGAGAMTACAATAGTAGAGTTATTAATAAATTTAGCAATGAATAATTCTAAATTTAAGATTATCATTACCTCGTAGTGCTTGAGTAATAAGCAGGATAACAAATTATTTCATTTTTGAATGGCACTGTCAAAGGATTTTTTAAAAATATTTTCTTGTCACTGTTTCTTTCAAGTCTTCCTCAGAAACTGGAAATGGAAGGGTTTTCTTTTCAATATTTTTCCTYTGCTTAGAACATTCAGTAATTGTGTTACAGTGGTCCTGCTGAAAGGAGTTTAAAATCTGGCATTTGCTGTAACACTAAAAATATAACAGAGGTATCTGAACTCCTCAAAATGTAATAAAAAATAAGGCAACTGAAATGTAATGCTTAGCAATTCCATGGAGATCTTCCCCTAGCTCTACAGCTCTAACTTTTAARTATCATTACAGTCAGAATGTAATTTTTTCCTCATTTTGCACTTCTACAAATGGGCTACAAAACATCAGAAGTCAGTATTGCTGATTTCACAATATATTTTGTGACATCCATCATACTTACATTCAACATAAGATCCTTAGGGCTTCCTCAAACATGGCACAGAGAAAAATAAATACCTATTAAACTGGGCAATTGATTTCTAAACCTAACAACAAAGGTTTCATATGCTTTCACAGAAATTTCTTTCTCCTGAAAATCACCAGGATTTGTATTATTTTTTAAATAAGGCTGTCATATCAAGGAATTCACTGGCAACATGATCGTGTAGGTTAGACACTTTTTGTTCTCCATTCTAAGACAATCTTTTATACTAAACAACAAGGTAACRCTATATTAATTTGGATTACTCCATTTACTAAGGTCTATTCAGTTACTTGAAGTGCACGAGATCTGCTGTTTCTTGACGAGACAGGAGCTGTGCACAATCTTGAAAAATAAGCATGGGAAATCTGCTCTTCAAGATACTGGAAAACCAGCAAGAAGTGCCACATTTCCAGCAGCATCTGAGAGACTTCCTGCGGCAAAAGCGAGATTAAATTTAGTCATGGTTCAGATCTAGATGAAAGCCTACCATCTCAACAGCCCTAATGTAGGTGTGTAAAAGTCATAAACAGTAACTACTGAAATTTAACTGTTCATGGCAAACACTAGGATTAAAGTCTTGTTCTCATTTCATGTCATTCTCAAACAAAAGACTCTCAAAACATTGATCACCATTTCAATATACTGAATTTGATCATCTGAGTGATGATAATGAAAGAATTTTCGTCAACTGCTACAAAAATGGCTGAAATCTGATTTAAAATTTGAATACTTTCAGAGATCACCAAAACTTGTGTTAGAAATTCAACTTTTATGTTTGGTTACCTTGCAAGCACATCAACAGTAGTAACGCAGAAAACTAGCTGCAGAAAATGTAGGTCTCTATTCAACTACACATGATCAGATGTATACAATTATTACAATAAATATAACAGTGCCATACAGATCTCTGTGAATTTCTATTAAAATAATGAAATTGCTCACAGTGTGCAGACAGATAACATAATGTTATTTTACTGATGTATAATTTGAATGCTACACACTCAAAAGAAATCTGTCATAACTCCTCAKACAATACAGAAGAGGATGCTTTATTCTTCACGTCAAACAATAAACTGCTTCCTTTTCATCACTGAAAGTGAKTGTATAAATATTACACTAACTTGGAACAAAATGACCTGGAATTCAAATTTATATTTGGGCTGGAAAATCTTAGCTAAAACAGCTAACCTAAACAATCCTCTTCTGTAGAAATACACCAAGTAATTAAAAAAAACCCTTCATGTAATGCTTGTACTGGATTTTTTTTTTTTTTTAATATGTTAACCTTACGTCAAACAGTAAGGTTTCAAATGAAAACAGAAGGAAATCTCTGAATTCCAAGAATAAAATCTGGCATCAGAGAATTAAAAATAAAAAGACGACTTCAGTGGCAGTCACGCTTTTCAGGAACTAAGTTTGTTTCATGTTTTCTTTACAAGCTGCTGACACCCTCCACCAAAACCAGAGTTATTTTAGACTTGTACTGCAGAAAATGCCTCTGGTGATCCCATCTTAATAGTCAGCCCCACACACTGGCCTCTACCTTTCTCACAAGGAGCACTTCAGGAGGGAGAAATACTGTCTACAGCTGTCATCAGGGACTCACCATAATCCTTCCTCCAGTGGCAAACTTTGCCTCCTCTCCACGCAGCAGACACAAGACAACCCCAAACAACCTGCAACTTTTGYGGGAGGGATCTTGCAAGACGAGCAAGACGTGCCAGCTCCTGCTCGTCCTGCCTTGATGAGGACTGATGTCCCAGCAGGTGCTTCACGCGAAGCAGAGAAAGGTCTGCTTCCCTCGAAGGAAAGGTCTGAGGGCACCACTCATTTTGGTCACAACCTGACCACCATTTTGTACAGCAGAAAAATCCTAACCACACTGAAGTTGAAAACATTACCAAAGGTTAGAACACACTGTGCATGCTTTCACCACAAAAGGTAATCATCTTACAGTAGGAGATAATCACCTTGTAACACAGGGACTTAATAGTGGTTATTTTATGGAAACAAGTATCATTTTATAAAAACTTAAGATTACAAGTAAATGTTAAAATGAAGTAGAATCAAAACACTGAAGAACTTCTGGGTCTTTCTTCTTCCTGTCCTTATACAAAAAGTTGTGCACGTAAAGGACCACTACTGACAAGAGAGAACACTTTCTAATTGGTGATGAATGACCAAATGCTCCTAGCAGTATTTACCCAGTGCTGATCAGCAGATCAAGGAGCGAAAAAAAAAATAAAAGAAGAAGAAGAAGAACTAAACCACAACCCCCCCAAGAAACAACAGGAACAATAGGAAGCAGCAGCAGTTCAATGGAAGTCATGATTAAAGCTTTAATTCAACTATGAACCTTCCCAATTATTTCCAGCACTGAGTAACATCCTGAATTTAACAACGCTGACCTTCACTTTTTATTCCCTGCTGCAATACAGTTTTCTAGCAGGAGAAGTAATTTGCAAATCGGAAGTATAATACAGATGCAATGCAGATTTAAAACAAAGGACCATTGTCACAACAGGGAGCCTACCATGAATAATCTCGTTACTGTAATCATGAATCATCTGACTTATGAAGCGTCTCAAGCAATGTTTCAGGCTACAACCATTTGCTTACACACCAAGCACACCTGGCTATTTCACCCAGCAAATAGGTGCTTAGTAACGCTACCTGATTTTGTAAAGAGAAACTCTAGAGACAGAATGGACAGAACCACAGTTAAGTGAAAATTAATTCTTCCATCATTTTGCACGCTTAAATACATCTTTCTGTTTTTTGGGAAAGGGGGAGGCATATATGCTCTTCCCTAGAATACTACTTTTTTCACATTAGGATAAAACACTTGAGATAATACAGGATACAACGGATGCAGTCCCTAAGCACTCTCTGTAAGACACGCACCCAGCACGGACCTACGCCCCCAGGAGCCCAGGCACAGCTCCCACCTGCAGCCTGATGGCTGGCACACACAGCCACCACACCGAGATGCCAAGCAGGGGAGACACACTGCACCCTGCACAAACAACAAAACAATTGAATTTGTTTTAATTGCACAACTCAGCAGCACTTTAACTGCAAAACCACAGGCCAGCACCCCAGAGTCTTGCCTTGCAGCCAGCCATTAAAACAAACRAAAGTCCAGAAAATGCTATTTTCTTTTTTCTTCTTTTTCTTAAGATCTTCTGAAACTAACAGAACACACTAGTGTTTCTTGGTAAGATAAATGAAGATTTATTATCAACATATTCCTAAACAAAACACACATTCTATTTTGAAATAGAAGGAGTGTTTTATAAAAGCATTATGTAAATATGAAGCTGCTCTTCTGTAACTCAGTTTATCAGAGAAATATACTGTATCATATTTTTAAAATATCATTGAGCTAGAACTATAATCATTGGAACATTTGCATATTTTATAGTACAAAGATAACGTACACTAACAGACTATTTGTCAGACTTCTGTCAACAGAAGCTAACAGTTCTGTTACCTCCCAATTTCCATCCTTAAGATGCTCATCATTTCGTAGATCCTCCCATGCCAATGTTGGCCACAGTTGGCTAAAACAGCTCTTCACTCCCTACTGCCTCACTGCAGCAGGAAAAGTGGGAAAAAAGAAGAGAAGGAAGGAGAAAAAAAAATCTGAGCACGCACATAAACACACATATATTTACACATGCATACACAAGTATGTATTTATGTGCATGAAGTATAAATAAAATTAGGTTTACAAATAGGGAATGTATAWACAATTAGAAATGAAAGGTGGAATCCCAAATCCACAGAAACATCAGTTGCTTTTGCCCATGACTCAGCTTTGCTCCTGTTTACATGAGGCAAATCTGGTGCAATGCAGTGCATACTGAAGCATACTGGCAAAACTGTTGCAACAGCTCTGAGCTGATTCAGTATATCGGTCACATTCAAGAAAGTCTCTTCAGAAGTCTCACAATAAAACCTGATGCTCATGAAACAAATACAAGGTATGCACTCACATTAGTGCAGAATTCAGTGCTACGGAGTAAGTGAAATGAAACATTCAAAAAGCGTCATATAGCCTAAATAGTTTTCAGCAATAGGATCRCATGGTAGAGTAGTAAGAGGAATTAGTAAAATCAATTTTAAAATAGTTTCAGCTTTCAGAGATGACAAATAGATTAAGAAAGTGTTCACTTSAAGTGGTATAGCTAAGCCCTTACAACTCCACATATAAATATCCTTCAGAGTAAGAATGTCCCGCTGTACTTAAATTTAATCAATTGCAAAGGAAATTAAATTGGATCAAAAATCCATTTTTAATTCAATATAGAACAGCACAGACTAAACACTGATAGCTAGACAGAACAATTCCAAACTATGTAATTGATACCTATTCTGCATCCCACCCTCTCAATAATAAGCTATTCCCCCCTYCCCGCATAAATGTCCTATGTTTGTAGCATTTAGGACGTAGTTTTAGAAGTAACAAGGATGTTTCTGTGTAATAACAACCCCTGCAAAAGTACCAGCAGGTTATCAGTCCATTTATGCACAGCTTTAAAATGAACATTCTAYAGAGCTGTTGAACTTTTAGACTAACCTATCTTCTGCCAAGATAGGTTCAAGAAAAAATTCCTACAGTAGAGGCATAATCTCCAAATAAAATTGCTGGCAAATTCTTAGATACTATAAAGTAGAAAAAAAATCCTCAAACTAAATTAAAAGATCAAGTTATGATGAGATTTCTTAATGCAAGTCATTAGCAGTATTAAGATTTGCAGCATATTAAGTGTATTAAGCAGAGTACATTTTTACTTAAGTGCAAAAGTTTGGGACTTTCCTCATATGACCTTGCTGGCATCCTGCCAAGAGGAAGCTCTTATTGACATTTAATCTGAATGTAATCCCTGAAATCTCCACACCATTGCTGGGTTGCAGGGGATGATTCTCCGGCAGTGATACATTAAAAATTTCATTTGCGGCTCATGGCTGTTCTCCTTCCCTTCCAGCTGTTGCAAATTATCTGTTCGAATAAAAATCTATGCCCTTTATTTGTTATAGAACCATAGTACCTAAAAACAGAAAACAACCCTGACATTTTATTTCGGTCGTTTTTCTACTGATGGCTACCATATTTTTAAGGGGACAGGCTACAGAAAACAAGATCAAACTCAGCAACTGAAGAAAATCCTAGCTAATGAGTTAAGTGGCTCAAACTTGAGCAGAGGGGTCAGAATAGATGATCTCCGGAGGTCCCTTCCAACCTCAACCATTCCATGATTTTGTGAAAATACCCCACTGTCTCTGAAGAGCAGCAGAATCTCATTGCAGAGGACGAATGGCTATTCCAGCTGAGGGTACATGCACTTGATTRTGGTCTTCTAAATAAAGAAATGGTTTTCCAAAAAGGGACATACTTCAGAGTTTTATCTTATTTTAAGATGCTTCTGATCTTTGAAATCAACTGCATTTCTGTCATGAACACTGAAAAAAAAAAAATCCAGTGTCCAAGATTTACACATCTGTGATTTTGGGCATTTGTGCAAGAAAAGGGAAGCAGATGCAGCAGTGGATTCAACAACTGATGCCTGAATTACACTGATGAAACTGCGGTAAGACAGCTCTCTGTCCTGCAGGGAAGTGCAGAAAAGGCCAAAAATCAGTGCAGAATATCCCATTGTTTTCTGTGAGTTCAGGATTTCTCAAGTATTTTTTCCACTGCATTCACAAAGGAGCTAGTTAGGCACAGCAGCACTGATTTTAACCTTGCTAACACAGGTACTAAAAGCATTAAGTAATACAGCAATATGAGCTCCAGTATGGGCTACCCACTGACCTGAGTATTTCCTTTAGCAACAATTTATGTTTCATGTGAGCTAGCTCTAGTCTACTTGCACTTGCTGCAGTTCAATTGCTGACTGCAGGAAGGATTGGCTCTTATTGAGACTTCTTATTCCCTCAATGATCCCAACATTTTCTCCTCCCTTTATAAGGTAAATAAAATGAACAAGAAAGATTACATTCAATTAATCATTTGAAGGGTTTAATTAACAAACTAAAAAAGGATGACACATTTAAAGCAGTTTTAATTTTCTAACTCCTAATTTACAGCGAAACACTTTCCATCATCAGATGCTCAGACTCTTACCCCTGGTAATAGCAAAGACATTTTCTACACAGTGAGTTGACCAGACTACCAAGAACCATAATTCTGTGAGAAAAGAGAAAGTACTCTGAAGTATTCGCAAAGGCTTACTTTATTACAGTTAACCTGTGAACATCTATCTTATTTTAAAAGTATTATTTTGGGCTGAGGTGCAGGGGACCTTCCAGTGCTTCTACTTCTACTCTTTAGGAAAGCTAGACTAGTAAAAATACGAGCTACTTCTCCAGCGCTGTAACTCCTGCAGCTGAGTGGCCTGATCCAACCAACAGCCACTGAAGTCAATGGGGAGCTGTTAGTATTTGGCTTAGGCCACAGAAGAGTGAGAAATTGAGAAATATGTTTTTACTTGGCCTTCAGCCTAGCACAGTGCCACCACTAATGAGTGGCTGCTACAGTGAGACCTTTTAAAAGGGAATACATGGGGTATCAGTCAATGAAAACAATGCAAACCCTGTGCCCRTCTCAAAGAGGGAACAATCAGTGCAGCTTTATGATGAATAATTGCAGGTATTCTGGTGCCAGCCTACCACCAAAAGAATTCATTGACAGGGAAGGGCAAGGTTTGTTTGCAGCGTAGTCCTCCACCCCCAGGGAGATGCAATTCACGGCTCCCAGCCAAAGCCTCGGAAGGGCCCGCAGGGCAGCAGTTGCGTAGGAGCTGCCCAATCACGCCCCTTCACCGTAGCCTGATTAGCCTATTTCTGCAGCTGGCACCATCAAAGGCTAGAGAAGTAGTGATCTTGCAGTCAGTATGATCCCTTCCAGATTGACTTTTCAGGCTCTTCAGCTAATAAATACTGAGAGCAGTCCCTACACTGGCCTTTCCCAATGTAAACATAATTTACATAAACCTGGTTCTACATCTCTGCAAGGACTTTTCTTTTTCCCAACAATTTCTGCCTGACTGCTATCATCAYGGCCCTCACCAGCCTCAGAAGAAAACTGCTCAGCAAACCATCTTGTAAAAACATTGTTTCACTTTGCACTGACAAAACAAAATCCCTTYTGCTCACTGTTTCTAATCCCCACAATAACAGCATTGTACACAAAGCGTCATGATAAAGAAAAGCCATATTGGTTACTCTAATGACTCAGCAGCGGTTTCCTRCATTGCTGCTTCGGGGGCACCAAAAACTGGATCAGAAGCCTAAATCTTGATGCTAAATACATGYTCACTGTGCAGCCAATCCTATTGTTTTCAAGAGAAAAACAAGTCTGCACAGCCTCCAGCTACTAATGATAAATGACCCACGTAATATTAACAGTGACTGACCGGAGAAGACTGATTTCAGTAACTTCTCCATTTGTAACTAAAACTTCAGACAGCAGAAAACAAAGTAAGAAAGGGAGCAACAAAAGATTATGAAGAACATTACACACTTCAAACAGGTATATCATGTACAACCAATTTTTACYACATTTAGCCCAAGCCTCAGCAGTGCTACAAAATTAAACGATGCTTTCCAAAAAAGTATTGCAAATGGCTTTACAAATTAGAAATCTCACAGCTATTCAGAGAGGGATGCAAACATTACCTGTTTTCACATGAAGTGCTCCTCACTAAGCCAGAAAAATGAACTATACATGTGAAGTTCAAAAAATCCACRTATGTAAGCAAATGTATGATCTGTGTGTGCAATTACTGTGACCCTGAGTGATAAGTAAATATGTATGTACCAGAAGAGTAATTACTTACCTAACTTCTTGTGGACCTGTGACAACACAGGGTTTCTGAGCTACTGTGGTGTCTCTGCTCACAAATTAGCTGCATCACAGAAGATCTCTAGAAAGCTCACTCTAGTTTACAGGATTTGTTTTTCCTGTACACCTAGCATGACATACAACTTGAATTGTACCCCATATCCTGACTCTTATTCAGACAAAAAAAGATCATAGCCCGGTGTAAGTGGTGCTGTAAGCAATCTGTGAGCAGATGGCCCATGGGGAGGAAAAGGTGGCTTTATGTTGTTGCTTGTAACMGTGCTAGCAATGCAGTTAGGAAGCAGAAGCTTCTATTTCAACATCTCAGGTGCTAAGCCTGAGTGAGACAAGCCTAGTATATAAAATGCACCAGGACCCAGGGGAAARCAGCACAGTCCAGCTCATATCCATATGACTAAACTCTTTTCCCCTCCAAAACAGTTACCTTTTCAGTAATGCCTGTTGAGAACAGTCCCTCGCCCACGCCATCTCCTGAATCATGCCATAGCTGTCATCTGGGAGTGTGCTAGCTGGTACGGGCCAAAATCATGTCACGGAGTGTGCTAGAAATTAAACAATATGGACAATCATAAGATAGTGCTCAAATACAAGTCTTGGCCCTGATTAATTTACCTAGGTAGACAKAGCCCTGGTGGAGTAAAGTCAAAGTGGAGTCATTCAAACCCACTGCTGCAGTCAAAATAAAAACATCACTACAAGTGTGCACAACAAGAACAAACACTAAGACTCTAAATTTTAGTCCCACAGTCACAAGTTCATATATGAAGTACCACAAGAAAGTAGGAAACACAAGTAACTTTTAAATAAAAATCAAATATTTCTTTGAAACTAAAGAAGACAGAAGATGAGCGCTTCAATAGATATCAGCGTGCTGCTGGCAAAGGAAAAGTGAGAAATGGATGTTTTCCAGCGTTTAGTTTAGGAAGACAAACATTGTTTCACAAATTCACTGTAGCCTTGCTTATGTTCCAAGCTCCCAGATTCATGCCAAAGGGCTTGGACTTTCTGAACATCCTGTTCTGTTTCCTCAACTGCTAGTCTGAATCCTCTGTGCTAAATGTCTTTATTTCAGAGTCCCATTTTCTATCATGTTATTCCAGACTCCTCRCTCTGTAGGCCTTGTATTTTACCTCTGGGTAAGAGTGAAGACAAGCAGATTAATGAGAAGTCTGAACAGCACATTAAGTTATACCTATTTTAAGAGCCTTCTACAGTAAGCATCCCAAGGCACTGTATAAAAATAAAACTACACAAATCGCATTTAAAACTAACAAAAAGCTTGCAGATGATGGCATGCCTTAAAGCGTAAATATAAAGATCGATGATTAAGTGATTCAAGGATTCCCCAAAGCCTAGGAGCCACATGAGCACAGCCCATTTTACCCGTCATTGCTAGGACGCATTAGCAATCTGCTCAGATATAAAGTCGAAGCAGCTTTACGAGGGCCTACTGGCAGGAAAAACATTCCCCCTGACGAGGGAAGGAAAACAGTTCTAGAATATGAGCAGCAGCTGGCTATTTCAGGGATTTCCTAAGTGACTCAAGGCAACGCACCCCACACCTTTCACATGCAGCTGCAGAACATATTCCTGCTCCTTTCTCTGCCTCTCCGCAGCTGCAAGACGTTCACGGTACAAGTGGCCTCACCGGGCTGACTACAGTAGCCCAGGCTCAGGCGGAGACAGCACTCTCAGGGCAGCAACGTCAGCTCTCCTCAAAATGGCTTTCAGCTCCCAGATCCGCTGCTCCTGGTGCACTACCAACACCATCCACAAGCCTTTGCTTGGCCTGGCATAACTGAAGTGAGCAGTGGGCCCAGCTCTTCRTTCGTACTGATACCTTTTGGCTGCTGGAGACGAGGTGATGTGAAAAGTCATTATCTCTCTTGGTGTAACAGGGAATCTGTTACACTACTGCTACCAAAGTGACAGGGAGCCTGTTGCCATGGCCCATCAAAATTTTAACCTGTTTAGATTACTTCTGAGATTTCCTCTTGAGTTGATGTGAACACAAGCACACGTGTATTCTAAAAATTATGCAATTAACAAAAAATGCTGTTGCTGCCAACATATTAAAATCTGCACAGAATATTGACTCCAGCAATTTAATTAAACCAACTACAAGCTTATGAGAGGGATGCAACATCATCATGGGGAAAAAAAAAAAAACAACCCACAGAGGTGCTGAACAATCATAGACACATTCTGAAACCAGTTCAGGAATGTGTGTGTGAAATCAACTGGACAGACAAAACTGGGATGAGAAGTGTTTCATCTTATGTTGATGATTAGCTTTATTAAAGAAGGCCTGGACAGACAAGACTTCAAATTTACATTGCTCAAGTAAGGAACACTTTTTTAACACCATCTGCCTTAAAAATTACTTAGATTCCAAAATGGCCATCTAATCGCCAACAGGAAAGCACAGAACTATTTTAAGTAAGCATCACTAAAAATAAAATGGGAGAAGCAATGGAAGGAAAAAGAAAGGGTCAGTGATAAACACAGTATGGAGATTGACTATTTATAATTTTAAGGCTATTTATATTTTAAAGCTTTCCCTTTGAAACACTGACAGGCAGGCTTCCACATTTACCAGTCTGGTATTCATTCAACTGCACAGTATTTATAGAAACAYGCAAAGGCCAACAAAAACAAAAAAATATATTAAAACTTATTTCTGCCAGAATTTGGGTTATTATTATCACCTCACATTCGAGTTCAGCCACACACAAACAAAATATTTCACAACCTTACATTGATCCACATTTTGAATACTCTTCATGAAATTCTGCTCCAGCAACACATTACAGTGAAAAAACTAATACAACAGTGACACAACTTACTATGCCTGGAGATAAACTCTTTCAGAAGAGCTCACTATACCACATGGGCTTGCCTTCTCCAAGAGCTGAGCACCTGATGTCATTCAGGACACCTGCACAGCACCTGAGATAGCAAGGCCAGAAAGAACCTATACAGTATCAACTCATTACAGAGCAAATCTCAAGGACAGAGTTGAAGCAGAAAGGACCTGCATGAGTGGGATGACGGATGAAAGACTTATTATACTCTAGAAGAGGAGCACTGAAGTACCCYGTACATTCGAGTCCAAAGGTGCTGCATTTGGCTCTTTAGAAATGAAGATGTTTGAAAGTGCAGCTCCTCCTGTGTGTCTCTGAAGCTCCTCAGAGAACACTGTCTCTGCTGCTGGTTACAAACAGATCGCATTTATGAATCCATTTAGAAAACGCCAACTGAGATGTATGCTGCTTCCCTAATAATCTGGATAATTTAACTTAGTTTCAGAGCCAATTGACTGCTTTCTACTCTAACAGAAATTTGTTACTCTTAGCTTTGTTCATATGTCAACATGGTTTAGCTTAGGCATCTTTCCTCTCTAGCAGTCCCCTCCACGGTGTATTTACCAAGAGCTATCTTACCTCTCAGTTTTTACTTCGCTGGRCTAAACAAGCCAAGCTCTCCAGTCTATTCAGCTCTCAAAAATTCTTTCCTGCCCCTGCTGTAGTATGAATCTATCTTTCTCGACTTCAGTGCCCAGAACTACATACAGTGCAACACATGAAATCTCATTTTGTATATTTTTCTATGATTGCAGAATTTCCAGTCTCACCATCTCACCTTAGCCTATTCAATTTTATGTTCATATCTGTCTTCTAAGGGTTCACATTACATTGATGGCTACTTACCTAGTTAGGTCTGGAGCTTCCCATTGTTTCTGATACAGATTTCTGATGTTCTTCAAAATATTCTCTCCACTTTTAAATGTCTAGGCTTTTCAGTTCAGCCAACCTCATCATCTGCCAACCTCACTAACCTTTTTTCTTAATTTTGTGGCCTGCCCTTCTGTAAAGGAAGAGACTTATTTATGGACCTTTATTTTCCTTATGCTTGTATTAAACAGAAACAATTAAATGAGTACTTGGTCCAAGCTTCTTTTCTATAGTCATATCTTCTATAGTGGCCTCATGCTACACTAAAACCAAACCTGAGAAAGCCTCCTCACAACTCAGCTCAGTAACTCCATTAAGAAGAAATTATATTTCATAAAGATAAAATATGAAATTGTAAACAAGATTCTACTGTCATAGCTTGCACCCAGGACAGGCAGTGGCCAAAGTTTCCAGGGAACTGCATCTACTGAAGGCAGCCCATTACAGCTATATTTCTGCTAGCAAAATAAACATGCCTAGAACTGCTGAGGCCAGCCGGCACAAAAAGGKGCCACGCTCTTAAACTCTCTTAGCCTCCAAAAGAGGGTGGAGGATTCAAAGCTGCTTACTGGGAGCAGTCACAGGGTAATTCTCAAACTTTATTCATGAATAGTTCAGGTGAATTCTGGTAGATAAAAGCAAAGACTATGCCAGGGATGGTCAACAGTAGAGGCAATTGATTTCCGGAAGGAAAGGCTTTCTAGCACCATTTAATTTACTAGCAAAGACAGAGCCCTTGTGTAAAGGCCTCTTAATCTCTGAATGACCCTAAGTTCCTCATAGCTATTTCTTGATCTTCATTAGCTTGTCACTCTTTCACCTTCCTTCTTAGGGATCAAAACAATTCTACTGATATCCAACAGCCTCAGCTTCTTTGAGAGCTGTTCTCTAGCTTGGCATATTRATCTTCATTTTGTTCTAGCAGGGATACTGAGATCTTTGTCTAAAGTTTCTTCTGCAGGATCTTTTCCAGCTTTATGTCTGTATGGAGTTTCTTTGCTCCTGGAAAACAAAACACCATTCTTTCTCCTAGCTGAGCCCTGCTAACAGATCTGTCTTACCACCTAAAGAAAAGGAAGCTTCAGACACACACACCTGCCTCCTCCTGATATTGTTAGGAATCTCAGATCTTTGTGTTTATTTTTTTTTCCCCTGCTGCAGCTCAACTATCTTCTAACTATTCTCTCTTCCCAAATTTTTAAAATCATCATTGTTCCCCTTCAGTCTCAAGTGTAAAGCTATCTCCATCTCACCTTCCTTTGTTCTGGTGCCACTTTTCTTCCTTGCTGTCATCTCCTTCTGCCTTTTTCTCCTGAGTTCTCTGTCTAACAAACTTGTCGTTCACTTCATTTGTCTCCCACCAATTAGTGTCTGCTGCTGTGCTGTCATTTTAGCCACAAACATCTGTGGTAGGCTTTCTCCAAGCCCTCTCCCTTCCAGCTGGTATTGTTATATACAGCTGTGCAGTCTGCCCACCTACATTGCTTTTTCTCTTCCATCATATCTTCAGCTCTCTGCCTCTAGCTGCATCTATAGTATTTGGATATTCTGTCTCCCAAGTTTTGTCAGGTGACATTTCTATATAAAAATAGATTCTATCAGGTAACATTGAAATAAATAAATCTCCCTCTGTTCCTGCATCCTGCCTTAGTGTCTTTTCTGCTATCCTTCACTCAGTGCTGCATCACTGCACACCCTTCCTTGTCCCTGCTTTTAAGAAAAAAACAGCCTGACTGAAACCCATCCACACTTCCAATTTTCTTTAAGTGCTAGCTCCCTCTAACCACTGACTTCTTAAATTTTTGGCCACATCTGAAAGGCAGTTACCTACCCAGCCTAAACTAAGCTCACCTAGGTGAAAGGTTTCAGTTGTGACCAAAGGCAGAAAACCTCCCTCATACCCTTTCACTACAAGTTTAGTGCACTTAAAACTGCAAATAAGTCTTGCAAATTGCAAGAAAAATCATGTAAAAAACAGAGAAAGGAAAAGAAGATATTTACAGTAAAGAACGGGAACACTTGTACATGAAGGTCTAGAACTTAAAGGAAAATGGCCCATACAAAAATAGAAGAAAATGAAACAAGTATTAGTATGAATYTCATGTCAGAGATCAATAAAGCCCAGTATGTGTAGTCTTCATTTGCTAGTAGGGGGGTAGGTACTGTGTTAACTCTCGATGCTTGTGAAATAGGTGAAAAATAGGTTTACATGAACCTCAGATACAGAGCATATAATTTGAAATTTCTGCAAAATTGCAGATTGCAGAAACATATGGCTAAAAAAGAAAATGTAGTTTAATATCTTAACAAGGTTATCTTTGCACATCAAAGTACTAAAACCAGCCCTTGATTATTCCTGTCAAGCAAGGACTAAAACAAGATTAAGCAGTAGGATCATACAATCTAAATTGTACTTTTTTGTTTTTCCCCACAAAAGGATACAGATTTTGTAGGACAAATAATAAGGACTGATCTTCAAAGGACAAGTGGATGTGCAAGAAAGGGGGTACAAAGTAAAGTATCATCTGAACCTTTTTGTTATATACCAAAAACAGTAATTTGTTTAAAAAATGTAAAGTATATTGGTTCCATTGTTAATGCAAGCCATACATTAAAAAACAAACAAACAAGAAAATGCACAGTGTCCAGAATGTTTTATCTCCAAAATTTGAAATTCAGCAAAGCTGCTATAAAAATCACACAGACACAACCAGAAAGAGTATACTGAGTGTTTTCACATAAATAAGGACTTAGGACTTAAGGACTTAACAATATTAAATTGTTAATAATAGGGGAGATTTTCAAAGACACAAATGGTCAGTTTACGCCAAGTTCAAAGGACTTTTAAGGTTGGGCTGATTAATCCAATTGTTCCTTCAGATCCATAGGTCATGAAAACCATGAAATCTCTTTCACTGTTAAGATTTTGGAACACTGATCCACTATAAACACTATCAAATTTTTAATTAATTACTTTTCTCTCACAATTTCCATAGTGATTTATCCAAAAAGAAACAGATCAGATACACAACCCAGTATATATTTCCCCTGCTAGGTTGCCTAAGGATGTTACTGCATTCTGGCCTACTGACCTTGGCAGACCTCAGTCTAAGACTGCTTTGGAGCATAAGTGAAAATTAGTTTGAAGGTTTTGTTCTTCAAATCATCGTAAAACCACCATGAAATCTGAAACTGCCAGACACTTCTTGCCAGGAAATGTCCCYAAGATTCGACAGTGTATTACCAGTCATGTTTGAGGTACAGCACGCCTTACACCTCACTTAACTGCACTAGATTTACCTGAGCTAGTTACAGAAAATCTATTAACACCTTTCTAGCAGCTCACATTTATGTGTGACCTCTGCTGCAAAGTACCACATGGATTCAGATCCACAGACCATGACAAAAACTCAGAATTTTTTTTACTTGGCTTTGAATTAGAGTGATTCTCTTCCTAATGATGTAGAACAAGGCACAGTGCCAGACCCAGACCAGTGCATGCATATCATAAATATTTTCAAATAATATATTAGAGCTTAAAAAAAGAGGATATGTTAGAGTAAAAACCTGTATCATTAATTCCATACTTGATATAAAATTCATGGAGATGGAGTGAAGTATAAGCCTTTACAGTGTTCCTTCTAAAACTTTAGAAATCCTCCTCTGATTTGCCAGTGTTGCTTTGACTTGTTTTTYAGACTAATTCTTTGCCAGAGGTGCTACATAATTGTTTATGTCTCATCAACCTGAAGTGGAAGCTGAAATTTAACAAATATGCAAATATCTGAAAGTGATCTGCACTTGCAAAATATAATCCAAATGTTTACTGACAATCTATTTAAGAAGTTGCCAGTAGACTTATTTTTAGCAACAGATTAAATGCTACTAGGATCAGAATTCTTAATAGCTAAAAGTAAAGGGCTAGGAAACCTGTATAAAATAGTTTCAGAACAAGATTCCAAAGATAAATCCTTTTGTTAAGAAATAATATTTGAAGAAATGCATTTAATAGGGAAATATGCATACTGAGAGTACCTCAGCATTCAACTAGTTGCCTCTCATTTACATCAAGAAAAAACAAWTTTTCCCATCACTGGTAGCATTTAATCATATGGAGTACAGAATAAAGAAAAAAAAACAACTTTGGAAGGGCTCTTTCACCATTCTAGTCAAAGTGGATGTCTCAAAACATGTCAACTGGAGAAAKAGAAAATAAAAAAAATTCAAGATGATTAAAGATGATATATCTTCTCCTAGCAATTGGTAAATATGTGTTCTAGCTGGTGAAAATACTGGGAAAGCAACTGGAAGAGTTCCTTTGGCTCAGGAAACAGATGAGCAAGAGCTCTCCTAAGGCACTAGCTATAAAGCCAAAAGTTGTTAAATTCAGTGGCGGCTAGAGCAAGTTACAACATAGCTTGCTCCAGCCTATCTGGACAGAGCCAAATTGCAGTGTAACAACACTGGGGAGAAGGGAGAGGACATTCTYTATAATTTTATCCCAAGTCTGAATCAGACTAATGGAGTTGTTCTAATCAAGTCAGAAAATATGCTCAGGCAGGGCATATGTCTAGCAGTGCAGATAATGTTTTTSTATTTTCTAGTATTTATTCCATGAAGCCTTTATATCCAGAAGAATAGAGACACTCTCTTTGGAAAATTATGCCACTTGCTGTCCTTGAGGAAGACATTTCCAATCCAATAAATCTTATCTTTCCTGACATCCATTCTTTTCCAGTTAATACATTATTTCCTATATGTCAATTTACCATCCCAAGTAGCACTGATGCATATCAACTACTGTAGTTACAAGCACTGCTTCCTCCATCCTCCTACATGAAACCTCCCTCTTAATCTGTCCTTGCACATTTCTTCATGTCCAYGGTTTATTCTCCTCTCTCTTCTCAGCATTTCAGCTAAATCAAATAAAACGATGCATACGACTAGAGGGAAGTTTAAAAAGCCATTGAACTGAAAGAAAAGCTGGAATTCTGAATAGCTGCTAAGGACTGTTTGCTGGTCAGCTGTGCAGCTCTGATTACATTAATATGGGTGTACAATTATTCTGAAGCTTCAAATAGCTTCTATTTGTTCAGTTTCCACTTAAGAATTAGCTTAAATAAATTATACTGACATTCTGAGGAAAATAGAAGAAGTTAAGAGAATCTAAAATACTTCGATAAAATGAGTGTGCTATTATGCCAACTGGAATCAACTTTTAGGATTCCACAAGAATAAAGAATCAGCACAGGTTCTGCTTTAATTTTATTTCATGGAAGCAGTGAATAATAAAATTTAAAGAGAGTTATGCATGTTAATACATTTCACAGTATCTCGCTTGACCTCTGTATTTTTATATATGTGAAAGTTTTACCTTCAAACAACTTTAAGACACAGAACATCAAATCTACTCAAGCAAAATGGGAATCCATCAAAGTTAGCCTGCCATTTTCCTGTTCCAGCAGGTGTAGAGGACTGGCTGCCTAGGAAAGGGAGCACTCCTTGCCATTTTCACTTATCTTTTGCTGCCAGCTGAGTTGGAGCTCTTCCCATAAATCCCAGTAATTTCCAACTGATTTTCAGCAATGGAATTTTTGCCAGAAAAATACAACCTCCTGTACCTCAAGAAAGTAAGGACTAATGTATGTCTGCATTGTGGTTACTCATCAGGAAATCTTGCTGGGTTAGCTCCTTTACTATATTTGCACAGAAGTGGACCTATACGAGTCTACACTGAGTTTTTTGCTATCCTGTATGTCCTTACAGTTTATAAATTCATTCAGCAGTTGTCAGAGATAAAGGTCTCTGAATCAGCCCCAATTATGGGGTGAGACTATACATACATGTATACATGTATATATACAGTGATACACATGGTTAGCATGGAAGGATATCCCTGCCCTCCTTAGGAAAGGAAGGCAGTGATATCAAAACTTGTCAAAACTGCTCAGTAGGACTCTCTCTCAGTACTATAAATTAATGAAAGTACTAAGACATGCTTTAACTTGATTCTCCAATACTCAGCAAAAATTCAATACTTCTTTCTGTGGTGACAGTCAAATGTGGCAAACATTTTCATTGATTTCTGGGTGACTTTCATAAAAGCATGCTGCCCATGATGCAAACTGGCACTTAAAGTGTAAGTTTGCAATGTTCAATTTTCGCCCTTGTAATTTTATTATTTTACCCTTACTTAGTTTTTTTTCTGTGATTATTAAATCAAAAAAGGGATGATTGGTTTTTAAATTAATTTGCTGAAAGAAAGTGAAAGACGCTAATGGCTAGAAGGAAGGGAATGAGTTTCCAACAGATCAAGAGAGCATTAATGTACGGTTGTGTCTTGAAAGTTTTCCTAAATGCAAACACAATGACTGTCTCAAGACTGATTCATTACATATACAGACCTACGCATCATGTTACATAGGAAGAGATCTTATTGATTCTTAAATATACAATAATTTATCATTGTGCAGATGAGCAGAAAGGGAACACAGCGTAARGACCCTCAGTCTGTAGTTCAGATGSACACCTGGAGGAAAAATACAGCAGMCTACAAACAAAATCATCCCAAGTGAAAGCACAGGAGTAAGAACTGATACAAGTCCTTGTCTACTGTTCTGATGAAGATTATGGAAGTTGAAGCTTTCATAGAAAGCGGTCTGTGACCCATCCAAGTGCTCCCCAAATTCATCAGTACCCAACAGCCCTCCAAGATCTTGTCCTTTCATGGGGCCAAATTCTGCTGCTGCTCTTTGCAAAGCAGCTCGGATTAGAAATTCTCCCTCTGCACAGAATCCTTATGTAATATGCAAGTGAGGCCTCTAAATACAGAACCCAGTATATCACATAAATCGATGAATTAGAAATAAAAACTAATCTGTRAGTGTGAATATCAAAGGTCATTAGAACTTCCATTTCACACACTGAATTTACATGATGAGGCAGCTTTGCAATTGAAAAGAAAAGCATTTGAGGATATGTATCCTTTTTTCCCCAACTATATATATAGTAGATGTATATGTGTATATATATATTTTAAAATGATCTGGTTTATTATACAATCCAAATCAATCAAAAAGGCATGCTGCCTTGCAGTTCAGTTTATGTTGATCTTTTAGGATTCTTCTTCTTTTGGGGGAGGTGCCTTTCCAACTCAGAAATACACTGTTTTTCTGTCAGTAACCAAAGTCAACCMTCAGTCCTGGCTGACTGCGTACCTAAAGTTCTTTTCAAAATCTCCGGGATAKATAGGCATTTTACTTTGAACTTCCTGCTAGATTGCAAAATACTTATTTAGCACTTACTCAAAAAAGTTAGAACTTCAAAATCTCTCACTGCCTAAGGGAACTAAATATGTTAGTGCTGATTAAATATTTTGTAGAAACATGAAATCTATTATGCTACCAAAAATTATTTTGAATGATACCTCTTCAGCAAGGCTGTGACTTACGGCTTTTCTTCTAAGTTAAACATTCAATAAAAATACATCTGGGCCAAGAAAACTTTGTTTTGATTTTGGCAAAGCATCAGACGGTATCTTCTGGTTTGCAAACACAGGCAGAATCTTGTCTAATTGTGGGATGCTTTTGGTTTTACTACCTACTAGCAAAACTATTAAGAAGCACTAAAGGTTCCAGCTCCATTTACGTATTCTTAGCCCGATCTCATTAGTTTGCACACTCTCAATTTGCACACAAAAATACAACAGTCTGTTCCCACCTCTTAGGGAAAATTTAATAGCAGAGTGTTAAGTCTCATGTTACTAGAACCTCATTACTTTTACAAAATATGCTAAATAATTAAAGTGCACTTGTCAAATAAGTGATTAGAGAACATTCTGTGCTGCAGCGTACGTTTTTACTGTTTACCTCAATTCACAAAATTAAATAATTCACACCGAGTCTCCCACACAACAGCACAAACAACTGCGATCTTAAACTTAGGGAGGGGGAGGGCTGTGTGACTCAAAGGACAAGTGTATATAGGATGCAGTTAAAGAAAGAACACTGGATCCAAGCCATGGACAAGGRAACTGAAACAACAGAACCAAGGCTTGCTCTGGGGATGCTGCTGAATGAAAGTGACCTGAAAGCAAATCTAGGCAACACCACTTAGATCCACAGCAGCTTCTAGTCAGGCTTTCTCTGGAGTCTCAGACCCTTAAAAAAAAAGGCAGAGAAAGGGCACGCATTGCTTACAGAGAATGGGACTAATGATACTCAGCGAACGCTGACTTTCCCAACCTCTAATTTACCTTCTTAGCCACACATCTGTAATTAGGTGTGTATTAAAACAGGCATTTTTTAGCATGTGCCACGTTCTCAAACACTTTTACAATCCCATATTTTTTGTGGGAAGGCTTTAGCTAGTGCTGGTAGCTGGGTGCAGTATTCTCCAAAACCGCAGTAAGCAGGATCCCTCCGGGCTGAAGTAGAGGGGCTACTGTGCAAAACGACAAAGGCAGAAGAATTAGGTGAGTAACGACCCCTGCCATCACGTCCACAAGATACGACCATTTCGATGATGCCACAAGACGACCAGAACTTACGGCACAGTGCAGTTCCTCCTACCTGTCTCTCTTCACCAAAGCCAGATTTTAGGAGCCCGCTCCATTCAGCRGGACAGCTCACACACCGAGCTGAAGCAGACGTATTCAAACAAACAGCTGTCCCTCCTACTGGCAGGAAGTTATCTGTCTGCCTAACCCAGCAATTTTTCAGAAGCAGTACTCTAAAGATTACTCAAAATAAAACACCATCCGGATGCAAATCCCTCCTGGTAGCAGCAGCACGTTCTGGTCTGCTGCTCCCAAAGCCACATCCGTCCTACCAGGCCCTGAACTGTAACAAACATCAGGACCCAGATGCCCCGGGATTTTAACATCATCATGATGTTCAAGTTGGACTCAGTCAATTAGTATATATACTCAATCAGCTATTTTTTAAGTGTACCAGTCACAAAGAGCCATATTTTCATTAAGCAAGGGAGAACATTCCAGATGATCTGGTTCTCTCACCACATTACAACTTCCCTGAATCAACACTTTTTGCAGGATTATGTAACAGTGAGCACAGCACACTTAACTCTCATTTGAGCAGACGTTTCAAGTGCAGCATAAGCATCAGAGAATTTCTTCACCCTGAACTGTGCTCTAATCTAGCGTGTGAATTGAAAAAAAAAAGATATATTTATTTTCTGTAGAAGAACTGTAAGCTCCCCACACAAAAGTGTAGATTTTTGTAGAGAGGTTATTAAGTCGACAAAGTACAGGAAACAAGACTCAGCTGCTTGTAAATACAGTCAAACTGAGCTTTTGATGCCAGCACTGTTCCTCAGTATAGATAYTGGACTAGCAATCAATTTGAAACAAATCAAAAGAACTGCCCAGACCACGGGGCACCTCCTTCTCGTTGCCCTTTACAGCACGCCTTGCACTGAAATAGGTGCCCCTGATGCTCTCAGTGAAGCCCCAAATTACCTCTGTAGCCTTGTGTAGTACTCTCCAGTAGAAGAGTTTCTTCTGTAATACGGAAGGCTACTTTCCTYCACATTAAATCACTTAGACATGAGCTTTCCCACACAAGAAAGCAGTGGCAGTTTGATGCCTCAAACACTTTGCTAATGGAGACAGCAATTTTCTTCCCTGGCACAAAGTAAAAAAGCACTCCTTTCAGAACTGAAGTRTCCACTAAAAGTGACGCTGTGATAGCAGAAGGATGTGAAATAAAGACATCCTAAAGTTTGTTTCGAAATATTCTCCACAGCTATTACTGCGACTATCAAGAATTTGTGAAAATCCTACGTATGTAACATATATTTTTCAAGAGAGATTATAGGCAAGAAACTTCATAGTAAAAAAAAMCGTTACAAACAAGTGTTACCGTACAGCAACTAGGCAAATTTRTTTGATTCCTGACTAACAAAATTCTTCTCTCCTTTCCACTTCACGATACCCCTTATCTACTAGCAACATCAATTCCCTGTTTTTATCTTTTTCCAGTCTCTTGCCCTCTCTAACCTTTCTCTTTTGCTCAGCTGTCCATGAAAGCAGCTGTGGCCTCTATACACAGACACACAGACTCACTTTATCTTGGTCATCTTACAGTGCTATTTCCCTTCCCTGTTTTCACTCGTCTATTGTCTTAGTCTARTAATTTTACTAATTCTAGTTTAAACTGCAGGTGTGAAAGTCAACCTTTACCAAACAGTGAAATCTGAAGTATCAGAAAAAAATACATTCACCACATTTGTGTGATCTGTATGTTTATAACCTAATAATCTGCATGTATGTTTTAGATGTGGTTCTAGGACAGTTATTACAGGAAGGCAGAGCAGCACAAACAACCAGAGTACAGGAAAGGCAAGTTAGGTATGCGGTGTCTAGACTCCATCAGTAAGTCAGGRATGATATATTTTGGAACATGAACAAAAAAAATCTTCTGATACATTTTGACTCCCCTTGGAATTTCCCTATATACCTCTAGTTTCAGAATGTTTTACAGCATAGCTTTTTCGTAAGTTTTTTTTTTGAAACAGCCAGAATTAGGAATGAAAATTCACCTGAATAATCTTTTATGCATACATACGGCCAACACAGACTCTTAGCTGTTACTACTGTGGAGTTAGCATCTGTTGCGGGAATTCAGAACGTGTGTTAYGTAGGTACAGTAGGATGCCGTAAGTCTGGTCTCAATTTGATGGATTTTTCTATTTGCAAGATTTGCAAGATTTTGCATGGTAACCCCCGATTAATTTCAGCTATTAAAATTAATAATGAGCTTACCAAAATAACAGAAAGGAGTCAGGGYCATTCTTGTTCAATAGTGTTTTGTTCTTCTTCTTAATGGCACACAAAACTACTTCTTTGACCAACCATTTTCTGTATTTTCCATTGAAGGATCTACTATCTTTTATCCAGTAAAACGAGGATGCACTTCCCTCTAGTAGTAAGAGCTAAGAGACYAGTGTCCTCCACACTCTGTCAGTATCACATGGAGGTCTTAGACCAAACATACAAATTATTCTTTTTSAGTTTTGGGGAAAGCAATTATATTACACTAGGAATTGTATATAATCCAATAAAAAATTACCRTATCTTTTCTACTCATATAGATAGTACAATTTCAGATACATCATTTGACTATATACACTCCTATGTTAAAGATGGCATTGTGCTCAGAGAATAACCAGAAAAAAATCTGAATTCATTCTGAATTTTAATTATATCACGCAGGGGAGTCAATAAAGATCATATATAAATTATTACTTTTCAGTGACCTTAATAGAAAATGCAAGCTACTAAGTAAGTCAGAACAAGTATTAGAACATTTATGCAGAAAAACTTCCATGTAGACTGATCAAATTTTAATGCAAATCAGCTCATTACTATTATGTATTAGCATAGCACACAAGGCCCACAAAATCAGCGGCATTATACCTAACACCGAGTTTCTTCAAGGACCTGCTCAAAGACTTTTCACCCTTTCAATGGATCTTGGTAAGTCACCATTAGAACAAGAGTGACCTGCTTCAGTTGTGATTTTGGAAATTCTGCGCCTGCCTGTACTACATAAGAGCCCTTTTTTCAGGGATTTAAAAGGCCTGAAGGAACTATTATGATAACCTGGTCTGACTTCCTGCCTGGCACAGGCGATACCTCAAGCAGCAATTTCTTTATAAAGCACAAAAACTTGTAACTCTACTAGGAGATACGTCAGAAAGAGATCTAATCTTGATTTAATTACTCTAAGTGATCTACCACATTCCCTTCCAAGTGCTTCCAATGGTTCATTACTTCTGTGGTGCTGTATTTCCAATATGAACTTGTCTTGCTTATCTCACTGTGCTTTTATCTGTTGGAGCCCTAGCCTTTCTCCCGACATAGATATTTTTAGATATTATCCACACCACACCTCAAAATTCTCTTATGGGAGATAAATAGTTTGCCTSCTTGGCAAATCAAAACAGAGATTCCTGAATCCATCCTAAACTAGCTGCTGGTGGTATTGTAGAAAGATTTTGGCTATGTACACTTGAAGTGAAAAGTCAAATCAAATATAAGGAGAAGACATTAAAGATGCTCCTTAACAAGTTTTTTTAGCTTTCATAGCAGTAACCCATTCTTAGGATCTGGAAATTTCAGAGAAATACCACTGCAATCCAGAGATTTTCATCTTTAACTTAACTGATAAATTCAAGCTCAAACCAGACTGATAGTTACCAAATACTTTATTTAACACACAAAGAAATCAATGGCTTCTGACAGGTGGTTTTMTACTACTTATATTAAAATTGCATAAAAAATCCTGTTACCAGAATGAACCAGTACTTTTGCAAGCACTGCCTAGGCAGAAATCCATGAGCGAGCAATACGTCCCCTAAACTACCTCCAGTTGTGACTCTGGGAAACAGAATGTGCGAGTTTCCACCACTGCTGTTGTGCTGTATTACTTAGTCATGTTACTCAGGYATTTATATTACTGTAGCATTCAGAGGCACCACATAAGGCTCTCTTGTGCTAGGTGATCAACTACAAGCACAGCAAGCTTCATTCATTTTTGCAACACCTGCCCAGTTCTTGTACGGCTGAATCCCTGGTCAGGAGACAGGAGCAGGGCTTGTGTCCTCACTGGATCATGGAAGYTGATGAGATCAGTGCACAAAGACTGCTCAGAGCTAGAATTTTTTCTGGCATTTACTATACCCCTGTACTACCCATGTGATTCTCAACACATTATAAAGTTCTTTAATTGGCTGTATACTCTAGAAGGGCTTTCAGTCCTTTGCATGGATTTGGTGCAGAATGGTAGTATTTTGCTGTCGCTGAAATATATTACATATGCACACATCTTTGTATCTGCACATGCACACACTCATATTCTCCATTTGCTAGTAAGAAAATCCAAAGCTAGCGTCTGCTATTTACATTTATAACACCGCTTTAAAATTTTCCACAACAAATAATGTCATACAACACCTCATTACTTTTTCACAACACTTCTGTTTTTTTCATTAATATTTCACATTTCTAGTCACTTGTGGTTTCAGACAGTTTACATTTTGCACATAGCTTAGCTGATTTTTTCCTTAGTCTCTCTCTTCCACGGACATCCTCCTGCAATTTAGGATCACACTTTATGTAGGTGTATCGACTTTTACTGGTTTAAGACGTCAGCGAGTTTAAAAACCCTTCCTTTTAATGACTCTTCTATTTGGAAGAAGTTTGACTTGACATAGATATGATGAATCCAGCTAACAACTCTGAAAGCTTTTAGTTTAACTGCTGATAAAAAACAAGATAAGCAAAATAGGAGGAAAAGAAAATAACTAACATCTCCCTTCCCAATAAATCATGAATGGCTACTAAAACTTTYACCTGAAAAATAATGACTGAAAAGTAAATGGGCATTTCTGTTATGCCCTGAACAGATTCATACTGCAGCTGCCTGTCAGAACAACTTGCTATCATGTACCTCATTATATGTGACTTGGCATTGCTGCTTAATGCTGTTAAGTATACAGTTTTCTACATCCTCTAACATGAATCTCTGCATCCTCACTAGTGAACACAGAAATAAAAAGATTTAAAAAAATCATATCCTTCTTCTAGCTGGTAACATACAGAAAGACTTTTTTTTTTTTTTTTTTTTCCTTTTGCTTATCTCATAGATGCATACAAAATCTATTTCCAAAATGTAATCTGACTTATGTTACATAAAAAAAGAAAAGATGTTCACTCTAGGGAGTGAATCCTTCTCTAGAAGCAGAGACTTAACTCCATAGTTCATAATCATTCATTACCACATCTCTAAACTCAAAAACTTTCTGGATACAAAGTCACTTATTATGTCAGCATATACTCTACTATTTCATTTTCAAACTGCAAGAAACTTCTTTTAAGTAACCATTTTAATTGCCTGAGTAATGAAAGCTATAATGGCTGTTGAAAAAATAATTCTCTCTAAATTCTTCAGAAGAAAACAGAATCTATGCAGTTATCTTATTTTGATTAAAAGATTAAATACTGGAATAAATGAAAAAAATAGCTTAGTAGCAATAAAAAAAGTCAAATATTATTAGACTCATTCCTGCAATAGTGTCTCCTTTCCTTTTTAATTTGTGTTTTAACATACTGACCCATACTATCCAGGATCTACTCTGAAATGCTGAGTGTATCTACAATTAACCTTAATATTTTACTAAAGTGGAATAAAGAAACCTTACCTTATTGGAGCTTCATTTTCACTTCTTTCACTGAAAAGAGTAAAGAAATCTGTATTAAAGACCCATTTGGTAATTAGTACTTAGGAAATTATTTCGTTTCTACTTCAATTAACACATAAGAACTATGGGGTTTTTGTTATGTAACTGAAACGAACTTCCATTATTTTAATCATTATCAACATGCTGGAATGGAGATTATTTATTTATTTATCTTAACTAGCCATGGTTCCCAAACAAACATTTCAAATGCTGTGGGAATATCAATACAAACAACGCATCCAGTTGATTGTATCCAGTACTGTAGTGTTTTACTTTGATTTGACACTTGATAATTTTTATTTTAAGATAGCATTTGAATTGCAATATGCACATTCAGAGACAGCCCCTGCATGGAAGAGGGTTTTTTTTTTGGTTGTTGATTGTTTGCTTTGCTTTTTTAAATAAACTAGTTTCTGCTCCATCCCAAGACAAGAAGAGCCAGTGGTAAATGTAGAAGAATGAAGAAATCAAGCCATTCATAAAACATCTGCTTCAACTAATCCATTCCAAATGACACACTTACCAATAGCTCATCAATGGACATYGTGACTGGTGAAAAACAAATGAGCTTTAGTATTATTCTGAAAAAGTACCGTGACTTAAAACAACTGATAAATTTGAGGCTTTCAAAATATTAACGTAACTAACCTTTCATTTTTTGTGAGTTTTTTTTYCCCAGTCCTTTGTAACCAAAGGAGAACTATTTACGGGCATCATTATTATAACTGGGAATTGGATTCCATAACTTTGAAATAAATGGGAWTTTTTTCTGACTAAAATATGCAAAAACAGAATCACATTTTGCCTTATTTCATTTTCTACATGAGCATAATACACAGTATAAAATGGAAAACAAAAAGCCAAATCTAATGAAATTTGGCAATTATCATCAATTTTTGTTGAAASACAAAATCATGCTGAGTCATACGGAAAGTATCACAGCCTCTAGCACTTTTTATAGATTTCATTAGCCATCAATCAATACAGTTAGAATTTTACCAATGAAGGAAAAAAAGAACAGAACTTGTTCATCTTTCTCAAGAATAAATTAAAAACTTGGCCTCAAAACATATGATCAATGCAATGGTTGAAGATACGAACTTTCAGCTCTATAGTAAAAAATACCACTTGCTTGGGGAGGCAGAGGATCTTCAAAGAATGGCTGTAAATCTGTCAATCTAAAGCAAACAAAGCTTATGTGAATAGTAAGACTGCCTCTTTCCTTAATTTTGAGCATGCGAACCTGGTATTTTAAAAGAGACCTATAAAACAAGCCTGTCCTAGAAACAGARCAAGTAAGCTTAGAAAGAGACACAGAAATTCATCAGATTAAGCATTCATTTTGAGAAAAGACATGAGATCTCATTTTYATGAATTGACTCATCAGAGCTGAGATTTAAAATGTCTGATTTACCACAGCTGAGTATCTGCACCTGTACACCTGTAAATGAAGAGGAATTCTATGAGGTCATCTTATTACTCAGTAAAATATATAAATATTCATGGGTTTGACTTTGTACAACCTTTCCTGATAATCAACTATTAAAGCACGCATCAGTACCAAATTACTTCACACTTACCAATCTGGCTTTAGGTCTGGGTCATCCATTAGCGAGAACTTAAGAGAGGTTTTGCATACATTATGGGAATCAACTGAGAGAACCCATAGTTACTGTATCACTGGATGCTACCAAGGGTTTCAGTAGGATTGAATGGGATTTATTATAGTACAGGCCTAATCCTTCTTACCTTTCTCAGGCAAAACACCCACTGAAGCTAGCCAGAGTGCAACTGGGGACATAGTATGTCCCAATCCTTTATTYCTCACCTGTCCCAATGCTACAGTGGTCCACAGCACAAAGTTTACAAGACCAGAATGCTTCTCTGTGGGCACGGAAAGGAGTTACAGGGCAGCATGTTTTAACCACAAAGMAGGTACAAAGGCAAGTCTGAAGATGACTAGAAGTCTGGACTTCTGTCAAGATCCACAGCTTTTGAAGTAAAGTATTTCTATGCTAGAAACACAGCACAGGCTGCTTTGAAGCATATTTAATGCATCCTACGTACTTTTACAAGAAGAATGAAAGATTACTTTGGCACGCTTAATGTCTCCCAGAAGAAGAAAAAATCGTAACACTTAAAGGAATGGTTTGCATAAGTTTACCTTATCTGATCTAGCTGTTGATAACAGGCAACCTATAATGAGGGCCATGAGCACCTCCAACTGTACGTTCTCACGGGGCCCTYAGCCTTCCTAACTTGACGGTCTCAGAAAACACTTAGCCAAGAGCACCATGTCCTAGAGAAAGACGACCAGTTACTGCTCTCACACCAGGTAGCAGGAAGCTTCTCTCCCTCCTCAGATGACCAAGCTTCTATCCAAGTAGAGGTAACCTTGACACGAGCATGCTCGAGAGCACCCTGGGTGAGTGAGGCATCTACCATTCAGCTGCCCGAGCAGGAGACTTCCTGACTTATGTTCCTCTGACACTTTGGCAAAAATTTCACACGGGTTCCTTATTTTAAGCATGTTTTTAGTATTTCTAAGTATATACCTCTTTACAGTAAAAACTGTACTTGTTGCTTGTCGTCAAATGTATTAACTTTGGATGTACTCTGGAGGGACCCTAATAAACTGCCTCAAAYGCCCATCAATGCATTTGAGTCTAACTAAGCAGACAACTRCCCAYACTCAGAGACAAAAGGCTGCATAACTTCAACAAGTTATTTAACATAATTCTCTCAGTTAAGAAAAATCATAAACCTTTTTGCAAGTTCAATCTTTTTCAGAACTCCTTATGAATCAATTTCATAAATACTGAACTAGCACTAAAAAACCTTGCTGAMAAATTTTTTTCAAAGCACTTTGCTATTGAGGCTGTTCATGAGTTTTCTTAGAAAAGACTCTATGTCACCACTGACTCCAGAGGAACTACAAAAAACTAATACTGCCAAATTAATTAGACAGCAGAAAAGACAAATATGAAAATTTCCTCCTTTACTAGACTTAGAAAATTCTTGCCCGTGCAGAGCTGTACACATGAAAGGGTTATTTCTTGTTTCAGTCATTATTATTCCATCTTCTTCTGCTGCATGTTGTTTAGTAGATACTGCAGGACAAGAGGCAATGGGCAGAAACTGAAGCACCGGAAGTTCTGTCTGAACTTGAGGGAGAATTTCTTTACTGTGAGAGTGACGGAGCACTGGAACAGGTTGCCCAGAGAAGCTGTGCAGTCTCCTTCTCTGGATGTATTCAAGGGCCRCCTGGATGCAACCYTGTCTAACATACTCTAGGTGACCCTGCTGAGCAGGGAGGTTGGMCTAGATGATCTCCAGAGGTCCCTTCCAACCTTACTGATTCTATGATTGGGCAACATATCTCAGCATTAACCAAAACATGGTTTTGGTCCCCATAACAAAACACTAAAAACCAAATAGCTAAAACAAGTTCTCTCCAAATGATTTAGCACTTACCAGTATACTTGAGAAAAGGCATTGAGGGGGTACTCCATATAATTTATATATAAACAACATATTCTCCGTAGGTCTTTGAACTGGTGTCACATATAGGGATGAGGGCACTACTCTTCCTCTTATACATATTTCTTCCTCTTACACATATTTTGTTCTACAACAAAATCCCATTCATCCTATTAAAAATTCTGAAATCCCTCATAGACCTCTCCAGTTAGAAAGAAACAATTAGAGCAATAATTCTTAAAGTTACCAGAAGATGCCACTTCCCTCAGTCTTCCAGAYAGATTCACCATCATCCTAGAATTTGCTTCAACCTACTTTTGTATTCCCTGTAGGTGTGTCTGATGTTCAGAAGTCTGCAGGGAGACTTACTAAGCAAAGTGGCTACCGTTTCCTTTATCATAAAAGATCACAGAAAGCCAACTGAGCCTGGAAAGTCCACAGAGTACTTATTCTATCAGCAACAAAAAAGTAAGAGTTGGGGGAACAAGAATCCTGACCAGGCAGTAACTTGAGGCTGCCACATTAAATTTGGCTTTTAGATCTGCTGTTTAGCAGCTCGCAGTAAGAATTAAAATGCACATCCGTGAAAACTTCTGAAAAAAACAGCAGGCAAAATCTCACTGACCTCCCGCAGTGAACTTCTTCCTCAAGATGTATGGAACTCTGCTCTCACAGAAAAGTAATTTGATTCTTCCTACCCCACCATTTTTGAGTCACAGTTCCAGCACTTGCAGTAGTTAGCAAGTTGTACCATGAAGAGTGAAAAGCCATGGCTAGAGCATGCCAAAGTCTAAACTGTGACACAGAATTTCATTTCTCAAAATGTACATAACATGCTTTGAATTGTTTGGTGCTTCCTTAGTGTGACTCAGTCTATATGAGTATTCCTAGGCTGTAGATACGCATATGTGAATAGTCTAAGCTCTTTGGAATCTACACAAACATCTTAAGAATGTTTACTGCTAGTGCAATGCTAATCGTAATTATGACGCTGGTATACGCTATCTGCACAATAAAAGGCTAGAAGAAAGCCCATGTTTAGATTGGACAGCAAAGACAAGATCATAGCTGGAAGGCAGAAAACACATAAAATAGCTCCATATAAGGCAGACATATAGATTAAAATTAACTATCACTGCCAAAAATCTGAATACAACCCTGCCCACAGCCATATATGCCAGCACATAATTGCCAACTGCAAGAAGAACATAGGGTCTATGTTCWGGAACATACGATCCATGTTCTGTTACCCTAACAGCATCAACAGTCATAAAGCCACTGCTTTACTTTTCCAAAGAAAGAGCTGAATGTGCAGGCACATTCCTCTTTCTTCAGTCACTATTTATTCTTGCTCTTGATGACTTCCTGTCACAGACATCRTAAGGTTTAATGACTTTTTGCAAGCTGGTCTTCTTTTGATTCTAAAGAAGTCTTAGCTTTCAGCCAGGTAGCTTGATCTAACTGTTCAGAATATGAATATGAAATAATGAGGAAAGAAAAATCACCATTTTTACTGTTGTGTGTTGCTTATAACCATTCTAAGCAGCTAAGAATTCACAGCTGCTTTACTGGTGAAGACATGAAAATGTTAATAAGCTGTCTAGAAGCTATTATTCTCTCCAGTAAACAGTGGATCAGTTCTGTTTTGCCAACATTTCCATTATAAACTTTTGTTTTAATGAAGAAATTACAAGATTGTAAGATATTTTGGCCATTAGCCTTTCAAGTTCTATTAGAGCAGATTTTAAATGTTTAAATGACATRATGCATGTTAATGCCATTATAAGACAAATTTTCCTCGACTTAAAAAAAAAAACAAATTGACTTACTTTTAAAATACAAGATGTACCAAAATAATTGTTTTARATCCACAAACTCATTTCTCTACTCTTTTAAAATATCCTATTATTTGTGATATTAAAAAGAAAAGATAATGTATTACTCTAATGTAGGGATTTCATTAAATTCGACAGACCTAGGCAGGTCTCAGAAAAGGGCAACTATTCTCTCTGTGAATAATATAACCATATGCCCTAGAACCAGTTTTTTTCTTCCTCTAAAGATATATAAGAGTATTACTTCTGTGGAGCCCAGCCCAATGCTGCTAAGTCACTACCATGATTCTTAGTGAAGTCAATTCAAAGTCTTCCATTGACTTCAGGCAYTGAAAACCTGAGCTAAGATCAAGAATCCATTATCAAATGCATCAAGCTGTTGAAAAACAGCCTTTGTATATAACTATCTGTGTACTATCTCTGTATATAACTTTGTATAAAACTCTCTGTGTTCACCAGATTTCTGAGCATTGCCSCAAATGAGAGGAAAAGCTAACAATATTCAAATCTGGGTATACATCCAAGCTTTAAATATAGTGGATGAACGTGGCGAAATGCAAAGTTTTCAGGAGAAAGGGGAATTCATCCCACATGTCCTTAGCCACACACTGTGGTTACTGGTGGAACTTATCACTTCCCAAGGCCTGTGGTACAAATAGCACCTGGGAGGGACTCATCCTTCTCATCAGTTTTACTGAAGACTAACCTACGGAGCRGACAAGTCAAGACAGCCAAAATGAATTTCATCCTTAGTTTTGCAYCAGACGCTTGATTTTAATCATTATCTGTAAGCTGGAGTAAACATACACTACAGCGCAAGTAAGACTTGGACCATCAAACCCTTTATCAGAAACGACACATTTTTCTGCTTATAATCACCCCACTGCACTGRAAATGATTATAGCTGTCTTACAGTCCATTTTCTGTGGAACAGGAGAATGAAAATGGCTAGTATCTTCAATAACTAATATATAGTAGATCTGCTGCACAATATCCCCAGCCAGAGAAAGTCATTTAGTCCTGGAATGAACCGTGACAGACTTTGATATACTATCTTTTCCAGGATATCAGTCCCAATCCAACAAATCCCAAAGCTTAAAGCCTGCAGCCTCTACCAACTTGTGATTGATCCAGCATGCTTTTTTTCCCCCAAATATGTTGTCTAATAACTAAGTTCATGATTCCATGTTTCCCTTGGAATGATGGATGACACCCAGAACACCTACACATTGGGATGCAGTTATTGTGGTAATTCTCATCCAAAATTAAAGCAAAAAAGTGCTATAAAAGCAGGTTTAATACATGTACATAATGGAAAAGCAAAAAAAAAAAAAAAGTCATCACGGTAAACGATTTCATAGTACATTAACTGTTCTACCTTTAGTTTTAAGATCCCACTGAGTTTTTTGTTTGTTACATTTCTTCCATTTTTTTTTCCAGGCTGTATAACACATGCCTCACTTTAAGTACCTTGTATAACACATGTCCCAATAAAGAGTCCCAATGCAATTAAGCACAGTTCAGAAGGGCGGCCACCGGCTGCATGACCTGAACAAGAATTATGTCCTTATGCCATGCACACATCTTGAAAGCTACAAGAAAACCCGTAAGAATCAATAAAATGGAAATCTGGCATTTCAAAGTCAGGTGCAAAGCAAGCTTAAGAAGGAGAGTYATTTCTTTTTGTTGACAGGCCAGTGCGGATTTTAAGCAGTACTGTACAACAACATCAGGTAATCATCAGGCTGGCAATTCTGCTGGGAAGCATTTTTCAAATGGCAGCTTTGGCTGTCTATTTAACAAACAGATAATGAATTAGAAACAGGTATTTCTAAGAAGGGCTTCAGAAAACATCTCTCCATGCACAGTATAAATCTCCCCTGAAAGGCAAGATCTCTATCTGCCCTCTGTGACAGTACTTTTCTTCAGTGCATRTATCTCTTTCCTCCTGTTCAGAACAAATAGGTCTTTTAAACCTTAGGTTTTACCACCTGACAATTTAAATCACTACTATCATTTTTAATGTTTTATCAGYCTCTGTAGCTAACTTCTCTTATGATTTGTGAAGCAATAGTGGTAAACATTGCTAGTGACAATAATCACATTTGCTATGACAAAATTAAAACTATTGYTTAATGGGCATGTTCTTGTTAACCTAACAGGATAAAAACCTTGAGAAATTATATTTGTTTTGTTTTCTGGAGCTAAGGTCAAGCAGGCTGAAGTTCCTAGTTTTCTGAAAAGTAGAAGTGGGCTAAACTCTGATCAGGAGACAAACTGAAAATTTAGACATTTCTTCAGTGACTGCATAGTAATATATCAAAGCTATTCTGTTACATTTGCCTTCTTATGTTTATTTCTAGCAAAGGAGATCAGAAAAAAACTGTCAGATAGTTGAATTTAAAAGTGCAATTACTCCTTATTAAAATCTTTTGAATGTGTGATAAGTATAAAAGCAGAAAATGGTATTTCCACATTTTATATACTCCATAAAAAAAAGCTTAATTTATGTTTCTGTATTTTTAGAAAGACAACAGTATTTACTTATTCCTTTTCAACATATCACAGATAGTGCTCAGCTGCTGGGCTTATGATATTTGCAGTTGTAACTCAATAGACAAATCCTTTGTTACAAATAAAGGGGATTTACAAAGATGCAATTATACTGAGAGGGTTTATGCATAAGGATGCATTAAAAGAACTTCTGTATGCAAAACCATTTTTTGAAGAAATCCTCTGAGCATTATCATCATTTACCCTAAGGACCCCTTTATATCCTATTACCATAAAAGGGATTTTGAATGAGTGTCATCCATAAAAGATGTCCACAGTCTCCGCCAAGGTCTCCTACATAGGCTGAATTTGGTAGCATATACTTGTTTTAGGGTTTGCAAATGGTAATAAATGAACAGACCAAACTTTGAGCCCAAAGCAGGAAACCATACTAAAGATGGATGATGCACTCCAGCAACCAGCCAAGGCACACGGGCTGCAGCAAGCCTTGGCAGTGAACGGGGAATGGAGACCGAAACATGGTGCCTCCCACCACACCCAGCAGCGCCAGCCTGGCCTAACCGGCGTGAACAAGAGATTGGCTCATGAGTGAGCCTACTCCTGGTTAAAACGTCCACTGAGATGAAGAGCCATAAACACAAACAACAACGCTTTGGCGTATTAACAAAACACTGAAAATAAGCACACTRTTCTTGCCTCTGCGCTGATCCATCCTGACCGGAAAGGCCTCCTGGGGACAGGAGATGCATCCATTCCCAAACCCCCCTGGAGCACAGTATCCCTCTAGGGTCCAGTATGAGCGGTGGCTGAGGGTGCTCCGGAGCATGCTCTGAGGCAGAGCTGCCTGCCAGCTTTTCCCAACATGACAGAAATGCAAAGGCGAAGATGAACTCAAGCATCCCACTATCTCAACTAAAGATGATGCTAAGTTTAACTTTGATACGTTTTATGAGCAGAATCCAACTGAGAAGTTATTCTACTGTATGGTACATAGCTGTTACTTATCTATCAACGGCTGCTTCATTTAGTTATCAAYGGCTACTGTAATTTCTGTTCTTGGTAAGTCAGGAAGACTTCTACATCTCCTCACAATAAAATACTGAGCAAGGAAGTACAAAGTCAAAAATTTCTGTATAAAGTTATTCTGAGATCCTACTGACTTATATTAAACTAACTAAAAATATAAGAATCTGATTGTTAGTTATTCAGGAAGCTACAGTAGATAAAACCAGATTTACTTTTCCAAACATCTTTTCTAAGATGAATACGCAATATCACAGTCTAAACTTTGTAAGTAATTAATTACTGGTGGGCAGTATCACACAGAGCATGTATTGGATTTTTAAGGTTACCCTTAATAATCAGAAACAATTACTAATGCTGCATGTGACTAAAAACTCACTGATTTATTATTTTTTGTTTGAATGAAGATAGGCACTACAATCAGTTTGATGGGAAAAAGAAATCCATACTCAATGCAACAGATGTTAATATCCTCAGTAATGTGTCTCCTATGTAGAACATTTTTTTAATACTAATTATAATGTTTTGCTTGCTGGAATGGATCCCTGAATTAGACAGGGATGTGGGAGGGCAGCACAATGGGAATGTGCCAGGAGAAAGGATGAAGCATCAGGAACACACAGCCAACCTTGTGCTCAGGGGACCAAGTGACCATGATTTGACAGAAAGGAGAAATGAGGAGCATCACCTCCATTCCTCTTCCACGTCAGCAGTGGAGCTGAAAGGGAAAGAGATGCTCAAAGCCCATCAACATGGGAGAGGGACAGCCAAGAAACTCAGAGAGAACACGGGAGAGAGGCAGAGCTTTGCAGCCTTCTAATCTGATCACTTGACACATGATTCCATATCCTAGGCAGTACTAGTCACAAAATACCCTACTTTCTTCTCTCTAATTCTCCAGAAAAGGCTCTCATATTATGCTTTGCTTCCTGGTTATAAGGAAGAAATTATTTTCTGAGGAATGTATCAGAAGTAAAATACAACAAAGCAGCTGAATATTGTAGCTAACTTAAAATGGAGTAGAAATCTATATTTTTCTTTTTAAAAACTAGAAGAGCTTTTGTTCTAGGTAATATTTTGATATTGTTTTCTTATTTCAGGCTCAATCTATGACCCTGGTATTTGGGATATGTCATATGGACTATGTAATGGAAAAGTTCTATGACTTATCTGAACTATTACTTTATTTTGTTCTCCTGCGGTTCCAATCGTTCATTGTTAATTAGATCCAGCCATAACATCTCATTGTGCAAAAAGCATATTCTGTTTTAATCAAAATCTTGGACTGCATTTTGGATGGCATCTTTAGCAACTTGGACAGAACATTTTTTGGTTTCCTCACCGGTGAAGAATCAAAATGATTAACTATGAACATGTCTTCTACTGAATGCTGATTGTGACCACCAGGTTATTTTCAGAAACTTCTGCTATGCTACAYGGAATTATTTTAGCTCTTCTTGTAACTTCTATTTGATTTTTTCAGTCTAATAAACTGTAAACCTGTTACATGTAACATATTCATGGTGAACTCCCAAATCATTTTTAAATTGCTCATTTTACTCTATGCTGAAAGTGATGATGTAAATACAAAAGATGGTTATGATAGAGGTTAGAAACAGATCTTTTCATCTATAATCTTCAAATTATTTTTACCATTGGTTTAGCACTGAAGAGAAACACACTGCTTCTGAATGAAACGCATCAAAGAGCTAATGTCTATGAACTGATTATCTTCATAGCTGTACTTTGGTGACAATGTACTGATTCAGACTCTCCTCCAAGTTATTTACTGATGGCAAATTCTGAAAAATGTCTCCTTTACAGGCCCAGACACAGTGCTCTACTTTCTCCCATCAATAGAGAAATTGTCATTCTGGGGCATGTTTGATCTCAGTGTTGCTGTTTGGAGAACCCTTGCTAGGGTCGACATTTTACTCTGTAAGAATTACCCATTTCTTTTATGTCATTCTATTCAGCAGCTTCTTTCCTGTTGCCTCCCCCTGCTTCAGCCTTGATGAATCATTTACTGACAAACTCATGTTTGTTGTTGACTAATCACCTGTTTGTAGCAGCTTTAACACTAATGAAAAGCAAAAAGGAGAAACAGCCACTAAATTATTCAATACTGTAAGGACTGTAAAGAGAAAATAATAGAAAGTCACATTATCCAGTCTAAAATTGTCCACAGTTTAGGAAACCAARATCATAATGGTTTAAAACTATGCAGCTCTACCATCTGTCTGACTGTAGCATAAAAATTAGCTAAATCTAAATCACTGTCTAGCCATCAGTTACTTCTTTTCCCTTCCCTTTGCAAGAATACAGGCAATCACACAATTATTTTACAATAAAGTATGTTTTATCATTAATTATAATATGATCACATCACATTATACTATGTAATCATAAATACATGTAAGAATTCAGTTGTTCTTTTTGAAATAATGAAAACCTTTCAGTCACAGCCTGAAAAGGAAGCCTAAGAAGCTACTTTTGCACAAATGAGTGGTGATTTTGAATGCTTGGGCATTTTCCTGACAAACTGAGATATCTTTAGTGGAACCTTGTTTCCAATAAGAACTGAATACCATCTTTCAGATTTTTTAGGTTACACAGTCAAAGATGGACTTAGGCCAAACCATGAGTTATTTTTGAAAATTTAAGATCCTGTATCTAGCATCAAAAAACTCGTGAAAATTAAACCCCTGTAACTATTATCAGAGTAGCACTGTGATCTGAAAAAAAAGAAAAGCTTACTTCTTTCTGCCTAAAACAAAACAAAACTTTGCAACAAAGATTTTCAACTGACAAGTTAAAAACACACACACACAAAACCACAAAAAATAATATTATTTCTTAAATGGGAGAAATAACTGTATTGTATTTCTTACAATTGATTGGCTTCTGCCTGTATATTAGAAGAAAAATCAAAATAGTGATAACAAAGGTCTTTCTACTTCTTTTGCACGATGGTATGACGTATCAGCCCATTTTACGCACCGTGCAGCTAGGAGATTAAATACCAAACCCATTATACTACTATCACTGAATGCTAGCACTGAAGGGCTAATGGTCAAAATCTAAAAAGAACAATACAAAACAAAATTTACCCAGCAAAACTATCCAGTGGTAACTACCTAGCATTTTTTTTTTCCTGGACAAGGCTTGAAGGATTGACACATAACTCTTAAATTCTGCTTTGCAATGAGTTTACATACAGTAGCTTCTGTTGCACAGTACAAAATTCGATATTCATTTAAAACACAATAAAAAGCAGAAACTGGTGGGAAAGCAGACTGCTTCCATGTCACAGTACTTTCATATTAGTATTTCCTAGCAAGTTCCATACAGTAATTGACAGAAATAGATTTTTTAAAAGAAAAATTCAACATAGCTGAAATTGTGTTGGTTTAACACTACAGCACAGAAGTACACACTACAGCAGCTCTATATGCCAGCACAGCAGGAAACATAAATTGCTTTTATCAGACAAGCATTTAGTGCAACTAGTATAATCTGCAGTGACATCTTTCCCTTTCTGTTACATAAACCCCAAGCTAAACTTTTGCTTTTATACAGTATACTGTCTCCAACAAAGTGGATAAGGTGCCTTCTCAGCCTTTTCCCCATATTTAAGATATTTTAGTAACAAAAGAAGATGAGACTTGTCAGATTCTTGAGCTTCATTCCAGAAGCTGCTCCATGTTTAAAGTTGCCACACAGATATCAATTCCAACAGGCTTCAATAGGACTTACTGTTTTAGTTAACAATGTTCAGTCTAGTAACATCTCCAAGCACTTTTT
>NW_028186945.1:216110-218279 GCF_003343005.1 Rhea americana | reverse complement strand
AAAAAAAAAAAAAAAAAAAAAAAAAAAAGCTGGGGTTTCAGAAATCAAATGAGATCATTAAGTTTAACTAGTGTTATCTCATAATATTTCCTTCTCAAGATTAAAAAAGAAATGTGAAAAAGCCAGGAAATAGTAGTTAGAGACATCACAAATTTTATAATGATTATAAAGCCCAGCCATCATACAGAACATAAGAATATCTACAGCTGCATTGCAGGAAGTCAGGAAGTTAGGGGCCTACCTCGCCTTCTATTTCAGTGGTGTTCAATCCCACGTTTTGGGGCACATTTAGAAATCCTATCCAGCGTGCTTCTTAACAGCCTGGCTGCAGAGATAACTTCCCAAATGTGAACTGACCGAGCATTGTTTCCGAGAGCCTGAGTCAACACCCTCACAAAACCACACACGTACTGCACCTACCCGCGTGCAATCTTAGCAGTAGCAACTATATTTGAAAAGATTTCCAAAACAGCGTTCTGCAGTGGGATCACAGAGATCAGGGACTGCCCTCAGAAATGACAAAACAGATAATGACAGATCTGCCTGGTGAAAAGTTAGTTTAGACCTTTGGCTTTATAACCCCAAGATACTTAAATTAAGAGTTAATTCTTTCCCGATCTGTYCATCTATCTACTATTATCCAGTGCTATGCTGCCACAGGGTAAATCTGGTACCTTAATTCTAACCCTTTTAAGATAGCCAGTTTTGACAGACTTTTTTTTTTACTATTTTTTGATAGACAAATAAAGCTCTGTAAGTGCCAACAAGTCTGCATATTTAGGATTCAGTACACAAAGAAGTAAGTGATTAAAATCTAGTGATTTTGCAAGACAAGTTCATAAGGGCTATAAATGCAGCACATAGCGTCAAAACACCTCATCAGTCAGACATCTGAGTATCAGAAGGAGATCCAAGACAAAGAAATCAAACCTTCAAAAACAAGGCGCTCTAGATGGATTGTTTAGGCAACACAGAAGAATGAATCTTACAGGAGACACTTTATTGTATATATATGCCAAACATGTTCAGCACTTCTATAAAGGATCCCTCTTGCATTGTACTTAYTACAGTAAGAGGTAGTTTGTGTCGYGTCTGTCTTCTCTCACYGAGTCCCCTATAATAAGGAACACTGCCTCTATTAAACAAAATTTTCCCTCAAAGTGTACTGTCACCTCCTCAAGGGGAATTAAAAACACCCTACTCTGAYGCTTTCAAAGCCAGATCATTCAAAGGCAGCTGTTTTTTTCCACCTGAGGCATCAGCACATAGCATACAAGCAAAGAAGGTGCTGCAAAGCCTGACCAGGCTACCCAAGGTTGCACGACAAGATTAAAAAACTGACCAGTTTTGTAGATTGTCATTCAGCCTGAAAACCTCCTTCCCTTGCAAAAGAATTGCACATTTTCCAAACAATGCAGCTAATGCTACTGTGCACACCTGACAGAAAGCCCTTTCCAGGTCCAGCTCCATCGTAAGAGCACTGAGATAAACATAACATGGTTCGGAAGCTTTGCTGGCTCACTAAGAGCAGGGGCTTAACGACACGATAGAGACTCCCAGCTCTTCCATTACATGGAAAAAGTCTTGTAAACAGATCACAGCATAAAAGTGTCTGTGAACTCACTAATGTCAAAAACAAAAGACAATTTGGAAAAGCATTAGATGAGAAGGACATAAATCCATTAAGTCCATTAACTTTTTTTTTTTTTTTGTTAGAACTCTTAGGACGTTCATGCAGAGATCAGCAATGGGAATTTCAAATATGAAATGTTTGGGTATATCCATATACCAGAAAATGTTCTCTGCCTTCCATCAAAAYGTTGTAAAGCAGCTGAGAAGATTGACTGCGTCCACTGGATTGAGAGGGCTACCTCAAATGAGCAATAGCTGATGCGCTGCCTCATTTCAGAAAACAGATGCTGAATGAGGGAAGCAAATAAAGGGAAGCAAATCAATCTGAAATTATCTCAATATAAAGGGAAACATTTTCCTCATTAAAGCTCAAAACACAGGATGCATTTCTGTTTTGTTTCTTTGTTTTCTTTGGTTTTGCTTTCTTACTTTATTTCAGACAAGACTCTGAATCAGGCTGAGAACAATCTCTTAGCAGACTGGCTGTGACAGTGGATAAGGTACTAACATCACAGCAGCACTACTAACATTTTTAAA
>NW_028186945.1:199011-216078 GCF_003343005.1 Rhea americana | reverse complement strand
TTATAGAGGTCAAAAAGCAAGGAAGAGCTTCAAATACTTCACCGTGATGCCTTTTCCTAAAAAGAACTATCCAGATAAACTGCAGTTCAGGATTAATAATGCCTCAGGTCTTTTCTACGGAGGCTTCTTTAAGTTCTATAAGCAGAGGAGAGTTTTTCATTTATCAGGCAGCATAAAAGGGATAAGCTTTCCACGAGGTGATTTTGAAATTCTTGGTCAAAGGTTAACTTGTTTTTTAACTTCAAAGTACAGAAAATCTTGGAGGCTGAAAGAATATAGGGGTAAAGGCTGCTCTAAATGTAAAACTTTGGAGGGACACAGTTAACCTGAAATCAGCCAATTAATACACTTAAAGTTGCTTACAGTACTACACCTTCCCTCACTCTGTTTCATGGGCCAATATTACAGAGTGAAAAGAAAAAAAATCTCATTTGAAAGTTTAATACGTAATCAGGTTTTTCTGGCTCACAACACTGAAGAAGGAAAAGCAGTTTCACTAATAAAGATCCAAACTTCTGCTTTGATTTCAGTTTTTCATAGTGTTACTAGATATTTAAGAGTATGGTACTCATTCATTACAGGGTGCAGCACCCGTAGGGCAGTGAGTAATGGTTCTAACTCTTGCTTCGGTACTGGCAGCAGCATGTTGGCCTGGAAAACGAACCTCTATTTCCTATCTATTTTTATGATCAGTTTATCTATAATCTCCTTAATTCTTACCCCGATAAGCATGATGGAAACAAAACATTTAAGTTTCAGTACTGCTCTGAAATACATTCATAATGTTGTATTGACTCAGACAACAAACTGGAGATATAGACTTGTAACTAGAGACAAAATTTGGCCCCAAAGAGTAAGCCTGTAGTCTGTATGAGTTAAATCTTTGCACTGTTTTTTTTTTTAATAGAAATAGCAACAAAATCAGAGAAGCATCACATAGTCAAGAAGGGAATGATTCACAAACCTAAAATCTCAGTTTAAGGAAAGTAACTGGTAGTAGATGCAAAAGATACTCTTTCTTCATAACAGAACAAAGATAGGATTCAAGTATTTCCTTGTTATTTTATGTAGTTTTCACTTTCTTTAATGGGAAAAGAGTATAAAATTTCAACTGTATTACTAAAATACCAAATATAAATTTGTAGTACTATATATCTTGATACATCTGCTGGAGACCTGAAATTATACATGCTACTTTGTTTTCTTTGCAAGATTTTATGTTTTGTTTCTCCATTTTTTTTTCTGTATTTTGTGACCAGCTCAATATTATGAGTTGATATTAGCTGTAGGGGCAACAGCTGGGAGGAACTTTTGAATCTAAGGGTCTCTTTCTAACTAAAACACATGAAGCTCCGCATTAGCTCTTACAAGATGCACTGTTTACTAAAGATGATTACCCATGAGTAAACAATGAGTCATGATATCCTTAAAAAAGCAAACATACAGAGAGTTAAAGAATAATTTCTAACAAGGGTAAACAGACAGGACTGAAATTTGAATCATTTATGAGCATTTTTTTTTGTATTTAAGTGTTAAAAATTGGGAATGCTATGGAAAATAACTGTTAAAATACATTAGAAGATCTTGGAAAGGCTGCATCTCTTTTCATACGTCTGTAAAGCATCATTTACAGATACGCAAGTAATCCTAATATAACAGAATCACAAATTCCTAATGTAGGCTCTCCCTCGTTGCCTTTTAACATCCAAATGCAGAGTGTTTGCTTTTCCTGTAATACCTGATGGCATTTAAGAGACAAATACTTTAGAAGCTCTGTCCTTACATATTGTTGATGTACTACACTTCCACAGACACGCACGGCATGCTGAATTTAGTGGGAAGCAGGATTAGCACCATAACTAATATAATACACTGAGTTCATACAATTCTCTCTTTCTTCCTCCTGAATTCACATGTTTCAAGAGTCACGAGAAATGGAGATTTGTAACCTCAATCTTGTAATTTAAACCAAGGAAATCTTCTTCTCAAGAATCTTATAGCCTTATACCAGGCATACAGTCATCTATTGAAATGGTTTCTATTTTTTGTTTTAAAGTTTGCCTGTCTCATATTGGAGAGAAGTTGTGGGGAAAGAGAAAGACAGGCACATTTTCCATGATCTCCTCCTAAGAAACTCAAGTTATTCAAGTCTTTTCCTTGAAAAGGGCATTACTGTGAATTCTGTCTATGATTAAGGCAGGTGAATACAACCTTACACATATAGAGGAACAAATGGAAGAGTGGGGTTTTATTTGGATGCCACAGCACAAGCATGTCATTGTAATTCAGTCATTTTTCATGGGTTACTGAATTATATTTATAAGCAAAATCAAACATTGAAACTATCTATTGATACTTGGGTAGAAAAGCCCAACTGTATTGTAAATCAAACAGTGTAATTACTGCATGCAATTAAACATTTCTTTTGTACTGTATGTTATCAGACGACTTCCTAGCATATATCCTGTTATATACTTTAAGAATTTACTTGGAGAATTTATCTCCAAATAAACAYTAATTGTGGTGAAATACTCTCCCCTTCATTATTGCTTCTTTACATACGCATTTTATCTCTCCCTTGGAGTTTTATAACTTCACAGTAGGGCTCCAAAACTTRCTCTGGCATAAAGAGAGATGCAAATTATTAACATATCATGCCCATTCAAAATGCCTTTTGTCTGTAAGGAGTTTGACTGGAACAGTTTGCTCCCAGACATGCTGAATAGCATCCCAGACATCTGCAAAACTTATGGGTAGTTTTAGAAAAAAAAAATGAAGAGGAAACTAGCAATTCCTGTGACATGTTTGCAGGTATTTGAATGGTGGCTCAGAACAACTTCAATAGTTAAAGGTCATAAACATATTCTCCTGTAACTCTACCTTTTCATCTAATCTTCTGAAGTGTCTGCTTGTGAAGATTAAAACAGAATAAATCGGGACTCATGTTAAAAAAAAAAAAAAAAAAAAGAAAAGAAAACACACTCTTTATGAATATAAGGAAAATCAATTTTGCCTTCTTTGAATCACTTGAAGATAGGAAAGCCATGCAATTAACCTGATTTGTTTATTAGCATAGCTATATCTGAAAAAGATAAAGAATGACAGTGAWATTGTCCAAATGTTAGGACTAATGCTCCTGACAGGTTAAATTCGATTTAATGAAGCCAGGATATATTTGGAAAAGTTCATGAGTATGAAATACTCACTTCAAATTTCTTTGGGAAGTTGGTCAAAGCCTGAAATTTTATCATTACCACTATGAAGGACATCTCTGTCAAAGGCTGGATACGGCCACCATCCAGAAAGGGCTGAATGGCTGTCAAGACAACTAAGGGAACATATACTGCATCTCATAGTCCTGATGAGGGACAGTAGTACTTTTTCTCCCTTTCTTCCCTACATATTTCTCCTATCATATTGGTCTTGACACAATCTATCATCCTTTGACCAATCTACAACCTACATATTGTCATCCACAGTTCAGGTTTTTGAGATAATGTGATTTTAAATCACAAGTTCCTAAAAATTGTGTTAACATTTTAAATAGCTTTTTCAGAAAAGCAGCAGGCAGCTATCTAAATGGCCAAGGATGGAATGGATCACACAACCCGTCCTACAAGTTTCTTAAATTACAGACACTTACACTCATGTATCAGGGTCATATGCAATATAACCTAAAATTCTAAGAGATACCAGTCATTTTTGGCTAACTGATGATTGTTAAGGTTACTGAAAAGTGACTTGATAGCTTTAGTTGCCAATGATCATTATAGAAAAGATGACAAGTCTTCCCTAACAATCCTCAACACTTAAAATTCTATCACAAAGAAATAAAGAAATGAAAAAAAGACCTGTGCAATTTGAACACTTCTTCTGGAAGAGAGGCATTTTCAGGGCACTTTCACTACCATAGTCTTAAACTCAAAAGGGAAGTAAAATAAAAACTAAAATGACACATGGCGCTTTTAAGATTATATATAGCTAAATTAGGCAAATAAAATAGAATTATATTTTTGCTAGATTTTATTTTGTATTATTTTAACTGTCTCATTAAGAAAAATGACACTAAGAATAGGAAATACTTTAATGTATTTTCCTTTATTTCTTTTCATGATGTAAATGGTTGACCTTCTCGTTGTTACACTACAGTTAAACTAGGTCAAAGGCCTACTGTTCATCATATAAAAGCAGAACATATCACAATTACCAAAAATAGTCATACAGGAGCGGACTTCAAAAGTTACCTATCCCTCATACTGTCAACGTAGTATCGCTCCGTATTATACGGCTGCTGGTACTTTAAACAAGTTAGACTTACAGATTTCCTGTTCATCACTTCCAAGGCAGTATCACCTCTCACAGGCAAAACAAAACCTTAATTCAACTCCTCCTAATAAGAGATTACTTTTTTTTTTTTTAAAAAAAAATCCACTTTTTGCAGCTCCTCTTTACAAATATTGGCAGGTAATCTAGACGTGTATCTTCAATATACTTACACAGATAGCTTCCAGCCTTCGCTAATGTCATTCCCTTCACTCCCTTTATTATTTTTCTGACTCCTCCCTGAACTCTCTCTTGTTTAATCTCTGCTGGGTAAAAAAAATAATAAATTACAACGAAAACACTGAAGGGAACACAGTGTTCTAAGGTCGGTCATGTATGGGCCATAAGAAGATGGTACAAAGCTGTGAAAAACTAGGATTTCTGCACAGTGACGTAATGACCTCTACTTGGAGCCATAAATTGTATCAGCAGAGACAGTGTCCTGCATGACAATGCATTGCTAAACTTTGAGGTTTTGTGCATGTGGCTATTTTTTTTTCCTTGCTATTACTCTACCTTTCTTTGCTTTAATGATTACTTCCTCCAATTTTGTTTTTTTTGAACGAAACATATATTTGCCCTACCTTTTCTAGGAGAAGCTCAGATTCTGCTGACAACATAGCCAGTTCAAAACATTTAACCCCTTACAGGTACATCAAGGCCAACGCACCCTAATAATGTCCCAACTTTTTTATGTTAACCAAACTGATAAAATTATTCTTAATTGACAGGGGATATCACAGCAGAAACATGAATCAGAAAGTAATTTTTGATAGAAAATGAATTTTATTAACTCAAAAATATAATACATGCTTCCAGAAATTCCACTATTGATCCATAAAATACTGAAAATAAATAAAAATAGGTGTTGTGTTTCCCATCTAGAAATAATGAATGAGTACAGTATATTAATTTGATAGCTTTTCTTGTATTTGTTGAATTATATAACATTGATTAGAAGACATTAGTTTGGATTAAAAAGGGAAGAGCATTAATTTCTTTAAACACTAATAATTAATTGTAAACAATAATTACACTGGCTAACTGACATACAAAGTTGTAAGAAAAGGATTCATATGTTTATACTAAGTCTTCATAAAGATGTAAGTAAATAGGAAAACCAACAAAACTCTCTAATGAGATTCCATATTACAGCAGAAAAAAACAGGTGATATAGCAAAAGCCTGAAGAAAAACAAAGAGAATCTCAATATAAATTTTAACTCTTAAATCAAGATATTAGGCTTGACATATATACAGATACAGATGGTTGGGTACATTGATAATTTCCAGATTTAGTACTGTAGATAAAAATTATTTCCATCTTAAAAATTCATCGTAAGCAGATCATTTGCTCACAAAACTGTTGAACTTGGAAAATATTAAGCTTCATYTCACTTATATCATCTAGCTTTATTTTTGCATTTCTCAAGCAATACAAACAATTGAAGCCAATCTCAGCCGGACTATACTAAGTTTCATTTTGGGATCTTGATTCCTGATTTTCAAACATTGCAGGAAAATGTGTATTTTTTTTAAGATACGTAATATTGACTGATTTCAAAAATCATTGTTGAGACCATTACTCTTTTTTTCCAACATTTCACTTTGGGGCAATATTTAAAGYGATGTGTCTCTGATACTCAGGGAGACTTTCTAACACTGAAATGAGACAGTAATTCCACCTCTTTGATGCTATTATTAAAAGGTAAGTCACTCACTATGAGGAGCATTACTGAATAAAACACATCCTAGGTAAGTAAATAGTAAATTATCGTGAAGACTGTTGGCATCAGCTCACTATTTTCCTAGCAGCTTAAATTCGTTATTCTGACAGAGTTTATAAAAGAAATAACACCAAACATCACTTTTTCTAGACTCAATTAAAGAATACCCATTAAAAAAAAATCATGAATTTCTAAAGGTTATCCTCAATACAGATAAAACTCTCTTAAAAACTCAGCTCAGCAAAAGCAAGTGTTCAAACTGCAACTTCTGATCTGCCCATCTGCTTTCCCCAGTTAGCACTGCTTTCCAGATGGGAAAACAGGTGAGGTTTTGAATTACTCATATGTCGCCCTGTAGTTTTGCCCACACCCTTCTTCCTATTACACCATCATTCAAATGTTGTGAAATTTGGATCTCTGAACAAAGATTGCAGCTTTTAACCTTCACACAGCAATAGGTCAAATCTTAGTCCTATTCCTTCTAAAGCCTTGCAATATCTGCCAAGTTGAGTCTCTCAAATTCTTCCTGAATGCTACTTTTTCTGGTTTTAAAAACTTTTCTCTCTCCAAACTGGGGGGGGAGGGGGGGTGAATCTATCAAGGTTTTCAGAATCCTAATTTTCAAATTGTTTCGAACTGTTTTAGATTAGCCTACATTATAGAGCAAATATTGTAGGATCCCAGTAATATTCTTGTACTATTATCCTTCAAACATTGATTTGCTTAGCACTGTGTAGGGCACACAATGCATTTACTTCTTTTAGCTGTCTCATGTTCACCAAGAGCTTTCATCGACTTCAGGAGAACTTCACAAGGATATTCCACTCATCCAAAGCAATTTAAAGGAGTAAGGTTTAAAGAAATATTGATGGGATTAGAAGTGATGCATCAGGAAACACTTAGTAACAAGAAGATTCAGATTGTAGATTTGACCTTGTAGGTGTGGACTTAGGAGTGTTGAAGGTCTGCCTTTAAATACCTTTCTTGCACTGTCAGTTAATTCAGCTATAGTGTTACGATCATCAAAACGAACTACAGCTATATCTACACAGACATGTTTTTAAGAGACTGAGCTCAAGTTCTAACTTGGCATGGAGTTGAACATCCCAACGTGGAATCCAAACCTTATGTCTCATTGCACGTTATGCCTGCCCGGACAGCAAGTCACATTCTGTCAACAAACCACTTCCCCTTTACTTTCTGTCTCCAAGCTAAACTGATGACAGGTTTTCCTGATAGTCTTTTTAAGTTAAGGAAATAAGATATAAATATATATAAAAAAAGCCCCAGAAGAAAGTCAGCTTGCAGTGTTGCTGCAGAATATGGGTTAAATTGATGTGAAYTCATAGGCAGGAATTTTCACCTGCCATTTGCAAATGGTCCCAAGCTACAAGCAAAAGTAAGGAGTTGTCTGGCACACGCCTTCGCTGCCGTCCCTTGTCCATGCAGGTTCCCATAGGGCTGCCTCATAAGAAAGTGCAGTAACAGAAAAGGGAAGATGGCCTGCCAGATTACAGGTTTTGTGGCTGCAATTCCACCATTTTCTTGCCTTCAGAATTTTGATTTCTCTCTGGAGAGAGGCAGAGACAACCCAAGAAACGGATCTCTGGAAAAAGCTCTGGAAGCAAAGCTGGGCAGCAAAGGTCAAGGGAGAGTGGAGGGCAAGAGTTCATAGAGTAGTTTGCTTATGTAAATGTGGCTTTTTATGCTCACATTCCAGTGAGCAGAGCATGATCAGAAAACAACTTCTAAATAGCAGTTGAGTCCTGGCTCCTTTTTCTGCCCATTTGACTCTGCATGCAGGATCAAAGGCTTTGGTCTTGAGCCCTGGCTCCATATGTGCAAAGGCCAAAGCAGAGTTCTGGTTTCAAGCAAGCTGGCAACTTCTTTGCATGCATGGAAGATGCGTACAGGGTATTTTTTTGGAGTTACAGTGCAGCTTAAGTTGTTTGTGTAGAGAAAAGTAAGATTTGCTCTCTGCTGCTTTGGTATGAATTCAGAATTGTATCATCTGCCCTGGATTTATTATGGGCCAGTCTGGTAACCCAGCCTGTTTTTAAAGCGTGCTCACTTCCCATTATATGACCTTATCTTAAATTACTTACTACTTTACTCAACTCTAACCACGCAAACTGAAAAATCTCATATCAGATTGCCCATCTCAAGATGAACTTTATCAGGAAGTTTCAGTCAAAAATGGCCTAGTTATTTCTGCAGAAGTAGCCAGATAAAATAGCTTTTTCTGTTTACACACAAAATTTCAGACTTTTCTGCTTTGAACTACTCTAGTTCTCCTATTCCTTGGAGCAGGATTGGTAATTTGGCAAGAGAGGCCCTTATACCAAAGATTAATTTTCTGTTGTCCCTGCAAAAATCTGATCAGAAGCGGATAAAATGGGAGGAGAAGGAGGGCTACTAAAGTTTATCTGTGCTACACAGAAAATATTACAATTTTGGGGGGAAAAAAATCATTCTGATTCTTGACTTTCTCAGCTATTAGGCATTTCAGAAGATCTCAGATTGTCTGAAAATATACATACTGCTTCCACACCAGGTAACAGGCACTGTAAAGAAGTCRATGCAGAGCCTGAAGGCCAGAGGCATGGTTTTGGCTGCACAAACAAGTGCAGCCCTGTAGGCTTGCTCACCCAGGAAAGCTCAGCTCACCTGCAAGAAATTCAGCACCTTGCCAGCCAGCCGGCTGTGGCGTCCACATCCCACAGCCTCCACATCAAGGCTCGGCTGGGGCAGTTTGGAGAAGGCCTGCTTGCTCCTCCTTTTTCAGCCATCAGACCAGAACCTTGGCCCAGGTGGGCTGCCAAGGCTCCATCCATTTCACRTCTCCTGGTTTGGAGCTATAAAAGTGCCCCACCAACAAACACCAACACAAGTACTCCCAAAGCCTGGCCACCGGGCGCTAAATCCYTCTGTCTCTCATGAAAAAGGCTTGACCACAATGTATGTATTATCAGACTGGCAGGGGGAGCTTTGAAACACTCCATAACCAGAGCAGGTTTGATCATAGCTGGGTTTGATCATACACCACCAACATTTAYAGCATTTAGAGCTGCCCCACAAAAGGAGGGTTACAGACAAACATCTGTACATCCATATAAGAAATGTGTAATCCACCCTAAAGAGAAAATAAGGCAAGGGAAAAAAAGCAGAGGAAGTAGCAAGAAAAATAAAGCATCTTAGCCTACTGTCCCCCTTCTAAGTACCCTAAGCCAAAGTGATCAGCCATATCCATCTAGYTGGAGGTAGATCAGGATAGAAGAGGAGAGCAACTCCATAGACAGGATACTATCAGGACCTCCCCTCCCCCATCATTAGGGAATTCAGTTCTCTGGCTCCAGATCACTGCATTTTCTTCATACCTGGTTTCCAAGTAGACAAAGCACTTTTCACAAAATTTCAGAGTGCTTTGACACAAGGCCTCCTGAAAGGATCACAGTAAAGGATTCTTCAGCCTCATAGAACACATTCCCACCATCCACCGATTGGAAAAGTTAGGGTCCGAGTGGCTACAAGCACATTCTTTACATCCTACCAGGAGAGTGACAAGGTAGAGAGATTCGTTTTTCCTGGGCAGAGGATGAAAGGAAAAAGGCTTCCCCAGAAGCAAACGGCAGCACAGGTCTGACTAACAAAGTAGCGTCTGGGTTTTCCAAAACACAGTTCAATGGAAACTAAGACAGCTGCCATCATGATGACATCTTGTGCAGCAACCGACTTGGTAAGAAAGACGATTTCATACTTTTTTTGGGGGGGGGGAGGGAGGGGGACGCCCTTATCAGATTAGGTTTTCACACAAGTCTCCACAAAGCACACCAGTGGTCACACACACAACAAAACTGCAAAGGGAAGGGAGATAAAACATGTTAGGAGACTGGGGTCAAACAAAACAAAACCCACTCAGAAATGCAAAAGGATAAGAAAACAAGAGCAAAGGGTCTCATCAACACATGTAGAACGCGTCACTGATTTACCTCTTCTGGCGGCAAAACAACTGCTGCCAGAGGGGACCAGGGAGCAGACAACTCCAATGCAGTACCACCCACTCTGCCAACAGCAGGTGTGTAGCAGCCACTTGCAGTATCTGCCAGATTCAGCAACCAGGGCCACTAAAAGGAGATCCTCCAGGAAACCAGGTGGGGGACAGCACATGGACTCTTCAAGGAAGAGAACCGTCTGTAGGGTCCCCGTCTGGCAAAGGTGGAAAGCGTGAARTATCCGAGGTAGAGGACTTGAGGTTGAGAGTTGGCAGGGGAAAAAGTTGCACAGTTGAAGACACTCAAATGTTGAGTTGGTGAATTAGATCTGSTCCCTTCTGGCTGCAGAGTTTGTAAGCGATTTTCAGATTAAAATTCATAATGATCAGTGATAAAGTATTACCATTACATCAATACAATTTATAATCAGTGATGACATGCTCCATATTCTACATAATCAACCATATTCACTGAGCTCTGATGTTCAGAAGTTTCACAGTTTCAAACAAAGTTGAAAAGAAATACAGTTTTCAGACACAGCTGGTATTATATAATGCTAAGCACTCCAAAAAGTGAACCAGTAGTACAGGTGGACTCTAAACCTTAATTTATCTGCATATACAGGAAGACCTTCATTAAGACTGCATAAACAATCTGAATTCTGGTATTTCTTCTTAGCATTTTACATTATAGCCTTGATAATTAGCAACTTATGCAGATAAACAGATGATCCAAGTCATCTGGTCCAACTAAGCTGTTTTATTGCAGTCACATTAAGCAAGCACTTCAGTAACACAATCATTTCAGTAAGACATATCAGCAAAACAATGTAGCATAAATATTACGTAGCTTATCACTGCATATGAAGTACTTTGTGATCCAGCTACAATTTTCAATGTATTTGTAGAAATTACTTTAATACAAATAATTATTTTGCTTTAAAATTTAAATTTGTCATGAATGTTTTAYAGTCTAATACTCAATACATTTGCGTGTGCGTGTGTATATATATTCTGGAATTACATTGATACAACTCGGTACAGAATCTTACCTGTTTATCTAATTGGATAAAATGTGTTACCTTATTTTTTATGTGTTTTACCTTAATTTTTTATAGTAGAATAAATGCAGCATGGAAAATAACACATCTCATTTTAAAATGACGACTCAATATTGACAACTGCATTTTCTGAAACTATGAACAAAGCTACTCAAAGCCTTATACAGAAATGCTACAGTTCCTAATCGAAGCACCTTACGCGCAAATGCATCTCATTTCTTTTAAAACAGGTAGGATATATAAAAATTTAAATAATAAAATAAAACCAGAAGTAAAACAATGAACTATGGAAATAATRTTATTTTAATCTAAAGCTAGAAAATAAATAGTAGACTATCGCATGAAGACAATCCTACCCATCAAGAACTGCAAGGAAGTAAGCAAACAGACAAGGAATGACAAGATTTTATTAAAGGCCAGAGGAAAAAACAATACTAACAAAAAGATATTTAGAATTTAGTATAGGTATGAAACCTAGAAGCAACAACACTTCCTACAAGTATAGCTTGGATAGAGCACACAACACAGTAGCTGGCATAGTTGAGTCAGGGGAAATAATGCAAAGTCACAAGCGGGAGGTGAGGAGTTATACTGAGGGACAGCAATGTGCATGGGCAAGGTAATGGAAGCAAGATCTGCAAATCCAAGAAAAAGGATTAAGGAAAAAAGACCCAGCGATTGAGAGTACTCCACAGTTTTGAGGACAATGAGGGCAAACACGACACACGGCTCAAAGAAGCAGTTTTGCAATAGTGATGAAAGTAGCTGTTCTTACCCAAAAAAATATATTTTTCTTGTGACTACTTTAAAAATAGCTCATCTGCATGTGTGTCATTAACTAATGTATCAATTACTGATTGCCCAGTGATCTAACTACTTATTTAGTTGAAAAGTATTTCTGATTTTCTTCAAAGAGCTCTTATTTTCCTAGATCAAAGCTGTTCTGAAGTATAYTTCACAGTCAAGTAAAGCTGTGCCATACCTGTGTGTTAAACATGCGGATTACAGTTCATTTCTAGGGCTACCAACTCCCATGAAGTAATGCACRGGGCATTTAAACACTAGTGTTAAACTAGACAAAAATGTTCAACAGGCAAACAAAATTAATGATTTTTTTCCAAGATAAAAAAGTACGCATAAAAAAGTATGCCTTCTGTAYGCATATTTATAAGCGATTTGTTTCTACACTTACTAACTTACTCCCTACTTATCTGGCATATAAAAGGCTTGCTTACATTTTGACTTTAAATCCATTTTAGAAGACACTCATCTTCTTACCCTACTTTTTACCTTCCTATTATATGGCTTGACAATCAGTCTCTTTATTTCTTCCAATGAAAAACAGAACCTTAGGTAGGTTCACCAGAGGATGCAGAACAGTTCCTGAATGATCACACTGCTTTCATGCATATAACTTAATTGTAACATAAGTGTTTGCCATTTTACTTTACCAGTAAGAAGTTATTACAATTATGCATATTAAGATATGAGGATAGATAACAATTTTTTCAAAACTGAGTTTATTCCTTTATTCTTTGACTAATTTATGGTTTTATGTTGCACAGGAAGTTTAACTCCTAATAAGCTACAGTAGGTCAAATAAAATGACATCTTCATAATCAAAAGACATTCAGAATTGGATACTTAATTAAATTTCTGTATTTTTTTWAAAAAAAGCATGTTATTTGTGTACAGCTCCATTGTGTCTAGATGCAGGCTGTTACAGGCATCTTGGCAAAGTGACTATAAATTGAGAAGGTTAAGAGAACTGACCTGTCAGCCAATCTTTTTACTTTCATTGCCCCCTACCATAAGATTTTAAAAGTAAAGTAGCTGCAATGCGTAATGGAAACAATCTCATTCATATGCTGTGAATTAAATGAAAGAAACAACTTATGCAAGATTTAATTAATTTATTCAAAATGTCCTCTAGAACAACATGGCAACTGATGGATCAACAGGGAATCGAAGAAATACAATTCTTTAATCTTTACATAGAAATTAGGTTTATTTATAGTCTGTCCTTGATTTTCATAACAAAGGCTCTTGTAATACTTCTTTAGTTATCCCTGTAAAACATGCAAAATCCCAATCCATCCCAAAGAGGACACAAATTTCTCCGCTGCACAATGACAAGTTCAAAAAGCATCAGAAGTCATATTGCCACACTAACAGTAACGTTGATTATCCTACTTTATTTGCTTGATGGGACAAATTAAGCCAAGCAGATTCCCAGACTAACATGCCTTTACTGCATTATACAGTATAGACGTACTCGGACACAYGCAGGCCTTACTTCAGTGAAGCAGCTACAATATGGAGTACCTTCATGACTTAGTAGAATTCTGCCATTATAAATGTAGAATTCTGCCACTATAAATGTAAAAAGTTACAGTACAGCAGGTTTTTTATTTGAATGGGGCCATGGAGGAGAGAATCTATGACTGCATGGGTAAGCGTTTCCAAAATTTGGAAAGGAAGGGAAAAAAAAAATAAAAAAAGATGCACTGTGGAAATTTTAAGAAAATCTTTTCTGATTGATCCTTGGACCCAGTTTGACAGTAAAATTCGTAAGTTTAGATCCTGACCATATGGATGACCAATGACCATATTCTCTACAAAGGCAAAAGCCAGGTTCCGCACGCACCCTGTCTCATTCCACACAGGCAGGTGGAACAGCCCCCCCAACACTATTTCTCGCATTCCTCCAGAGACCAAATTCTCCCTACAGCACTACTCCATATACTGCAATATGGTGCTACCTTCTGCCATGACAGAGATCTATTAAAGAGTGAATTAGTTTTGCTGGAAGAATTAGAACTTCAAGTCTCTGAAGGAAATCAAAGACATGAGGGCTCATAAAAATTGTGCTGCCTTCCTTATAATGCCTTCCCTTGTCTTGGGCTATTTTCTTGGGTTTGTTTCATATTCATGACTCTCTTACCTTCTTCAACCTTTAGTAATAAGCAACCCCCAAATCAGTACACCAGTACAGATGAAGCAGAAAAGATAATGAGCTACAGGATTTCTTTTTCCAAGGAGCCAAAATTCCTAGTCTCACTCTTCCTGTAGCAAAGGAGATTCTTGCCAGAGAATGTCCTGCCTCAGATCAGGTGGCTTTTTTGAAGTTTCATCTCTTGATTTCCCTCCAGGTGGAATCAAATTTCAACACAGGCTACACTAGACAATAAACCAGGACAAGCTTCCATGATTTGAGTTTAGCAATCTTTCTCCTCCCTACATTTTTCTTGGCTGTGTTTTTACATATAGCCAAGAGGGAAAAAAATCCTACTCATCATCAACAGGGAAGCCAGGAGGGTATATGCCTACCACAGGCAAGCTTGTTTATGGTATACCAGTATCTGTTATCACTAACAACTTGTTCCTCCTTCACCAWAAAAAAAAAAAAAAAAGAACGAAAGAAAGAAAAAAAAAAGCAGCAAACAAAATATACTAAAGAGGAAAAGTACGATAAACATCAGAGAAAGCATGCCTCACTATTTCAGATAACCCACTACCATAAGCTCTTTGAAAAATACCTGAAGAAACCTGCCTTCAGGGCAAGCAAATTCACTTTTTCTAAAATGTCATTTTATGGGAATTTGGAAAAAACATACACATTGCCCTCACATAACAGGAAATGATCATATACTAAAATTAATGCAGTATCTTATAGTAGAATGAACAAAAACACCGACATTACTTCCTTTTCAGCAAAAGAATGTTCCCACACAGGAGAAGTATAAAGTACAATAAATTTGACTTTACATAATGACTTGGATATGAAAAGAATTCCAAAAGCACTGAACACTTAAAAATAATGTAGCCATGATGTGCTCAACATTAGTTCATATAAGACACAATCCAAAACCACTAAAATCAATGGGAGATTGTCTGTTGACTTTAACAGACTTTGATTCAGCTCTAAACATCTGAGTCTGTAGAGTTAAAAGCCAACGTAAACCACAATTAAATCCTCTCTCTTCCAACACAGAGCCATCAAATGTTTAAATTTCATTGGGACCAGCAAGCCAAAGTGACCCCAGTTTCACAACAGGGATGTCAGGACTAGATTAGTCCATCATTAGGAAGTAACAATGGAACACACAATTTCATCCAAAGGTCACCAATTCAAATAAACTGAAGGAAAGCAGAGACTAATTTAAGGGTCCTGGGATTACTATGAAGGGTGATTTTGAGCCAGTTATTTGGGGGGGGGGGCAGAGTAGGAAAGAAAAAAAAGGGAAAAAAAAAGGAAAAAAAAAAGGCTTATGAGGAAGGAAGCATGCATATTCAGTTTCACAAAATTTTTGTTACTATTGTCCATTAAGCAGCTATTCTACAAAAAAATGAAGGGCTGCACTTTCCTGCGTTTTAGTTCAGCTTCTCTTATAGTCATAAAAAAAAAACTATGTATTTAAATATTTCTATTATTTACATTCCAAAATAAAAGAGAACCAAAACCTCTAATCATAAAGCAATACTAACTCCTGGAACTGTACTGAGTACAATTGAAAATTACTTGCTTTTGCTATGAAAGTTTCTTATTAACAACAACCCCTTTGCTATATTTTTTTTCCCTCAAATGCTTATTCAGAAGCTAGAGCTGGCAAAACAGGAACCAGAAAATCTAGTAAATTGTCTCAACACATAAGTAGTACTGAACTGTGAAAGGAAAGCAAATTATTTTATAAAAAGATCCACAGTCTATCAATTATGCAAACCCATATTTACGACAGACTAGCTTCGTAAATAAAAGCTAAATATATTACTGCAACTAGCAGATGGCTGAGTTTGTATGGATGGATTTTGTGTTATGGTAAAAAAATAAAAGGAAAATGTGGATTCTGTGGAAAGCCCCCTTCACCTTTCTAAGCCATAATTAGTATATATTACAACRTTTTAAAGCTGTGTTTCTCCCTACACTGGCTTGATCACGGAAGTGCAAACAAGGTGTCAGGGGACCACTGATCTATCATGACACCATACCTCACCAGAACAGGTGCTACCACTTCTACCAGTAAATGCCTTAATTTGGGGTTTTTCCCCCTCCTTTTTACTCATGCTCTCCCTTATCAACCCACCCACATCAGCTTCCAAGCCTTCCTCCTCTATTTATAGTTAACAATTACCACACTTGGCTTTTGACTTCAGGAATATTCCCCCCCCCCCAATGTTGTTTGTTGCTTTAGAAAGTCAGCTAAAACTTCAACGGCTAAACTTTTAACACGGAAACACCACCTATGCCGCAATAACAGTAATTAACAATAATTAATAACTGATAATAACTAATAATAACAAGATACCAGCAAACACACGCCACCTTGCAAACACGTCGCGTCTCTCCCCCCCCCCCTCCCGCCGTTTTCCACCTCCCACCTCTCTGACATCGTTTGGACCGTGGGAACCGCCAAACACCGCGGAAACTGAGCCCGGACCGTGCGCGCGGGGCCGGGGCCGGGGGACGCTGCGCAGCCGCCGCCCGCGCCAGCGCACCGCGGCGGCGGGGCGCAGCTCCCACCGCGGACGCCTATATATATATGTATATATATGTATCTGTATAGATGTACGTATATGGATATATATACATATAGGCGGCCGCCGGGGAGCGGGACTGCGCCCCGAGGATGCGCAAAGCCCGCACGTCCCCGCGGCCCGCGGTCGCTTACCGCGCGGGCAGCGGCGCCGTCGCTCTCGCCGCGCCGCTGCCGCCGCCGCCTCCCCGCCGCCGCCTCCCCGGCCGGCTTGCTCCGAGCCTGCTCTCGTTGCACTGCTGTCAGCCCCGTTACAGCAAGCAGCGAGCGAGCTGCAGCGCAGCGCAGCGCACCCCCCGCTCACCTCCGGCCGCGGCGACCCGCCTCGCCTCGGCTCCTCGCGCGCACCGGCAGCCGTTACCGTTACGCAACGCGCCCGCGCTGCCTCCGCGGCGGCGAGAGGGTCGCCGGGAGGCGGGGGGAAACCGCCCC
>NW_028186945.1:188342-198786 GCF_003343005.1 Rhea americana | reverse complement strand
GCGGCCGGGGCGCCGGGCCGGGACACCGCGCCGCGGGCCGGGCTTCCCCGCCGGCGGCAGCGCCGCAAGGCTTCAGTGCCGCCGGGGCCAGAGCCGCGCGTCGGTGACTTCGGCCAGCGCGGCCACGGAGCGTCCTCGCTCGGGCAGCGGCGAGGAGGAGSAGGAGCAGGAGGTCCCCCTTAAGCAGAGGCTGAAGGCCGGCGGCTCCTCTGGCACCGTCGCGCCTGAGTCCAGGCCAGCCACCACGTTGTGCAGACACGGACAGGGTCGAAGGGCTTTTCGAGCGCACCTCGCGCGTCCCGCGGGGCTCTGCCGGCTCGTCGGCCCGCGCACCTTCCCTGGAGGGGCGACCGCAGCCCCAGGGAAGCCCTCCCTACCCGCCTGCACAGCCGGGGCCTCCGCAGCCGCCTGGGCCGCGCACGACGGGCGGACGAGGGGTGACGGGCGGACGAGGGGTGACGGGTCTCTGGCCCACGCGGCGGTGGGGCGCTGGGTCTCGCAGAGTGTCAGTGCCCCACAGAAAACAGGGCACGGAGCTAGCAGTGCGCCCGTTCATGCTCGTAAGGAGCAAGGCTGTTTCGGGAGGCCATGCATTTGCCTACTTTTGGTCACACGCGGAAGGATGCACTGGGAGAAGGATGACTGTGCCCCACAGCTGATACCTAATTCATGAGACAGGAAAAGATAGGAAGAAAAAATACCTCCTGTCTCATTAACAGCCATCAACCTGAGTGAGTAAGATGGCGTCTGAAGTAGCAGGCATGAAACCAATAGCTACTTGAAAGAGTAGGATAGGTTTGTTTTTCCTTAAGGAATTACAGGGAATATTAAATCCTTGCAGTTATAAATCATTTAATGCAAATCATTTAATCCAAACAGAATTTTTACAGGCTCATGAGGCTCACTCATTTTGCCAAGAGTGAGTCATGTACAAATAAAATGTAACCAACAAAGAAAAGAACTCTCATACCATGTGTATGTGGGTGATCCTTTGAAAAACTTATAATTATTTTTGTTAACTCTACTGCAGCCAGGAAGACAGGTTTGTGAAGAAAGAGTGAACACTGATAACTGAACTGTAGCCCATCAACATGAGGTTTTTCCTCCACACACAAAGTCATAGACAGGTCCCTTGTCAGTCCAGCAACAGTAATGGTGTGACCAATGTCTTACCATCCCCCCAAAATCCATGATTTCAAACAAAATTGTGTACTGACATACTAAGAAAACAAAAGCCTTTTTTAAAAAAATGAAAATAATGTTAAGTGATTAATACTTAGTAAAAGAATGTGGTAGGCAGTTAATCCCCTCACTTAAGGGTTAGTTAAGGACACGAGTTAAAACTTCATTTTTCACTCACCATGTCATAAATATGTGCTGCTGAACACAGAGCACAAAATGAGCTCGTGGAGTCGTGATACGCTCTTTTCAGATGACTAAAATGTAGGGACACAAAGTCATGTGACAGAATATGAATCTTAAAATGTGTTATCATCCTCATCTTATGAAACTGATCCACAACACTGACAGCAACATTAAATATTTGTCAGTACCCAAGAGGTACAACTTTGTAACACATTTTAACGCTGATTCCCTGCAAAAGACAAAACATTAGGAAGAGATCAAGCATTGTATCACTACTATCCATGTAGTCTGGATTTTATAGTGCACTGCAGGACAGACACTCCTGGTTTCTCACTCGGCCACAGTCTCCCTTCCACCTGCTTGACATGATATTGCATATGACCTGGAAGTCCCTTGTGTGCACTAGAAGAGAAATGGAGAAAGCAACAGAAGGGAACCCAACAGCATTTTGGTTGGACTTAGCACAATCTAGCTGTCCAGATCCAGTGTGTAGTCTGGAGATCAGTGAAGGACACGGCCCCAGATTTAGGCAATCCAGGACCCCTAAGCCATATGTAACACTGTCACTATCAATGGCCCTCCCCAGTGCCTTGAATGCCACTCTGCTTGGGATAGCCATAAAAGTAGACCTGCCCAGGACAGCAGCTGCAGCATGGAGCTCATTCCTTCCCCCTACAGCAGGAAGACAGACAGATCCTCTTGTTCCCTGCAGGGGTTTGAAGGAAACTCCACTTGCTTTATTTCTAGGATGCCCTATGCCTACTGTGCATTCGTATGAATGCTTTTCTTACACAGAGGCTGAGAGAGAAGGGGTCAATCCAATTGCAAGGTATGTAGAAAAGCCTCTGTATCCCTGCAGTGTCTGTACTACCTGACCTGCAGTGAGCTCCAGAGAGGGAGGGAGGGAGCATACAGCTTGTGCAGCCAGGAAATTATTGGGCAAATTTTCCTTCTCCATTAGAACAGAATTTCAGGTTGTTTGCAGGCATAAGCTCACACTGCATCACTTACTCAGGGGTCATGGGTTTTTTTTCTGACTCTCTTTACACGAGAGTCAGAAACTTTCAATAAAAAAAAGCAAGTGGAGACTCTGACCTCATTAAGTGGCACTGAGAGCTGAACCAGGAGTGTGTATGACATAATCCAGCTCTGCGATGAGCTGGAAGAGAATCTGTAAATGTTTCAGGGCATGAGGTTCTTGTCAATGAAATAGTATTTTTTTTTCTTTCTAATGTCAACAGAAAGAGATAGCTTGGCACCTTGGTGGATTTTGACTTTTTATTCCTCCTTGCTCTAAATTTACTTTTCCCCATAAATAGTTTTTGCCTAGCTTCCAAACCTTTGGGAATGGGCAGGTGGGGAAAAAGTCTAGTTCAGCTGGGCTTTTGGATTGTAAGTCATGCCTTGCATTTACCATCAACTTGCAGATTTCTTTCTTATTGCTTATTTTTATTGTTCTCAACTCTCCCCCATGGATCTCTGAATTGCCTGGCAAATCACACACAAATGTGCTTGTGTCTTTCTTAGCAGTATTACACACCTCATCTGCTTTTTCGGGTTTTATTCATTTGTTTATACCTAAGCAGGCAGACAGCACAGACCAATAAAACATGAGCTAAGGAAGCAGCTGAATGACATGATCTCTTAGCACACATCATCTGGTGGACAGAGGAGCCCCTAATCATTTTTTGAAGTAGGGTCTTATGAGACGTGCAGTTTTTCTTACTCATTTAATTCCTCCGGCTTCTTATTTCCCCAGACGTCTGAAATAGTATGTTCTACGGTGCATGGGAAAACAGAGATTGAAGATGAAAACAGTTATGATAAAGCAGCACAAAGTGTCATTAATTTAAGATCACTCTGGAGTCTTCTGCTTAAATAAGAACCTCACCTTTTGGCAGACAACAAGAATCCAAAATAGTTAATTTTAAAAACCTTTAAAGGAACGTTGAAACCAGGAAAGCACACGTGTCCTTTCTGAATGTTCTGGACTACCAGTAGTGACTCAGTACAGCAGCAAAGCATCCCATATGAAACCATCTTTAAACCATGGATAACCAGTGCTTATACACACATAAAAGCTACCAAGCAGTAAATGGATACAGTAACTTTAGATTAATTTAAATTTCTGTTAATGATAGCTGAGGCCAATCTGCTCTAAATGCCATGAAAGGCTTTGAAACATTTGGGTGTTAACTGAAGGTATTTGGCCAATATCCTGTAGTCTTTGCCCAGGCAAAATACCTTTTTAGTATAAAAGTTTGATACTAAACTACTAATATGTTATATTGTTTACTAACATTCTTTTCATCTTCAACTTCCATTTTACTGTACAGTGTACTACATATTTATTTCAAGAGTTCTGGGGACTGAAAAATAACTTAATGTAATAATATTTTGGTTTTGCACAGAGATCCAATTGCATTTCATCATCAGAATTCAAGGGGAACCACAGCATGTGTGTGAGAACTGAAGAGAAATGAATAAAAATTGAGACAAATGGAAAAAAAAAAACTCCTAAATAACAAGAAAGAAAGTAAAAGAGAAAGAAACACATCTAGAGGCACAATGTAACCTCCAATGCACAGTTCATATCACCACATATTTCAGCAAATATCCGTTTTTGATCTTGCATGCAAAACACAGCAGGGGATTTTTTTTCAAGTTATGCAAGGATGCACAGGGCAAGTAGGATATTAGCGCTTGGTCCACAGAACCAGATGAACAAGAACAGAAAAATCTGAATGAGAAAAAAAGCAGCAAGATTAAATTATTACCAAAAATCATTTTAAAGTTTGTGTTTCTAAATTACAACTACAAAGTATTTGGGAGAACAGTCTTAGCCCTCCTACAGCAGAAAACTGAAGCAGGCTTCCAGACTRAATAAGAATTTGTGCATATTCTCCTCTTTATTGCAAAACTAGTTTATTAAAAGAGACTATTGGGACTGCTACCAAAGGATGATGTGGAGGTTCAAGAAAGTTCAAAACAGATCAGACAATTTATGGTCAATAGGTCTATCAATGGCTAGTAAACATCATGATGCAATCCAGTGAAATCTCTGTCTCAGGAAATTCCCATAACCTCTGACTGCCAAAAGTTAGGAAATTCTACACTTGTCATATTTCTTTTAGTCTTTCTGTACGCATCTTCTACTGGTCAGTCAGTAAAAGGCAATTGGGCTATATGGGCTACTGGTGTAAACAAAAATCGTGGTTCATATATCTTACATTCTAAAAAGACAAAGTCGTTGTTATATTATGTCGTCACCTGTGATTAAACTTTTTATGATCTGAGCCTTCAAAATCTCATTAAAATGATTTCACATATTCTGGATTTCACAGAAATACACAGCAGAGGCAACTCCATGTAAGGTAACAAATCAGTATTAGTGACAAATGTAGGTGACAAATGAAAGATTCATTAACTCAGATCTATACCTTTCCCTTCATACTGAATGGAATAGACAAAGGGCAAGATGTGGGACATCAGAGAAGACAGCCTGCCAGGCGTGAAGAAATAGGATTAAACTGACCTGCAGAAAAATTTCTGGGTTTGAAATAGGTTTGACAGCACCAAAGGCTTTGGACACAGTCCCCTTTTAATGGTGGATAAAAGACATCTCTTTTGAGAAGAATCAAAGCAAGAGTGACTGCAGCTCTTTAAGAAGGTAGAGTGGGAAGACGAATGCTGTCTTATGGACTGGCTAGAAGTCCTACTGAAACCAGATCCCTTGTCCCAAACCACTGTGGTTTCAGCTAAAAGATCAGGGCTTGGAAAGGCTCCTGCAATTGTAATAATTGTAACTGGGTTACTTTGAGGGAAAGCTAAAACCCACTGGGGAAAGATTTGATTTTAGAGACCTGATAGCAACAAGAGTTTTGCAAGTTCCCTCTTTCCTAATCTACGACCATATGGAGCTCAGCTACCAGGTGGGTGGTGTATTAACTGAGGGAATGTGCAGCTTGTCATATTCAAAATCAACTTGTTCTTCATAACTGAGCATTAGTATGGAAAACATGGCAAGAAATACGGAGATTCTGGGAAACAGCCTCCATTTCTAAGTAAAGATAATAAAAACTATGAACCTAGATTCCACTTTTCTACTAAACTCAGAACAGAACTTAGAAGCCTGATTTCTTTTCTCTGGAGAAGATTATGACATTTACTCATTTTAGCAAGTAAAATCATATAAAATATTAACCTATCATCTTTTTATTTCATTCTCCACCTTTTGCTTTACCAATATTTTGCTAAGCTTTATTTTAGCAGACCTAAAACAAGGAATGAATGATGTCACTTTACTTTTATCCTCTTGAATCCATTTGGATTTCTGGACTCATACAGAGTTTTACTGAAGCATTTTAGATCCTAAGTTCTCTTCAAAGATACGAAAGACAAATGGTGCTAGCATAGATGCTATAATGGTATAATACTCTAATTCTATTATTTTAGAATGGCTGTTGTCATTTTTTACAAGTGTATTTAAGTAATGCAAGCGCATAAATACCTGCTTAGTGTACCRTGTAGCATTGGTAGAGTTCCAACAGTCATATTTCAGTAAATGCCAATTTAAACAAGATCTGCCTAACTTACAAGAGGAAAGAGTCTCTGTGATTATGGGTTTCATGTTGTGATACTTATGCTAATAGTGTCTTAAAGAGGAAGCAGTTCCTTCCTCTGGAATACCCAATCCACTAGGAATCCTAGAAAATGCTCTGCAGCTCAGCTTTACAAAGCTCTGTACAACCTGCCAAGGAGGAACCCTGCTTTAATCAAAACTCTGGCTTTTCAAGTGACCTTACTTGCTGAAGCAGTGTAGCACTCTTACCAAATGTACATAAATCATTGCAGAGGGAAATACTTTAATAAAAGTTCTTGTTTTACTTCTAAAGAGTAAGTACAAGTCATAGCACAGCATATAGCATGCTCATACATCGGTAAAAAATACTATCTGAAAAGAGGCATCAGGGAGGCATAAAGAAAGACAGATGTAATCACTTCCACTCAGAATTCACTATGCAGAAAAGACTGTAAATGTAATTTGAGGCCGTATTTTTTTATATTTACTTGGTCAGCCATAGTCCAATAACATAAAAATCAAAAAGCTAATTGTGACCTGAATGCACTGACAAGTATGTAAACAACTACAGATCCTACCTGGTGCTCTCAGACCCATGGCTATGTACTCCTGGAACAAATCAGAAACTGGAACTACTGTAATAGCCGAATATCTCGTTTCTTTAGGATACGTTTGAATGAGCTAAACATGAACAAACAAGCAATGGATGAGACAGATAAGTATCTAATTCCAACAGGAAGGAACCTCCTGCTTATTAACTTATCCACTAGAGTCAGTCCTCTTCCTTTTAGAGAAAGCTATCCACCAAATCTACACTCAGTACTAGGGCAATAAACAAATTAGAAATGTACAGAAACAGGCTGAACAACCCACCCTCAGTTTTTTATAATTGTCTTTAATAAAAATAAGAACTCAGGGAGGAGGTGAGGATGACTAGGAACTGAGGATGGGATACACTGTCTGATTTTTTTCCATCCAAACATATCGCTTCATTTTTTTTTCCAATTTCCTAGGTCTTCAGACATATCAAGAACAGTTACTTGTTCTTTCTAAAGACTAACTTTTTAGAGAGCTGGCACTTAACGCTGTCTGCAAAAAGGAAATAAAACTGAAAAAATCTTACCTGCTAGAACTACTTTTTAATGGTCTAATGACCTTCTAAAACAAACAAACTGAATTTTGCCAAAAATGTCATTGCAAAACAAAGTGCTTCTCAACTTCTCAACTATAGAATTACTACTACAGTGTAACAGTCATCTGAAGGAAGAAGCTTCTTTTGAAAAAAAATGTGTATTTATTCTTAATTACAGTGCCATATTTCATCATTCAACATTGAAACTGCCCACCAATAAAATAGCACTCATTGGTTTTATAACATTTCCAGTTCAAAATGTTATTTTCAGAACTCTAATTGATCCTCCAAATGAGCTTTATTAATCATTGACGGAAAATTGGCAAAACCCTACTTTGTACTTTGGCAGCCTTTCAAAATGTCCAATTAGGTCAAATCAGGAAAGCTCTAGAAACTAATTACAGCAGCACTTCCAAGCCAAAAAACTCATTGTAATCTGAAACAACTGCAACATTATAGGAAAGGAAAAAAAAATCCTTCAATCACGATTCAGTTATGCACCTGAAATACCACCTCCACAACAAACGTGCCAAATAGTTAGCCGCTCCTCGAACCACATCAGTTAAACACATTTGCTCACAGATTTTCCTTATCAGTTTCATAATGTCACAGAGTAATTCACCAAAAGAAGCAGTGCCAGCCAATTTCTTAATCTGTCAAGTGAACACTGACTCCACTTCAACATTTTTCTATACTTCTCATCTTTAGTGCTTTAAAATCACAGGTATGCAGAGTCTACACCTTTTTATGAATTTCAGGAGTTCTGTACTCCCCCTGCATGTTTGTACATTAACAAGTGTGTTGACAATATGATAAAAATAATCTTGGCATCAACAACAATAGCCATCTTTATCTAACTACTCAAGAATTTGATCTTTGCTGCTGCAATAGTACAGCCACTAGAGCTATAGGTGCTGGTGGGCTGTTTGAGGTGTGTGTTGCTGCCAATCTTAATCCCACGACCCACAGTTAAGAATTAATTAGGACCTGAAGATGCCAGAGGGAGGCGAAACAAACAAAAATAGCATTTTAATTAACGGTAAACAATAATTAAAATTCTGCATTATGTTCAGCATCTGCACATTTCTAGACTCACTGCAGTGACTCTGAATCTAATGAGATCATCCAACTAAATCCCAGAGGATGGGACAGATCTCAGATTCTGAGTACCTCTCCCATCATATCTAAAACAGTAAATAATTCATTCATTCTTAATGTGAAGATGAATAATTAAAAATTTAAAATAATTAACACTGTAAAGGGAGCAATGTGCGTAGACCCTGGCCAGATTAAAGGAGAACAACATGTGCAGCCATGAGATGAGAACAATTTTGAGTTTTCCATTCCAGATATTCCCCTAGCTTTGCAATTTCAGATCAAAATGCTCCCTACTTTGCTAGACACAAGATGACACTACGTTCAGTAGTACTTATTTACAGTTCCCTTTTATTATGCTAACCTGCCATTATACTAACATGATTAAGAAGGTCGTGTAATGCACCAAATATAATGCACCAAATCATCACCAAAGTCATAAATGTTGCTTCTAACATTTTCTACTACAGTCACCTTTTAATTACAACATTGATCCTTTCTTCTTCTAAGTTTCTTCCTATCTACTTTAATTACTCTGTTTCCTATGCCATTCMGTCTTTGGCTGGCCAGTTTCCCTACAAATAGGATCTGATCACATCATCTCAACACAAGGCATTCCACTCTCTGAAGTCATGCTTGGGACAGTCGCCTGTCATCCAGAATTCAAACTTCTTAACAAAATTCTCCTTACCTTTATCAGGATAGTTTAACTTCCTGAAGTACAGCTTTACCATGAGCTTGATCAAAGATCATCAACAGGATCTAGCCATACAGAAGCAAGTCAAGGGTCTCCCTTGTGCCCATCTCTAGAAACCTAAAGGAAAACATTGGTGAAGTAACCATGTAACTTACGTATTCTGTCATTTTCCAAAAACAGACTAAATGTTTTAACATTTACTAACTACATCTAGAACTTTAATTCACAAAATGAAGGTAACTGAATTCATAATTCTGTTTCTATAATACACTCAGACTTTAAAGCCCTCAACAGAACATTGAAATCATAGCCACTACTTGGCAGACAGTTTTAATATTTTAGCTAATATGTTGACAGCTGTTTGTGGATCTTTCTATTCCTCCCACTAGTTCTTTACTAATCCATTAATATAAACATCACTAAATGTTTGGAAGATTCTGTATATCTATAGTCCTCCCTCAACCTGATTCTTGTAGGTTCTTCATGCTCAGACTTCACGTGTCTTCTGCCTTATATTTTGCTAAACTGCTAGGTACAGAAGAATAACTGATTATGAATGATACGTATGATGGCTTTCACTTAGAATGAGTTTTACTGCCCTTGCACAGCACATTTTTTTTGAAAAGCCATTTGAAGAACTGTAACAGAAATATTAAGAACGTCACAAAATGATAAAAACCAAACTGTTATATATACAGGAAGCCAATGTCAGAACTCAATGTAAGGCACACCTTTTGTTGTGCCTGGCTGTCATTATGACTGATTGCAAATATTGCTGAATTGCTTTGTTGACCCAAAAGTTCAGGAAGTTTCCTCCATAGTTTGTTATTCTCTTTTTATTTTTGTCATGCCTTTTCTTCTCCAGCCATCTCTTTTATAACTGCATCACTTTTGAGTTTCAGTAAAAGGTKTCCTCTTTAAATCTGATACAGTCTTTCTCCAGTTCCCTAATAAATCCTGATACTATTTCCCAAACTTTTCTCCACCAACTAAAAATATCTTCTCATTTACTGTGTTCAAGTTTTATGTCAACTACTCAATATAAATCTATATTGGAAGTTGTATATTTTTATTCTGTGTCCCTTGAGTCTTTAAACTTTTGCAGCCCAACATGCWGTTCCACTTTGATTTAACTGAAAGTAAGTCTCACACCTTTTGGAAATCTTCCTGCTGTAGACTCCTATGGACTTTTAAAAATGATAACCAGCATCTTGCTAGTGAAGCTAGAACAGTGGAGTCTAGAAGTAGCTTCCTGCCATCCTTCCCAACTCGTTGGTTCCCTTAGTCCCCTGCAGTGTTTTTGTCAGGTATGCTTTCTTCCTGGGGGAAATAAAAACTCTTTGACACGTAAGCGAGAGATCTGATTTAAAAACTCCTGCGTTTCAGCGTCCTCCTGTATGTCCTGCAGCGCTCTCTTTTTACCAAGCCTCTTCCTGCTTTTCACTTTCTGGCACCTCCTTGCTACAGCGCATCGCGCCGTCCGGCAGAGCCGTCGGAGCGGGCGGCACCCGCGCCGCAGCGCGCACGGCAGCGCGGCACGCGGGGCAGCGCCGCACACGGGGCAGCGCCGCGC